>NC_137678.1:37499050-37994241 GCF_963989245.1 Nansenia antarctica
GACCAGGAAAAACAGCTGGGGAGGAGGATAGAGGTGGAGGTTTAGGGGTCAGAGGTCACAGTCTCCTAGCTGTAAGACGGTTTCCCCCACCGGGATTTGAACCTCGGTCTCTTGCGTGGAAGACACATGCAAAACCCGCTACGCTAAAAACTAGCCTTTAGCTTATGGAGCTAACGCCTTTCTTCAGGTCTAACTTGTCGCACGTGCACGGTCACCGAACCACCTGACCTGTAGCCACCGCTGCTAAAGCTAACGATGAGCCTTCCAACACTCCTATTGGTTCCCGTCAGAGCCTACCAGAACCAACCTCTAGTCTTGTCGTGGGCCTGTGTGTTGTACTGTCTGTAGGTCTGCTCCCTTCATAGAGATATATAACTAAAGGCAGCATTGAGATATATAACTAGAGAGGCAGCATAGAGATACATAACTAGAGAGGCAGTATAGATATATATAACCAGAGAGGCAGTATACAGATGTATAACTAAAGGCAGCATAGAGATATATTACTAGAGAAGTAGCATAGAGATATATTACTAGAGGCAACATCGAGACATTTGACTAGAGAGACAGCATAGAGACATTTGACTAGAGAGGCAGCATAGAGATATATTACTAGAGACAGCATAGAGATATTTGACTAGAGAGGCATCAGCTATCACAGTTCCTGTAGAGGAGTACGCCCTCTGTGGGCGAACTCTGTGGTTCCCTCCCCTCCTCTCCCCCTTCCCCCCTTCCCCATGGGGAATCCTCCTCACCCCCCCCTCTCCTCCTCTCCCCCCTTCTTCTCTCCCTCCTCTTTGTCCCATTCCCCCTCTCCTCTCCCCCCCTCCTCCACTCCCCCTGTTCCATGTGTGTGTGCTCGCATTCCGCAAGATATGCAAAAGCAATGCAATAACTCTGACTGTAAAAAAGGTTCATAAAGGATTATAGTTGTACAAAACGTGAACAGAGATTGTGTTGTCATAGCTATATATATATATATATATATATATATATATATATATATATATATTCATAGTATATTCTGTTTCTGTTTGTTGTGTGTTATACACTGCTCTTTATAATGGTGAAACCTGTCATACTTGAAATCAGTTGAGTTTCAGTATTATATCTGAGGTGGGGCCTTCGATTCCCATCTATTTCCTCTTTCTGTTGGTTGTCATAACAACTCCTAGCTGTACATGACTGCATGAGATTAATTTTAGCATTTTGGCGTGCAGAGTTTGCTTTTGTTGAATATTTTTGAATGGGCAAGGTAACTAAGGTAACAGTATCGTAAACAAACACAGGTAGCTTGTTCTATTTTTGTGTAAATAACAATAATAATAAATAACAGCTTGGTAGGGTAGGCGTGAACGCTGGTCCAGGGCTGACTGCAGCTTGGAGGAGAGGACAGCATGTGTTCCGGGGAGGCTGGAGGAGGTAGAACACCAGGGGAGGCTGGAGGAGGTAGAACACCAGGGGAGGCTGGAGGAGGTAGAACACCAGGGGAGGCTGGAGGAGGTAGAACACCAGGGGAGGCTGGAGGAGGTAGAACACCAGGGGAGGCTGGAGGAGGTAGAACACCAGGGGAGGCTGGAGGAGGTAGAACACCAGGGGAGGCTGGGGGAGGTAGAACACCAGGGGAGGCTGGAGGAGGTAGAACACCAGGGGAGGCTGGGGGAGGTAGAACACCAGGGAAGGCTAAAGGAGGTAGAACACCAGGGGAGGCTGGTGGAGGTAGAACACCAGAGGAGGCTGGAGGAGGTAGAACACCAGGGGAGGCTGGGGGAAGTAGAAACTGGGATCTGGTGGTATCTGGGATCTGGTGGTATTTGGGATCTGGTGGTTGGGCTCTGGGATCTGGTGGCCAGTGAAGGCCAGATGTTGTTTGGTCAGAGTGGGAGCAGTGAAATTCTTTGATCTTTGATTCTGTGCTTTCTTGGCAAAAGACGTCATAGATCTAGACTTGATCTATACTAGATAGACCTAGAGAATTAATAGAGCTAGACTGAATAGACTTCACATTGACAATCCAGTTGACCAGTGAGGACCAGTATGCATTTAGATGGTATAAGGTGTGAAGCCAAATCAGATCACAGATATTGATGCATCATTTACATTGGCCTGTCCTATTGGCCAGGCAAGTCCTGGTCACACATTTTAGCTTTGCCAATTAGTGTTTATTTTCATAAATAATATAATATAGTAAGATTTATAAATAGGATGATATTTAACTCCTTTGAATGTCAGGGTATGGAAAGGAAAGAAGTTGTTATATGAGAATGTAAAATGTAAGTGTAACTATAAAAACTAAAGTGTTATAATACATTTGTTATACATGTATTTTGAATTATGTCCCCCTTTGCCAACTACCGTTCGAACCAAGGATGTGGTGTGAGGTGTAATTTAGGGACTTTTATTGTGGAAGGGGTGTGAAGTGGAATTTGGTGACTTTTATTGCAGTAGTGAAGTAGTAGATTATGTTATGGGCTTTCACAACCAGCTTCAATCATCCCCATGCAGAATAGACTGATGACAGGGTCTAAGACCACCATCCTAAAGGGTCTTAGATCCCCTTTCTACAGAGGACAGGGTCTTAGATACCCTACCTACAGAGGACAGGGTTTTAGATCCCCTACCTTCAGAGGACAGGGTCTTAGATCCCCTATCTTCAGAGGACAAGGCCCTATATCCACCTACAGTATACTGTATCTTCCAAAGTAATTGTGTCACCTGCACCCCTGCTTGTACAGGAAGTGACAGAGGTCGTGGGAACAGGGTGTCGTACGAGATGAAGCCATAGAGGACGTTTCATTGAGCATGTGCACGTCTTTCTCCTCTCCTCTGACCTCGCCACTGTTCAGGAGTCCTGTGCTAAGCTAGCTGTATTCAGCTGTGTCCCTGTGCTAAATTAGCAGTGTTCAGGAGACCTGTGCTGAATTAGCTGTGTTCAGTGTTGTTTGTATACCTGTGATAAGCTAGCAGTGTTCAGCGCTGTGTCCCTGTGCTAAATTAGCAGTGTTCAGGAGACCTGTGCTAAGCTAGCTGTGTTTGAATGTAGCAGTGTCGGTAAGTGTGTCAGATGTGCCATCGCCATGGTGACACCAGGGTCTGTTTTTCCTTTGGTTTTTCCTGTGATTGTAGCATAATCTACAGCAGGGAATCCTGGTAGGAAAGGTATTTATCAGCAAACTAGCGAAGCAGGGCGTGGCGGCATGGCCTAAGGACACAGACACCATCTCTCCTGTCAGGAGAGAGCTGGTAGAGACAGGAAGTGGCTTTGACGTGAGACGTTTCACCAAAAATCTGATTTGCTAAAGAATGTTTTTGGACTGATTATAAATATGTAGCTCTTTTTTTGTCTTGGAGAGAAAGACGTGGTTGAGGTTTAGACTAGTTCTGGTTTAGACTGGTGAAGAGGTTTAGACTGGTTCTGGTTTAGACTGGTTCTGGTTTTGACTGGTTGAGGTTTAGGCTGTTGAAGAGGTTTAGGCTGTTGAAGAGGTTTAGACTGGTTGAGGTTTAGACTGGTTGAGGTTTAGACTGGTTCTGGTTTAGACTGGTTGAGGTTTAGACTGGTTAAGGTTTAGGCTGGTGAAGAGATTTAGACTGGTTGAGGTTTAGACTGGTTGAGGTTTAGACTGGTTAAGGTTTAGGCTGGTGAAGAGATTTAGACTGGTTGAGGTTTAGACTGGTTGAGGTTTAGGCTGGTTGAGGTTTTCTTGATTTTTGGGGGGGTTTAAGAGGTTTATGATGGAGGTTTAAGAGGTTTAATAGGGGGTGTAAGAGGTTTAAGCTGGAGGTTTAAAAGGTTTAAGATGGAGGTTTAAGAGGTTTAAGATGGAGGTTTAAGAGGTTAGCTCTCTGTTCAGTTTGACTCAGAATTGCTACTGAGGAACAAAGATGGTTCTTCTGCTGGTGTTGATTCTCCTCTCCACGACAGTCTTCACAGATCTCTGCAACGCTTGGATCTACCATAGCATAACAGATGTTTGTTATATTTTCTTGTATGTGGATTGTTGTCGATCATTTTGATCTAGAACAGAAATATTTTAAGACAACTATTTTAAATATAGACTTTATTTTCCTTTTCTAGGTAAATCAAGATGTAGTAAACCTTCACCCCCCTTTTAGGAACAATTTAAGAATATCACCTTTCTCTGTTTTGAGTTGTACAGACATTTTGGGAAAGGGGATAGGATTTGAATTTAAAATACATATTTTCTATTTTAGATATCATACATAAATGCTTTATCTAACTACAAATAGTGGGTGCCATATTAGTGGAGTGGAGGAACTGGGCTCAGTTAGATCATCTAAACTGAAAAGAGATAATTCCTCAAACTACAGGGTCAGTTCCCCAGGCAATTCTCCATTGAAAGTGTGATTTAGTCGATGACTGGGTTTAACCCTAGTCCAGGACTAACTTTAACCCTAGTCTAGAGACCTGAGTCATCACTGTTGCCACGGCAGCAGTCTTTTGTTTGGCACAACGTTCTCCACCTGTCGCCATGCCAACCCTTTCATGGTAACATCCTGTTGTCTGTGATTCGCTTGTGCAAACCATGTGGGCGTGGTCAGATCAGGAGCAGGAAGTAGGAGCAGACGAAACAGGAAACGGAACGTCATGCATGTGCTAGGCCATGCTAGGCTAGTTATATAGTAGCATGCTATTTGTTTGACCTTTGACCTTTAGAAAAGCTTTGATTGACAGCAGAGACAGAGCTCCACAGAGACGAAGCTCTCTATAGACATGATGACCCCTACGGTGACCCGGAATTGCAGTCAGACAGAGCGTCCTAGTGTAGCAGCGTCATCAAGATCCCCTTCCTGTCATTATGACTGTCAACGTCATCATGACAGCATCAGATTATTATGAAGGACTTAGATAGAGTCATGGACTGAGGAGATCAGATGGACCATCAACAGCAGACCAGAGATCAGATGGACCATCAACAGCATACCTGAGATCAGATGGACCTTCAACAGCAGACCTGAGATGAGATGGACCATCAAGAGCAGACCTGAGATCAGATGGACCATCAACAGCAGATCTGAGGAGATCAGATGGACCACCAACAGCAGACCTGAGATCAGATGGACCTTCAACAGCAGATCTGAGGAGATCAGATGGACCTTCAACAGCAGACCTGAGATCAGATGGACCATCAACAGCAGATCTGAGAAGATCAGATGGACCATCAACAGCAGATCTGAGGAGATCAGATGGACCTTCAACAGCAGACCTGAGATCAGATGGACCATCAACAGCAGACCTGAGAGTTGCTGTTGGTCAGGCTGGTGTAAGGTAGTCTGGTGTCAGGTGGTCATCAATATTCCTGTCCCTCTCTTCTTCTTCCTGATAGCTCCATACTGCACCGTTAATTAATGACAATATTTCCACACTGGATGTTCAAGAATGTTCACGGAGCGAAAAACACAATATTTTGATATAATATCCAGACTTGTGTGTGTGTGCACATTTAATGAGAATTGACTGTTGTTCTTTTTTTCCCCGTTAGAAGTGGACTAAATGTTCTGTTCTTTATCGACGGAGCATGTCATTGGTTGTGAGGTGAGTTGGGGGAGGAGCTCTTTGCTAGCTAGCTTGATGGTTCTCAGAACGTTGGTAGAAGATTGATCACAGGTGGTTCCATGTTGTCATCCCTTGTCTGACAACCTGCCGTGATCAGCTGTCTATGGAGGTTGAGACGCTGTTTAACGATCCTACATCCTAGCCGCGTTCAGGCAGCTGATGGTGTTCATCCTGTTGATGCTCTTGGTATCAGACACACACAGGTCTCTCACGCCTTCCATAACCATGTAGGCACTTGCATAGAGGAACGGTGAAGAAAGGATTCAAATTATTATTATTTTTTAAGTCTGTCTGTTTATTTTTTAAGAGAGAGGGAGAGCTATTCACAAAGACCAACACATTTGTTGTTATATTAGTAGTGGCTCTACTGTTAAATGTAGTATTTAATAACAGCACTATTTATGGACTAAACAATGAAATGGAATGTGTTTTGTGTTTTAAGGTGGCTTAGGAGGCAGCCATTTTGAGTTGTCATGCTCGGTTACCGCGGCGGCGAGGGGTTCAGGTAGTTCTGGGGTTGCCATGACACCCATTCTCTCTCCACTCGTTCTTTTCTAAAGACAGAAAAACGTTCTTTCTTTTCCATGTCTTTTCATTCTTTCATTTAGAATACAAGAAATAAATCTGAATATTCAATCACTTTTTCTACTCCTATTTTCAAAAAAAAGTGAAAGAAAAACCAAACAAAAAGTTGATCTGTAAATAGGTGATGTACAGTTTGTATGTGTGCCCGTCAGTCTGTCTGGTGACAGAGTCTGTATTGCTTATAACGCACGCTACCAGTAAATACAAAAGGAAAAAATATATTTAGACTGTATGGTCCTTGAAAGCAAGTTTTAAATTAATCTCTGATGTATATTCCTGTAACATTGCATTTTTATCTGAGGAATGATGTTATTAAAAAATTGCAAATAAATTGCATTTCCTACAGCTCGTTTGTTGCTGCGAGTCTGTGTGTGTTAGGATTGGGACGCACCGTCAACAGTCCGCCACCCTCCCCGAAGGAGTTCCCTCCCTGGACACCTCCTCCCAGATCCTCCCCTCCCCTGGACCCCTCCTCCCTGGACTCCTCCCCTCCCTGGACCCCTTCCCTCCCCTCCCCTCCCTGGACCCCTCCTCCCTGGACCCCTCCCCTCCCCTCCCCTCCGACCCTGTCTGTGTGTGCTCGAGGATTGGGACACACTTCAACAGGTAACCGCTCTCCCCGACCTGCTACTGACACTGACCTGCTACTAACATCCCTGGACCCCCCCTCCCTCCCTGGACCCCTCCCTGACCCTCCCCCCACATCCCCAGACCCCATCTCCTCCCAGACCCTCCTCCCAGACCCCCCCCCCCCACATCCCCAGACCCCATCTCCTCCCAGACCCCCCCCCCACATCCCCAGACCCCATCTCCTCCCAGACCCTCCTCCCTGACCCTCCCCCCACATCCCCAGACCCCATCTCCTCCCAGACCCCCCCCCCCACATCCCCAGACCCCATCTCCTCCCAGACCCTCCTCCCTGACCCTCCCCCCACATCCCCAGACCCCATCTCCTCCCAGACCCCCCCCCCCCCCCCCACATCCCCAGACCCCATCTCCTCCCAGACCCCCCCCCCCCACCTCCTTAGACTCCCTCCCCCATCCCCACCTCCTTGACCCTCCCTGGACCTCCCCCCCACCTCCCTGGACCTCCCCCCCACCCACCTCCCTGGACCCCTCCTCCCTGGTAAATGCTATTGGTAAAAGAAGAGCCAGAGATCCAGTACAAACTGGTTTATAGGAGAACATGTGACACATTACATGTGAGTTCCAGAAGGTATTGACACATTGTTTATACGACCCCACCAGACCAGCAGCTAGGATTCTCCACAGATTTCTGAACAGCGACATATTTGGCATGAAAAACAACAATTGGACAAAAACCAAAAAAAAGAAAACACCACAGCGTTGATTTGACAGCTTCCGCTCTCTGATAATATTGGTTGTTGTCTTGTACGACGGCAGAGAGGGTGGGGTCATCCAGCTGCAGGGGGCATGGCCACAGGGGGCAGAACAATCCACACGCACATCCAGAGGTTGAGTTTTCAAAATCAACTCCTAGCTCCTCCTACCCCCTTTTAGGAGTGTACAAGGTAGTATGGCCCCTACCCACCTCCACCCAGCCCAGGAGAGACACCTCCACCCAGCCCAGCCGAGACACCTCCACCCAGCCCAGGAGAGGAGAGGAGAGACACCTCCACCCAGCCCAGCCGAGACACCTCCACCCAGCCCAGGAGAGGAGAGACACCTCCACCCAGCCCAGCCCAGCCCAGCCCAGGAGAGACACCTACACCCAGCTCAGGAGAGGAGAGACACCTCCACCCAGCTCAGGAGAGGAGAGACACCTCCACCCAGCTCAGGAGAGGAGAGACACCTCCACCCAGCTCAGGAGGAGAGACACCTCCACCCAGCTCAGGAGAGGAGAGACACTTCCACCCAGCTCAGGAGAGGAGAGACACCCAGCCCAGGAGTGTCTACAGGTCAGGGGTCGATTTGGGATCCAGCTGGTGACTTCCATCCTATCTGCCCGTTTATTCAAAGACTTCCTCCTCCTCCAGTGTTCTAGACTCTCCGTGGTTCAGGGTGAAGAAGGCGTCCGTGTTTAACCCCTTCTTCTCCAGTGCCTCCCTGAGTCTGACTGGAGGCTCCAGGTAATACTGAGAGAAGGAGGAGAGAAACAGCGTTTCAGAGTCAACAGGACATGTGCATGGCAGTGTGTAGGAGTGTATATGCATGCAGGGCGGTGTGTGTGTGGGCAGCGGCTCATTGATAAATCTGCCACTCTCAGCAGAAAAAGACAAACAAAGAATGCGCTGTCTCCGCCTAACACAAACACACACACACACACACACACACACACACACACACACACACACACACAGTCATTAACAGTTCAGTAGCAGGTGTCAGTAGCAGGTCAGTAGCTCACCTCGTGTGCCAGGGTGAAGGTGCCCCAGTGGATGGCCAGAGAGTGTCTGGCCTGGAGGTCCTTATGGATCATCACAGCCTCCTCAGGGTCCACATGCTGCCCACGCATCACATCTCTGGGGGGGGGGGGGGGGGGGCGACAGACAATGGCCTTTTAGAACACAATAGAATAGAACTAAACACAACAACAGAATAGAACATTCCATCATGGGATTTGAACCGACAACCCTCTGGTTACTGATCTGTTTCCCTACATACCTGGCAGGTACACTCTTAGAAAAATGGTTCTGAAAGGCTTCTTCATTTGACTTTATTTGGGGAACCCCTTTTGTGATCCATGTAGAAGCCTTTTTCACAGAACGTTCTGAATGGAACGCAAAAAGGTTAAACATTGAAATTTTCTTCAAAGGGATCCCCTATGAGGACAAATGAAGAATAATTGGGGCAGGTAGGCTCTTATGGGGGTGTCTACATACCTGGTCAGGTAGGCTCCTATGGGGGTGTCTACATACCTGGTCAGGTAGGCTCCTATGGGGATGTCTACATACCTGGTCAGGTAGGCTCCTATGGGGATGTCTACATACCTGGTCAGGTAGGCTCCTATGGGGGTGTCTACATACCTGGTCAGGTAGGCTCCTATGGGGATGTCTACATACCTGGTCAGGTAGGCTCCTACGGGGGTGTCTACATACCTGGTCAGGTAGGCTCCTATGGGGATGTCTACATACCTGGTCAGGTAGGCTCCTATGGGGATGTCTACATACCTGGTCAGGTAGGCTCCTACGGGGGTGTCTACATACCTGGGCAGGTAGGCTCCTATGGGGATGGCCGCCAGGTCGAAGGGCCCGAAGCGCTTGCCGATCTCCAGGAAGGAGGAACAGTATCCGGTGTCCCCCGCAAAGAAGAACCGGTGTCGGGGTCCCAGGACCGCCCAGCTGCTCCACAGAACCTTGTTGTCATCCAGGGGGGTTCGCTTGCACCAGTGCTGGGCCGGCGTGCACACGAAGGTCACGTGGTCATGGCCGGGGACGCAGTTCTCCTCCCACCAGTCCAGCTCCATGACGTTCTCACAGCCGCTCTTCTGCATCCAGTCCATCAGCCCCAGGGGGACGAACCAGCGCAGCTCCCCGCCGAACCTCTGGTTCAGGCTGGCCACGGAGCCCGCGTCCAGGTGGTCGTAGTGGTTGTGGCTGATCAGGACAGCGTGGACCACGGGGAGCTGGGCCACAGTGCAGGGGGGGCCGCGGAACCGCCTGGGGCCGACGAACTGGACAGGGGAGGCCCTCTGGCTGAACATGGGGTCGGTCAGGAGGACCAGGCCGTCCATCTCCACCAGCACGGAGGCGTGGCCTAGCCAGGTCACTCTGAGCCCCGCCCCTGGCACTCCACTCAGCTCGGGCCTCTGGACGAAGTTGGGCTCCAACACTGGGAGCTCCCTGTCCAACACCTAGACACGCACACACAACCATTTAGCCAGGCTGAAGCAGCAGGCAGGAGGCTAGGTAACTACTGGGCTGGTTACATGATGGAGCAATGTGCTGTCTGATGTTAACTCCACCAACGCGACTGTCAACAGACTTATTTCACTGGTTGCACAATAAATGGAAACGTACAGATAAATATACATGAAACAAAGTAGCTAGCCTGCAATAACAATTGTGTGTAGGCCTACACAAAGTAGCAAGCTGTGCAGGAAAATGTTTGTGTTCCAGTTGCTTGGCAACAGTCCAGTTGAAGAACGAGTTCAGTTGCGGAACTATTTGTGTTGGCGGAGCCAAATAAATGATTAAATAAACAACAACAAATCACAATCTGTTGTCGCTTATTACTGTTAACTAATAAATGGCACTTGTAGAACTGTTGTAGAAAAGCAATATCACACTCGAGGTCATGCTGTTATACTGAATATCATATGATTATCTTCAAAGATAGCCGTGCTGATATTCAGTATAACAGCACACCTTAGTGAGGCAGAACCTGGCATAGGGCAGGCAGACAGACAGACACAGACAGGCAGGCAGGCAGGCAGAGGTACCTCTGTGGAGCTGGGCAGGTTGCTGTGGTCCTTGTCCAATAAGAGGAAGCGTAGCATCGTGGAGTAGGAGGGGAACCTCCAGGTGGGCCAGGGGTTGGTGAAGCGCCCTTGTCTGTCTCGGCACGAATGGGTCACTTCCTCCTCCAGGCGGTAGTCCAATCGAAAGCTCTTACGCGAGGAGCGGGCGGAGCTACTGTGGCGGACGCCCTCATGGGCGGGGCCATCCCTGGGTCTGACCATGCCCTCCTCCCCCGGGACCACACCCCCCTCCAATGTACCAGCAGTTGGCTCCTCCTCCATGGGCTGGCCCTGGCCTCTCGGCCTATGGGAGGAGAGGGGGACATGTCTAATGTTAGCGTTCTCTGTTGACATACCCTCTCCTCCTCCTCCTGTTTCTCTCCACTGGCTCGGTCTAATAAAAATAAAAAAACTTTCAAAAAAAGAAGAAGGGAGAATTCATTCACTCAGGAGTGTCGTTCTCACACACCCACACCCTAGGATGCCAACATGGCTGGAGTGTCCACCATCAGACCATGAGGGGGACATATACTACCCCCCTGTACTGTTTCCGCAGTGTCATAATAATTTATTTATTTTAAATAAAAACGACTGCCAAAGGCTCCAGGCCTGAGCATAGATGCTATGACTGTTGGATAGATGATTCACTTACATAGTCAAATGTATTGTAAGTCGCTTTGGATAAAGGCGTCTGATAATGGCCAAAAATGTAAATGTAGGAAGAGAGACACCTCAGACCAGCCTGGGTCTAGTCAGCAAGCTGTTTGAGTGTCCTACTACCAGTACAGAACAGGCCTAAACTCAGTTCCTTGAGCAACAATCAAACGTTGACAGGAAACCACGCCATCACCATGGCAGCCATGTTGTGACATCCTGCAGCTTTGGAGGACAACTCAGTGACACCTTCAAACCATCCATCAAAACCAGTCTTTTTGAACTTGCTTTTAATCTTTTTTTTTTAAGTTATTTTTTCTGAGTGGGGCACTCCCACTGATATTTTCATTTTTATTGTGATAGAGATAGTAGAGATTTGACAGGAAGGGTGGATGAGAGAGAGAGAAGGGATGACATGCAGGATATGTCCGCGGCCGGAATCGAACCGGGAACCCTGCGGTTACGTGGTCGACGCTTAGCCCACTACGCCACCTAAGCGCCCCTAACTTGCTTTTAATCTTTATAAAAACTTTTCTTATTGTTGTTTTTATTGACTGTGCTTGTTTTTTTTTTTTATGTATGTTTTACTTTAAACCCTGGATTGATGATGGGAACGTGGTTGTGTTTAATGGTTTCAACTCTCCATAGATATCCATAATCACTTAAACTACACCATTAACCAACACCATTGAAACTAATGTTAAACCTTCACCATTAACCAACACCATTAAACTGTTTAATGTTAAACCTTCACCATTAACCAACACCATTCAAACTGTCTCTTTCTCTCTCCAAGTCAGCCCTGTGTGTCTTCATACATGTAGATGTGTACATGCATGTAGACACACAGGGCGAGAGAGAGATTTGACTTGTCTCTTGACTTGGAGAGAGAAAGAGAGAGTGTGTGCTGTAGGCCTACATGTAGACACACAGGGCTCTATGAGACAGAGGGAGAGGGAGCGAGGCCTATATTTACATTACATTTACATTTTTATCACTTTTATCCAAAGCGTCTCACAATGAGAGATTACAGGGACAGTCTCCCTGGAGTAATTTAGGGCTAAGTGCCTTACTCAAGGGTACACTAGTGGTGGTGTTCCCAGGGGAGATTTGAACTCATGACCTTCTGATCACCAGTCCAACTCATTATCCACTAGACCAGACCAGACCACCACTATCAATCAAGTAAAATGTCACTCAAAGAACCTGAAGCGTAACATTGACGTGGAAAACCGCAGCTTTAATGAAGAATGGACTGACTGAAAGTATGCATTCGTCTTACCAACTTTCAGTAACTCTAAACCTGTATCCCTCTTCTGCAATGAAACTGTAGCTGTTACAAAAGAATTACCGTTTTCACCGTCACAATTACACAAGGCATGCAGCTTTCAGAGTCTTACCCTTAGTGGCCCGTCGCAGAAAAATTGCGAGCTTGAAAGCTGGATATGGACATGCCAGTGGAATTATTAACCAATCTTTACTGAACAAGAGAGGGCATTCAGTGCACAACCAGCGAAGCAAGGTTGCAGCTTTGTGAATGAGTTAGGTCTGACTCCTCCTGCATCGGGTTGTGTAGGCTACTCGGCAATAATAAGCTGACAGATGGATTTATAACATCTTTAGAACGTCGAACGGATGTATTGAGTGAATTAGGCAAACAACAACAAAATGATAGATATTATAAATACCGGAACACATTTTTCCCCTTCCTACATTTTCTGAATTCATTTTAATACATAAAAAAAAACCTTAATATTCTGCGGGCCAGATGGGAAGTCTCTCTCTCTCTCTCTCTCTCTCTCTCTCTCTCTCTCTCTCTCTCTCTCTCTCTCTCTCTCTCTCTCTCTCTCTCTCTCTCTCTCTCTCTCTCTCTCTCTCTCTCTCTCTCTCTCTCTCTCTCTCTCTCTCTCTCTCTCTCTCTCTCTCTCTCTCTCTCTCTCTCTCTCTCTCTCTCTCTCTCTCTCTCTCTCTCTCTCTCTCTCTCTCTCTCTCTCTCTCTCTCTCTCTCTCTCTCTCTCTCTCTCTCTCTCTCTCTCTCTCTCTCTCTCTCTCTCTCTCTCTCTCTCTCTCTCTCTCTCTCTCTCTCTCTCTCTCTCTCTCTCTCTCTCTCTCTCTCTCTCTCTCTCTCTCTCTCTCTCTCTCTCTCTCTCTCTCTCTCTCTCTCAAGGTAAAGGTCAGATTAGATCATATTTAAACCAGCTCCCAAGGCTGGGGGACATAATTCCTTGTCCCAAGATCTTAAAGCTCCTCAGCGCTGCTGTTAGTAAACCGGTGTTCCGACTGTGTGTTTAACTGTGTAGTACTGGGTCCAGTATTAAGTAGAAATGGACTTCTACCGTCAGCTAAACAAGCAGCTGATCCACCGTACGGACACGAGAACTAAAAAAAAAACACGTCTTTGTTGACGAGCGAAACGAACAACTAGAGAGTTATGTTAACAGGCATAACGTTCGAATTAATACCATACAAATATTAGTCTGACTTGCAAAACCCAGAGGACTGGAAAGCGAAAGCTGTCACCAGGCATTACCGAACTACGCACACAACGAAAATAACATCGGTAGTCGTTCGCTACGTTTCCCGTTCAGCAATACTGATGACAGTCGCTTACCTGAAACCTTCAAACGAATAGAGACCGACCGCTGCTTCCTATCCGTCAGGTGTGTGACATGTCTCCTGGGGCAGCAGCGACGGACCCGTACGGTGGGCGCGTGCGAGCCGATGTTTCTGTTCTCCGGTGAATTGGGACCAGCCGGACTCTGACGTCGGTTAAAAACTTGATCACGTGACAACATATTAAGCCGTCGGTCTAATCCTCACGCCTTTGATCCGCGAGCACGTCGCTGTTCTTTTACACAAGGGCTGCGTTCGTAAATTCGCTCGGAGAGCGCCGTAGCGCACACTGCGTTCAACGTGTGAAAGTGACAGACAACGACCTGTACCGAACACATTTCCTTCTGTGGCCGCAGAACAGACGTTATGTGATGTTCCTGATACTTGTTATGTGTATGAACGGGACGAGGCGGGGCGGGGCAGGCCGACTCATGTTGGTCGTTTTGATATTTAGTTCCTCTTCACTTCAATAAACTTAAAATAAGTGTTGCCATTCGAAGTAACGGTGGCCCAGTGCATGACCTCACCAACACCGTGTTGTCTATGGTGCGTCGTGACGTAAACACATAACATCGCATACAAGCACCAAAGTCTACTAAAAGTGCAATAAAGTTTCCCTGTTTAACGAGTCGCCCTGCAGCGAGTTGCAGACTGTATGTAACCTGCGAAATAATAACTACCTTAAGTAATTATAATTACCTTGTGTAATGATATCCTTTAACCGTCGCGGTTTTCTGCAGACATGAGTGTCGGCGTAGAGACCATGGACTCAGTAGGCCAGCTACTGTCTCTCTGAGCTTGTGGAGTGAAGATAAATATGGAGCCATTAACCATCTGAAGGCTTTAGTATACAGACCTCAAGTCAGTTCTGACTGGTCATGTGGTGTTACCATAATAACGTCATGATGATGTCACTGGTTCTCATGGAAGGTTTTAATGATGATGACTGATGTTATGTAGGCTACAGTTGATTGGAGTCACCCCGCCCCCCCAAAAAAAAAACAGAGACAGGGATAGAAATAGACAGGAGATTGATATAGAACATACAAAGATAGATTCGTAATTGTAAAACACATAGGCTAGCCAGATAGATACACATACATAAAAAAAAAACGTTGCCTGTTCATGTACACAAGCAATAAATAGCCTATGTTATTGTTCACATAAGCACATCCCAAGATGGCGTCGCGCTCAGACGCGAGGCTTGGAGTGGCTTCTACGCTGGTGTTTTTTAGTGTTTTTAAGTACATTTGTATGAACATTTTTATTTTAGTACTTATAGGGAACAGTTGTGTAAATAGTACCTACAGCAGGCTCGACTTATTAGAAGTTGGCACGCAAAACGAGAAGACAGTTACAGCGGAGTTTCTGAAGCAACACAGGATATATCACGAGATCGCCCGTGTACCGGGAGAATCCTGGTACTCAGTCCCTTCCCTGAGGCGCAAACGCCGGCGGAAGGACCGTAAGCAACAACGGGGCTGCCGGGGAGGCCTGTTAGCTAGGCTAAGGAAGAGCCCTGACAAACCTGCTTTGCCGAGTATTTTCCTTTCCAACGTCAGGTCCCTGACGAACAAGATGGATGAACTGAGACTATAAGTTGCCAAAAATAACATCGTGGGAGATAGCTGTGTGATTATTCTTACCGAAACCTGGCTAAATGACACTATCGTGGACTCAGCTATTAGCTTGGAGGGACGGACATTACACCGGGCGGAACGCACGCAGCTCAGCGGCAAGTCAAGAGGGGGTGGGATCATAATATCGACGAAGGATAGCTGGTGCTTAAACACGAAAACTGTAAGTAGCCACTGCTCCCCAGACCTGGAATACTTGACTGTTAAATGCCGACCCACATACCTCCCGAGGGAGTTTAACGCGGTGTTCATTACATGTGTTTACATTGCGCCTAGCGCGGACGGTAGTCTAGCATTGGCGCGGCTATATGACGTCATCAGTGGTCAACAAAGCACAGACCCACAGGCTATTCACATCATAGCAGGAGATTTCAATCATGTCGACCTGAAGGCAGTACTACCCAAGTTCTATCAGCATGTGAAATGTGCAACAAGAGGAGAAAAAACACTGGACAAGGTATACACCAACATCAAACGTGCTTACAAGGCTAGTCCGCTAGCTCATCTAGGCATGTCTGACCATGTGTCAATCCTCCTGATCCCTGCATACACTACCATGGGGAAAAGTGCTCCCATCACCACTAAGACTGTCAGAACCTGGCCAGAAGGGTCCGCTCCACTGCAGATCTGCCTAAATGACACCCCATGGCAGGAATATGAGCATGAGGACCTGGAACAGTACACGTCGTCGGTTCTGAACCACATAGTGAACTGCACCAACTCAGTCACCGTGGACAAACGGGTCCGGGTCTACCCCAACACGAAGCCATGGATGACTGGGAAGGTCCAAAAACTGATCAACGAGAGGGACATTGCCTTCTTCGCAGGGAAGAGCACACCGCTGTACAGCTCCACCAGGGCTAACCTAAAGCGCGGAATCAAAGCGGCCAAGGCAGACCACAGAGAGAAGATTGAGGAATGCCTCCTGAGCAACGACTCCAGGCGGATGTGGCAGGGGGGTCAGCAGATGACAAACTTTAACCCCCTGCTGGCGGGAAAGCTGAACACCTTCTACGCCCGGTTCGACGAGGGGCGAACGGAGGTAACCGCAACACAAACACCACTCTCTCCAGCTCTCAGCAGCCTCACCCTCACAGAGCATGAAGTGAGACGCGTACTGAAGGCGGTGGACCCCAGGAAAGCCTCGGGGCCGGATGGCGTCCTGGGACGGGTGCTGAGGGACTGCGCCGACCAGCTGGCCGGGGTTTTCACCAACATCTTCAACCAGTCCCTGTCCCAGGCCACCATCCCACCCTGCCTGAAAACCTCAACTATCATCCCAGTCCTGAAGAAAAGCACGGTGAGCTGCCTAAACGACTACCGCCCGGTGGCACTCACACCAATCATCATGAATTGCTTCGAGAAACTAGTCCGGGCCCACATACTCACACGCCTCCCGCCCAACCTGGATCCATACCAGTTCGCCTACAGAGCCCACAGGTCCACAGAGGACGCCATCGCGACGACTCTCCACGCCACTCTATCCCACCTGGAGAGGGGAAACAGCTACGCGAGACTGCTCTTCGTGGACTTCAGCTCCGCCTTCAACACCATCCTTCCAGACAGGCTAGTGACCAAACTACTAGACCTGGGTCTACCACACTCTATATGTGCGCGGATCAAGGACTTCCTGACCGACCGCCCCCAGAGGGTGCGGGTGGGCCCCCACACCTCCACAGCCCTCAGACTCAGCACTGGGTCCCCCCAGGGCTGCGTGCTAAGCCCCATCCTCTACAACCTCTACACCTACGACTTCACCCCCGTCCACCCCAGCAACTCCATCGTAAAGTTTGCAGACGACACCACCGTGGTGGGATGCATCTCGGGGGGGGACGAGGCGGCGTACAGGGATGAGGTAGAGCAACTGAGCAAGCTGTGCAAGGTTAACAACCTGCTGCTGAACAAGTCAAAGACCCAGGAAATCATCGTAGACTTCAGGAGGAAAAAGTCAGAGATCCAGCCCCTGCTCATCGACGGAGAGAGCGTGGAGAGAGTCTCAACCCTCCGATTCCTGGGGATGCACATGCGGGATGACCTGACCTGGAAGGACAACACAAAAGGCACCATCAAGAGGGCACAACAGCGGCTATACACCCTGAGAGTCCTCAGGAAGGAACACAGCAAGCAGGAGATACTGGTGACCTTCTACCGCGGCGCAGTGGAGAGCATCCTCACCTACGGCATCTGCAACTGGTTCTCCAGCTGCACAACAGCGGAGAGAAATGCGCTACAGAGAGTCGTGAGAACAGCACAGAAGATCACCGGCGCCCCCCTCCCCTCTCTGGAAGAGCTGTACAACACACGCTGTCTCAGGAAGGCCTCCAAGATCTCCAGGGACCCGAACCACCCTGGGTACGAACACTTTACCAGGCTGCCCTCGAAAAGGCGGTTCAGGACCCTGGCCGCAAGGACAAACAGACTGAAGAACAGCTTCTACCACAGGGCCGTCCAGGCCCTGAACACAGCAAAGACCTAAGTTCTGGGCCCTGGACAGTCTGGACGGATTGATGGCAGCTGCTGGACTGAAAAAATCAGGTGTAGTGCTGAGGCACAAACATGTACATTTCAAGCCTGCAAACTGTGACACTTTAAATAAATGTGAAATAATACTATTGTGCAATATGACAACCCTAGTCATCTATCTGTACAGTATAGTACAGTGGATAGTGTACATAGCCTTTATTTATGTAAACCAGCTCCTTCCCTTCTTGTGATTTTTTTTTTTTTTAAGTTTTTTTTTTCTTCCTTTCCTAACACCAGGGGAGCCACCCCTCCTAAATTTCGTTGTTTGGTACCTGTACTGTAGCAATGACAATAAAGTCCATTCATTCATTCATTCATTATAGATGAATGCTGACTGTTGGAGCCTGTTTCGTTTCAAGATGTATAAGAAAAGATATTTAATATTCTTCTGCAGAAGGAGGAAGTTTACAGGTTCGTCAGACGCATCTGAAGATTCAAAGTTCCTCGTAAAGTCTAGATCATTCATTACATCTCAGTATTTATGCACTCCGGTACCCTCAGGTAAGAGGTCCGCCCTCGGGTGGGGTCTAGACCAATCATGAGCAATGGGTGTGGTTTTGTACATTGAGGAAGATGATGGGGATGAAGGTTAAGGGGGAATCGGCCCCCATTTTCTCCTAGAGACACAAAGGTGGAAAAGGAACACAAAGGCTACAACTGGTTAGTCTGGTCCTAGAGTACTGGGTCTGGGGAACACAAAGGTCCAAAACTGCTCTAGATGGCTTAGTCCATCTCGGTAGAAAAGAGAGCAATCAGGTCTTTGTAATCATTTAAATGTGTCTGTTGTCTAGCCAATGTCAAGCTTCAAGTAGAGAAACTGGTTTCATTGTGTGTTTACAACAGGAAATTAGTTTCTATAGCTTTGCCCTAGATATCCAAAGTTTGAATCTTAAATGTAGAAAAATGTCTTATTGCATATAATAATTTTCTCTCACACCTGTCAGAACCAGAAGCTGAATGGCCAAAGATCCCAAAGGAAGTGAACTCCCTTTCCTCCAGTGATCCAGAGGTTCGGAAGGAGTTGACAGTCAACAGTATCAGTGTGGAAGAAAGGAAACCTATGACCAAGTTCATTGAATACTTTTCTAGGTGGACCAGCCTCAAAAGGGCTATCGCATGGATGCTCAAACTGAAAGGAACACTCAGACAGTTGAGTAGAAAGAGACACGAAATCAGTAAACAGACTGAATCATTGAACGATATGGAGAAATTCAAATTGACTTTAGGACCCCAACGTCTCTCAGTGGAGGACTTGGAGGAGGCTGAGAAAGATTGAATCCGCTATGTGCAAGAGCAACACTTCAAACAAGAGAATCATCTTTTAAAGGAAGGCAAGAGCTGTACCAAAGAAAGCTCAATCAGAAAATTGGACCCAATTATGGAGAATGGAATCCTCAGAGTTGGTGGACGACTAAGTTAATTTAATTTAATTTAATTTTAATTTAATTTTGCCATTTAGCAGACGCTTTTAATCCAAAGCGACTTACAATTACGAATTACAGGGACATTCCCCCTGGAGTAACTGAGGGCTAAGTGCCTTACCCAAGGGCACACTAGTAGTGGTGTGGTTTCAGGCGGGATTTGAACTCACAACCTTCCGATCACAAGTCCAACTCACTATCCACTAGACCACCACTACCCCACTAAGTAAGACTGCTATGCCGATGGATTTGAAACATCCCATGATCATCCCCAAGGACTCCCACATCTCACAAGTTCTGTTACGACACATCCACAAGCAAGTTGGCCACTCCGGTCGAAACCACATGCTTTCCCGACTAAGCCAACGCTACTGGATGCCTAGTGCTAACTCTCTAGCAAGAAAGACAATCAAGAACAGCCTATTCTGTCAACGCTTGCAAACTAGAGTAGGTGAGCAAAAGATGGCCGACCTTCCACTAGATCGCATCTCACCAGATCTGCCCCCCTTCACTCATGTTGGTATTGATTATTTTGGACCCATTGAGGTCAAAAGAGGCCGTGCTCATGTTAAAAGGTGGGGAGTCATCTTTACGTGCCTTGTAAGTAGAGCTGTTCATCTTGAAGTTGCCTGTCACCTGGATACGGATTCATGTATTAATGCACTCAGAAGATTAATTTGTAGAAGAGGCCCAGTGACAAGCATTCGAACAGACCAAGGCACCAACTTTGTTGGAACACAGAGAGAACTTGGAGAAGCGCTGAAAAGGTTGAATCATGAAAGGATTCAAAATGTTTTATTAAATGAAGGAATAAAATGGACATTCAACCCTCCCTCAGGAGCCCATCATGGGGGCGTCTGGGAGAGATTGATCAGACAAGTGAAGAAGATTCTCAGTTCGGTGGTTAAAGAGCAAACATTGGATGACGAGGGTCTACAGACAACTATGTGTGAAGTGGAGCTGATCATGAATGACAGACCCATCACAAGTGTCTCATCTGATCCGAATGATTTAGAAGCTCTTACTCCGAATCACCTGCTGCAGATCAAAGGAAAGCCAGTCATGCCTCCAGGACTTTTCCAAAAAGAGGACATCTACTGCAAAAGAAGATGGAAACAAGTCCAATACATCGCAGACCTCTTCTGGAAAAGATGGATACGAGAATATCTGCCACTCATGCAGGAGAGAAGTAAGTGGAACAACCCAAAAAGGAACTTCTCACCCGGTGACCTTGTTATTATTGTGGATGACACGGCCCCTCGTAACTCGTGGCTAATGGGACGCATATTGAAGACATTGCCAGACACCAAAGGCTTTGTTCGAAGTGTCCTTGTCAAGACCAAGACCAACGTCCTGCAAAGACCCATCAGCAAACTCTGCTTGCTGATGGAGGCAGACTAAAGAGGAATCTAGGAAAGCCCCTTTTTTCGTTGTTTGTTACCTGTACTATATCAATGACAATAAAGACCATGCATTTTTGTGTTAAGTTGTTTTTTGAAGTTTGGCTCCATGAGTTGGTTTTTGAAGTAATTGTTCTGTAAACAATTAGGGGCTGGAATGTTGGAGCCAAAAAAGCGTTATATTATTATTTATGAAAAGCCACTTGAATGGTATTTTGAAAGTGGTACTTTGGCCCATAAATACTTTTATTTTGAAAATGGGTGTCGCCCAATCTAAGGACATAATTGATATAAGGAAGTGATCTCTCCTTGCTTGGGCTTGATGAGTCCTGACACGTGAGGGTGCGACACAGTTTTTCAACCATCACGATAAACCACCACCACATTAGAAAAGATTTGTTGTTTTGTTTGATACACGTTTTTGTTTGATACAAGTTTTGGTTTGATACAAGTTATTTTGTTTGACAACTTTGTTTGATAACTTTGCTTTTGAATTCCGATTGGGGATAGGCCCGACCCAGAAGTGACACACATACAAACAAACATTGACACACGCGTACATACCACACCACGGCAACATATATTACTTTCGTTTGTTACTTTTATTTGGACTTTGGATTTTAAGACTACTTTAATTCATGGAATGGTCCAGAGTTTTGGTTGCAAACGGAGGAAGGACAAACAACAGGTGCGTTGAAACCAACACCCACTCATGCCAGGACGATGGCTAATTTGATCATTTTGATAGACATGATAGCCATCACACTGACCGTGGTTCTAGACACCCACACTATTGTAATTAGTAGGTTTGTTGGCTAGCATAGCAATATGTTAGGCATGAGTTGCAGACACAACAATAAAAAGCTATTTGATGTTGTTTCATGAGCTGACAGGATTCTTGTGGTTTCATGAGCTGACAGGATTCGTGGATCGACGGTCCTGAGAGTCAAAGAAATGGAGAGTAAGCTGTCTAAAGGCACACGTAAGGGAGAGGAGAGGAGGAGCTTCTTCTGGAGCTTCTGGAGAATCTTCTTCTGGAGCTTCTTCTGGGGCATCTGGAGAAATAAGTCTTTTAGAGAGAGGCACGATGTGAGACAAGATGTGTCTGAGCCCAGAGAAGAGGGGGAAAAGAGAAAGAAGAGCAGAAAAGTTGGAGACACTCCAATGACAGGGTGTGTACCAATCACTTAACCAGGCATCCCTATGACAGGGTGTGTACCAATCACTTAACCAGACATCCCTATGACAGGGTGTGTACCAATCACTTAACCAGACATCCCTATGACAGGGTGTGTACCAATCACTTAACCAGACATCCCTATGACAGGGTGTGTACCAATCACTTAACTAGACATCCCTATATGTGGCCTAACTAATTAATGCAAGTGCAATTCAAAATGGAATAATCCCGAGAGAAGCCCTGACAGGCGCACATAACAGAGAACGAGCTACCCCAATGTCACGTCGGAATTCGACGTTTTGCAGAATGAGTGTTTCTGGTTTCGCCAACCAATCAGGTAGCGGTATTGCCCTGCTTTCCCCTACCATCCTAGGTTTCGCAAATTCGCCTCCCGGCAGGCCCCAGGCTGGCCAGAGACATCGGCGGTCCCAGTTAGTTCAGGTGCATCTCAGCAGCATCAGCGCTTACCCAGCATGCTCCTCACGGATAATGTCTGCTGTTCAACTAAAGCTCACATTCTTTAGTAGATTCCCTGCAGTGAAAGAATGTCTTCTTTAAGCAGCAGAAAAGACCCTTGACCAACCTGCTGGGTTTGGATTGATGCAGGGATAACTACTCAACAACATCATTAGTAAAACAAAACCCAAACGATGAACTGTTCTGTTTTAAAGGGGCAATCTGGGATTGGAACAACAAACCTACACCACAGCTGAGGGACTGGGCAGGAGAAATGGAACCGCTTGAAAATGCAGACGGAACTATGCATGAAAGGACTGACCATCCATGAGATAAAAATACATTTAACCATTTTTGAAGTTTGTTGTATTCATGTTTTGAAGTTTGTTGTATCCAATTATATTGCTGACAAACAATGTAGTAAAACAAGCTGATATTTTGGGTTCAGAGGGGGTAAGACATCTAAGCTAAGATGATAAGGCATTTATAAATATTCCTCAAGAATCAATGGCTATACATATATCATACAGTACACACACACACACACTATGCATATACCATATATAGAAATGTTACTGTAAATCATTGTCTTCTGATGGTCACATCACATGTATATGAAATAATATATTGTACCTTTCGAAGGCTACTAATTCCCCCTTTAATTTGGGGGAATAATTTTATTCAATTAAATTCAAAATATGTTAAAATACTGTAAACGAGCTGAATCAAAATGCGTAACCTACAGATCACACGTCACACATGTCAACAACTTTCCAAGGCTACAGCAATGATATGACACCTTTATGAAAGTTATTAGTTTGTAGCAAACTATGATGCATGATATGATGGGGTGAAAAAGAACATTCAAATCCAGACAGGCCAGATGGAAGACTATGGGTCAGATGTAGGGAAACAGGGATATGCTTTTCAAAGCAGGTGAAGAATGTATTATGGTCGTTGGAGAGTGACATTTCAGTGACATTTCAGTGATCCGTTACAATGTTAAAAGCAGCCATGTTTTTAATACCTTGCCAGGCTGAATGAAAGTTACTTATTGTAAGCCTGGACTGTAATCCACCTTGTTCTTGTAAGGCATGTTTGCTTGTCAGATGGAGACTTTGACCTCCATGCCGACTTTTTCAGCTTTTTATCCAACCGTGACCCTGTAAAGAAAACTCTATTTGTTTTATTAAGAATGGCTTACCCCCCATGCAACCCTCCCTCTACAATCTCCCCCCTCCACCCTAACCTTCCCTCTTTTATAGCTAGTGCTATTTAATGTTCTTCATCTGTTTGATAGTGAAAAGGAACACTGAATTTGAATGTTAAAAGCCAGCCAGCCATCGACCTGTGTCATTGAACCCTTTGAAGGCTACCAGCTTGCATTTCTGGTTTCCTAGTAACCAGTAGAGCCCGATAATTGGACACACAATGATGACGACGGCTTCCCTTACAGGATCATATTCTGTAGTCACATTACTACTGCCTGAAACTAGGAATGTTTCATTGCTCTCTTGTACCTTCAGTTATTATTCAGCTCCGCCGTGATCCCACCCCTCTGCGGATCTCTGCCATATCACTTGATGAGCGTTGGTGTTCTCTTGAGGAGGAGATGACATCATAAACTCCCAAGGATTCCTGTTATTGCCTCTATTGGAATTGAAATCTATTTTTCAGGTGGATGACTGGGAGAGATAGTGTGAGAGGGGTGTCCAAGCAGCATGGTGGATTCACTCCTGGAAACTGATACCTGGCGTAGCCGAGGCTGTTCCTAAAAGGTGGACCTGGGGGGTCCATAGGACGTGGAGCCCATGCCCTCCCACCTCTCCCCTGTCCTCCTCTGGCTCCTGTTGGGGTGTGAGATGCAGGGCCAGGGCATGGTCACACCGAACCCTTGTGCCCCAATGAGAGAGCTGCCGGGTCTCCCAAACCGTACAGTCCAAGCCGGGGTCCCTTTCCTCTTCCAGCTCCCCTTGCCAGCACTCCAGGAGCCAGGCCAGCAGTATCAGGTGATAGAAACACTGTTTACACTCACTCACTTATTAACCACATTAAGAATGCTGGTAGAATTATAGGAATAAACAATGGATAAAACAATGGAATAAACAATGGAATCTAGGAATAAACAATGGAATAATTGTCCAGTAAACTATTAAGTGTTACTCTCAGCTTTTGTATAAACCGTAAGTTTGTAAACAACACCTTTTGTTAAAATAAACCACCTGGGAGCTCTATTTGATCAGAAGTGGTATCCAGTAGTTTCCTGAGAGATTGGAGAGAAAATATTGCAGTTTGAGAAGGAGCTTGTTAATTCAAACATGCTTTCTATCAGTTTGATGGGAATGTTGTTTTCTCTCCCCCCATAAGCATCCAGATAACAGGTTTGATCAATTAAAGGCCCTAGGATAATAAAGAGGCCAGGTAGAATAGTAAACTATTTCTTTGTATCAATCGATGACGTGTTACTGTATGTAAGTCCTTCTGCAACCTCTCAGGTCACACTGGCAGATGATGCAGGTGGTCTGCCAGGATGGCTGACTTTTACAGAACAAACTTTGTTTGGCCTGGCCCTGAGAGAGGATTGTGGGCAGTACCGCCTTAACATGTCCATCCTCAAGCCCTGTGTTATCACCACCACCTTTCATCTGCATGTCGTTCATGAAACAGTAGCTGATTGGGATCCACCATCCACTCACATACGGTAAGTGGACAGCGATTTTTTTTGCATTGATCTAGCGTTTGTACTAATAACCAAATATCAAATGTACCTAACAACAGTCTCTGTCCTCAACAAATGTTGTTGAAAACAAGTAATCTTGAAAATTGTTGAATTCAGATTGAGGACTACAAGATATTCAACAGTTTGAGGGGTAGAAGTATTAGACAGTTTAGGGAAGGTCTTAAATTGTATTGCACTGATTCCAATAAATGTTAGCTTATTGTTTCAGTCAGTTCCTGAAGTCAATTGGATGAATTGAAAACTCAACATAGAAAGTCAATATTCAATTCATGAGGTGAATTTCAATTAATTAACTGACTGAGCAATAAATGGAATTGAGCCCAACCCTGGTCTGTGCCCCTGACAGGGATGGCCAAGTCTGCCCTGTGGGGAAATTTATCATCTGGGCTGATCTGCTGCTCCAAGCCAATTCTCGCAGCTTGGATTCCAGCGATCGTGTACAACTGGTCACCCGCATGGTGGAGTACCTGCGACTGTCTCCTGGTTCAGTTTACCTCCTCTCTATGAGGACCCACATAGCAGTGCAGAGGGAACACATTCGGGTCTGTACGCAAAGCAGCTCAGTTGCAAAACTGAAAGGCACCGCTGAGGGTGAGATCCCAGAAGAGGGGGCCTTGGGGAGCGGGGAGGCCATGGAGCTCGTCTGGCCAGTTGGCTGCGGTGAATGGGAACAGCTGACAGACTTGGCCCAGATCCTGGAGCACCACACTGGCTCAGGTGGCCTGGCAGCCCTGCTGGGACGGCCCATCCTAGGCTGGAGAGTGCTCTGCAAGGGGCCGCCCCGGAGGACCAGAAGGGGACTACAACAGGTGCATCACACACCCACCCCAACCGCAGCTATCCCGTCCCCAACGCAGGTCTTCATGTCAATCAAAGCAGGGCTTTCATATGAACATGTCCCTGAACATCCAATAAGGTTGACGCTGGCATACACACAAGCAACAGAGCTCTCATCCACCCTGGAAGACACACATGTTAGGGCTCCAGATCCCTTACCAACCCTCACATACACCCAGGCTTTAAGTCACACTGTTGCAGACCTTTCTGCCTTCGCACAATTTTCGCTGTCATCCCCATCTGGGCGTACAACCCATTTGTCGTCGATGTCTCTCGAACCATTCCTGCTCACTCCTGAGTGTTTCACATCAACACTAAAACCTGTGTTTATCCCAGCCTCCAGAGCAGGGGTAGTATCAGCTGTCTGCACATCCAGACGATCAAGCCATCCACAGATAGCATCAATTTATTCAACTGCATTACTTCCAACACAGCAGACACATATGCCATCATCCAGTGATCAACTTTACATGGTTCCACAAACACAGTGTGTTAATATTGCTGCCACAGCTCACAACCCTTCTGACGTTGCATTTACAAACACAAGCCCAAGTGGGTTTTCAGAATATGGTATGACAATTAACCCATTCACTTCACACACAAGTTTAGGGACCAACATAAAGCTAAGAGACAGGAGCATCAGCAGTCAAACGTTTCTAGAATTTAATCCAGTCCAAACTTTACCGCCATGGATGGAAGCCCACAGCGGAACATCTAGAATGGAGCCTTTTCAACTAACTCAAGGACCACTATCTGCAGAATATGGCTGGAGCACTAAGTCCGTCTCCAGAACGACAACAGTACAGCAAAGCCAGCCTGCAGAGGAAAGTAAAGTCCAGAGGAGCACCGCGAAGCAGCTTGTGGGACCAGCCTTGATGATTGCTTCCATAAACATGGGGCTTCCAGGCACTCAATCCTCCCACCAGGGTTCGATTCTTCTGGCTCCTCTCTCTTTCAGTGCAATACAGACATCCCTCCATATGTCTATGAAAAATATACCTGCGTTCCACAGTATTTACTCGACAGCCTTACTTGTGACCCCTTGGCCTCATGGTATCCCCACTACATTGTTGCAGGAGACCACCAGGCTACATAGTTCTTACCCTTCGCCAGTACCACAAACCCCTAGCCCTGACACCATTCTCTCTACAATGCAGCTGGACACCACCACTAGAATGTCATTAGGCACTGCTCCAACACTCTATCCCCTATTAAGGGACCAGGGCTCCTGGGCTGAGTCAAAGCTGACTGGAGAGCTTCTCTCTACCCCCTCTTTGGATGGAAGCCAGTTGAAGCAAGTCTCATTTGGTAAATCTTGACCTTCTAGGCTTCTCTCGGTTCTGATTAATCTGGGTTTAATCTGTGTCCCGAAAACCACCCCTATATACATTAACAGAGACGTGTAGGAGTGACGGCAATAACAGGACAGACGTAGTCGTTTTGCCGGTAGAGAAAGAAACATCCACTTTATTTTCACGCTCTCTGCATTCGCACCGACAACAACCACATTCACTCTCATTCGTCCCACTTGGAAGCAATTTACCATGAGAGGAAGGGGGTTGTTGCTGGAAAACCCTGTACAGTGGTAAATGAGTCCACAACCCCCGCCCTCGAATGGTAAATTGCTTTTCTACAACAGCCACCACATAATATAAAACATAAATACGCAGTTGTAACATTAAATTCATGTATTTACAATCATTAATAATTTCAGAATACATATTTCCTTCCGCCACAGAATATAGTCCCATAAACAAGATCAACGATTGCATTGTAGGTCAGCACAGGGGCCCATTCCACTAAGGTGGATTATCTTCTAAGCCTCGATAAAGTTCTAATCGGCGATAATGTTAGCTTGCGTTCGGTTCCATCAATGTGGCTCAAATAATTCGCTGCTTGGTTGAGCTCCTTCTGAGTCAGATATAATTAGCCTGGTCGCGAGCAGGCTAAAAGACTGGCTAAAGTAATATGTGCATCAAAAAAGGCTCACAGGCGGAAACTACATCCCCGAACGACAGTTCCTCAAGTGTCTTTTAGGAAATATTAATTCCCACTTCACACGAGATAGATAGATAGATTGGTTGACTGTGTGATAGATAGATAATTTGATATTTTGAAAGTGTGATCGATCGATAGATAGTTTGATTGTGTGATAGATAACTTGATATTCTGAAAGTGTGATAGATAGATCGATAGATCAATAAATAAAAGAGTGTAAAAAAAAAGTTTTTGTTTCAACTTGCATTGCTGTCATCACAGCGGTCTGGCTGGCGCAGTGGTTAAGGCAGCCAGCTATAGTTCCAAAGGTTGCGTGTTGGAGACTTGATTTAAGTTTTTTTTTTTTTTTACACTCTTTTATTTATTGATCTATCAATCTATCTATCACACTTTCAAAATATCAAGTTATCTATCACACAATCAAACTATCTATCGATCGATCACACTTTCAAAATATCAAATGATCTATCTATCACACAGTCAACCAATCTATCTATCTATCTCGTGTGAAGTGGGAACTAATATTTCCTAAAAGAGGAACTGTCGTTCGGGATGTAGTTTCCGCCTGTGAGCCTTTTTTGACGCACGTATTACTTTAGCCAGTGTTTTAGCCTGCTTGCGACCAGGCTAATTATATCCGACTCAGAAGGAGCTCAACCAAGCAGCGAATTATTTGAGCCACATTGATGGAACCGAACGCAAGCTAACATTATCGAGGCTTAGAACTTTATCGAGGCTTAGAAGATAATCTCGCTTAGTGGAACGGGGCCCTAGTCATACTGCATTGAGGCTAACCTTCAAATCAAAACAGTCTCGGCAAAACAAATTTCACTAGGTGAGTAACTATTGGGCACCCCCAAAACATGTGGAGATACGTTCCATTAACCCGATTTCACTATAATGTCACAGTGTAAAGAAATGCTTTTACGGGCACAAATAATGTTCTATTTACATTCCCGCGTAGGGTTGTTGCATCCATGGCAATTACTGCAAGCATTTATTTTATCTGAGAGTTCCATTTCACAGCACCTACTGTAAGTGGACTGCACAATTATTTGTATATACATTTATAATGTATTAGTTGATGGGATAGATTATTCAAAATGAACACATTGTCCCAAATTACTCTCTATTCCAGACAGATGTCACAGCAAGGGCCTGCTGCTGAGCATTACAAGTTTGCCATAGAGAGAGGAGGTGAACCCTGAGGAACGTAAAGAGGACAGCATAGTTGCTATAGTTGAGGTCTAAGGGGAGAGGGTCCTCTGCTTTCATGGCATGGGAGTCGTACTGTAGATAAAACAACATAGGATAAGCATGGGAGAGAAAATTATATCCTCGGATCTGGAAAGGAAAATAAACTTTTTATATAACAAATATCAAAGAATTGGAAATAAAAGGTCTGGAATTAGACAGGAGAAAGTGATTATTCCAGATGGTGGGATCAATTATATGATATTATTTATATATATATATATATATATATATATATATATCAATTACCCACTGTTTAGATTAGGATGTCACTACCAACTAAAATTTAATAATTTTCCTTTTTTTTTTTTTAAATGTTAAAAATAAAAAAACATGTTTTTACTAGCTTTGTTATTCTGGCATTCTGGTATTGTGCGTGGATTGATGGAAAATGTGTTTAGTTTAATCCATTTTAAAATGACTCTATAACATAACAAAATGTGGGAAAAGTGAAGGGGTCTGAATACTTTCTGTGGGATGGGGAGGTTTTCTTGATCTCTGAATAGCTGTATAGGTAGAAATATATTAACATCTCTCTATTTTTCCCAGGACCTTTCATGGATACCACAGAGTCTGTGAAAGAGCCACCCACTCCTCCAACCCATCCACTTCTTACTGTTCGAGGCCATGGTCTGACAGAGTCTCACCTCACCATCTCCAACCAAGAGAAGTTACTAACCATATTTTCACTGACAGAACCGGAATGGCCAAAGTCAATTCTTTTTCAATTACAAATGGAGTCTTCAGTGACCATAACTCTGCAGTCTTTTATTAAAACGTTGATGACCAGATCTGTGTCGTTTATAAAAGGATCAACAACTACGCCTACATCACCTTTAGTGACCATATTTGTGGATTTAGAATTGGAGAGATCGATGACCACGTCTCTGACATTCAGTCTTGAGACACTAAGGACAGCACCATTACCTTTTCTAGGGTCATCAATGGCCACATCTCTACCATTTAATATTGAAACATCAATGGCCACATCTTTACCATTTAATCTTGAAACATCAATGGCCACATATTTACCATCTAATCTTGGAACATCAATGGCCACATTTTTGCCTTTCAATCAAGAGCGATCAGTGAGCACAGTTCCACAATATGAATCTGGGAAGTTTATGAGCACTGCTGTGCAGATTAAAGTAAGCCAAATAACATCTACATTGAGTAAACTAATTGGACACCAGTCACCCTTGCCAGATTATAGTTTGACTCTAGCTTCAACATGCCTTCTCTTACCTCTTTGTCTGGATGAAAACCTACTACAAGTGCCTCTGACTCAAATCACCCAGTTCCCCTCCGTGGTTGACAACAGACCCCAACCTCCTGACAAAGGAGGATTGCAGACAGTTGACTTATGCACAAATACATGGCCTCCAGCAACACACCCTAAAGCCTCAACACCACAAGCACATCTGTTGTTGCCAATATCAGCTGAGGTATACCAGAAAGTAGAGACCAACATTACTCTGGAGGCATCCTTGACTCAACCGCCATTAGCTACTCCATCCACACGTCAAATGACCTCAGCACTAATGACAGAACTCGGCATAACATCACTGGCATTTGTGACGACAGCAATCACATTTAGTCTTGAGCCTGTCTTTGGTAGTTCACATAGTATTCCACAGGCTGCAACAGAGGTCATGGAGATGACAGCCGGAGGCAAGCACGATCCCATAACACCCTCTGTTATTCAAGGGTATTTGACTGAATCTTCCCTTCTTCTGCTGCAGAGTCTGGAGCCCTCTTACCCACAGTATACCCAGCCTGAAGCTCAAGAGGATGTGGAGGACAGCAGCTGCACTCCACTCGACTGCGTCAGCCCAGAGAACACATTGGGGCAATCTATTCTCATCTATCCCACTTCTTCTTTCGAGTTAGAGTCACAGAAGGGTGAGACTGAACAGACTCACCTTTCATTGAGATTCAGTAACTTAGAAACACGGGTACGATCCTCTGGGCCAGTCTATACCAAAATGGAGGAAGTCACCTCAGGGTATTTCTCGGTGTCAGCCACAGATCAACCCCGAACAGCTGCTCGAACAGATCATTATCACAAGAAAGGATTCAGCTCTTTGCCCTTTCTCTCGAAGACCAAGCAGGCCATAACAGCTTTGATGCTTTCACCCCTTCACCCCACCCAATGTCTATCGAGTGTTAGCCTCATCGGATCATTTGCTCTGCCAAACTTTGTAGTTGAGGATCTCCCAGTAATCACGCAAACATCGATATCATCTCTAAGAGTCACATATAAGTCAGCTGAGACATCGGTAATGAGTCCATCAATACACCAGACTAAATATCTAGCAGATACGGACAGCACCATCACTGTGTGTTCAATGGTAGGACATTGCCTGTTGACCTTCTCACTGATCCCCAGCACTTACTGGAGAGATCATGCCAGAACTTCAAATGACCAATTGTCAACACCAGCGAAGGAACAAGACATTTCTTTTGGCTCTAGTCCATCTGGGCAGCAGGGAGCCTCTACCCAACCCTCATCTCTTTCAGCTGCCTCAGGTTAGTGCATCAACAGTTGTATTCAGAACTGGTCAAGAGATATGACTACATCATGTTATTTCTGTGAAAAAACAAAGTCAAAGTACATCTTATAAACCCAAACATGCACTCAATCAAACAAGACTCACTGTGAAGTACAATGGACCTATCGCTAAGCCACGCCCCAAAATAGAAATTGTCCAATCATATCACAGCAAAAGTCACTACAGGCAGAAAACTCAGACAAACAACTCGCTAATATCTGATGGTGAAAAGCTTCTAGACAAAATATTCTTGTCATCTTTAAAAAAAAACATGTCTATTACTTGTGGTAAATCAGAAATCAGAAATTTGCCAACTCCCGCCATTGTCAAGTCATTGAATGTCATTCAGTCACGGTCGGTCAGTCAGTCAGTCACTGTCAGTGAAGCGTTGTTTGTTTATCTGAGTTTTCAAAGGGGGCGTGGCTTAGCGATAGGTCCATTGACAGTCTGGTATTTAACTGGTGTTTACTTAACACTAATTTCTTTGAGCATTGTGTAACATTGTATGTCCCTTTCATTTCAGTGAACTCCATTCTGCCCTCCAAAGTGTTGCAGTCCATCCCAGCTCTGGTGGCCACGGTCGGCTTTCCATTCCACCACACAATTCCATTGAGAACATTCCAGGACCCAGAGGACGGAGGAGAAGACTCTCTTTCCTTGGAGTTGAGATTCATTGAGGGGCCTCCCCTAAGTATGGGGTCCTGGGTGGCATTGGATGGACTTGAGCTGCATGGAGTTCCTCTGGACGTAGACTTACAATTTGCCCCTCAGCAGCTACTGCTGGTTGCTCAGCACGGCAAGGGCCTTACCACCTGGCTGCCCCTCACCTTGGACCTCTGCCAACATGCTGCTGAGCCCTGCCACAGCTTCAGCCTCACGGTTCACCGCAGCCTGCACCACCTCCTCCACCAGCGCCGCAGGGTGGAGCTTCTCCTGGACAAGCTGTCCCGCTTCTTTAATGACTCTGGTGGGCATCATCTATCAGTGCTCTCCCTGGCACCTGGATCCACGATTGTGTCGTGGTACAACTTCACTCTATGCCAGATGAGTGATAGTATTCAGGGGCAGTGCCCTGTGGACCGAATCTGGAGCATGTGGACAGAAATGATTTCCAAAGATGGACAGGTTAGCCCTGCATTCAACCAAGCCATGCTGCCGGAGTTCCCCATCAACAAGGTAGGACCTGTGAGCTACAGGCCTGACTGTGTCTCAACCTATTCCACTGCCACACCTACAACTTCTAGTCCCACTGTCTCCATCAGTGTCTCCATCAGTGCCCCAGATCCTACCACCAACACCACTGGGACAGCCTCAGATCCCACCACTGCCACCATCTCCTCAGTAACAGAGCGCTCCCATTGGATGGCCAGTGCGTTGACTGCTCTACTTGTGATATGCTGCCTCTGTCTGGTGGTCGCCCTTACCATTGCAGTTTTGCTGTTCTGTAGAGGTCGTCAAAGGGTAAGCAGGACACTCACAATTTGGCCCTCAGATGGGGTTGTCCCAGGTCACACCATGGACTTGAGAGCCATCAGGCCAAGGTTGCCCCCCCTGTTTCAACATGATTTACCCCCACCACCTCTGAGGCTGTGGCTAAACCTCACACCAGCTAGCGAAGAGCCTCACACCTCCATCTACCTCCAACCTTACCACAGAGTAAGGTCTTTAGCACCTCCAAGATACCAGTTTCCACCTTGGTATCATGAAGATGAATCTCAGGAAGAAAAGCATACAAACAAATGACTTCAATCTTGAGGAAGATATTATGTTATGCAAATAAAAGATTATGTAGGTACTACTGTACCTGTATCTGTATCGGTCTTTAAATATAAGCATCCTATAACAATAAAACTATTGACAAAAGCGTTAAAATACTTAACATTCCTATGGAACCAGGCACTCAATTTAGTTATTCTGTTTGTTTTCTGTTACTGTTCTTCTTATGTACTTGTTGGATCTAATGGGGTTTTCTAAAACATATATTCTCATGTCACTCACACACACACATTCTCTATCTCGTAACAAGAGTATCAGGCTACGTCACTGCTAAGGTCAGGATGATCTTGACTGTTAGTAGTTGACACCACAAATAGGCAGATTTGGGGGTGTTATCTTAAGACCTTGGGGGTTGTAGGCGCCAGTGATGGGCAGGGGAGTGTGAGCTAGCTTACTGCGTAACATCTGTGATAACATGAAAGGTATTTAAGTCTGCCTGTATTCAAGAATGTTGTCTAAATGCTTGTACGCAAGAACTAAAGAGAACCTATTAAAATCTTTAGAGTCATCATTACGACCCGTGTTGGATTTCTATTCCTTGTCAATTTGTGTATGTTGCACACAATATGGAGGAAAAGAAAGAGTATTTTCTCCACAGATATGATGAAAAGTGTTTACAGCTCCCAGAATAGTCACTGAATCTTTATCTTTCTATAGAGAATCAAAACAGAGAACACTACATTGGGTGCTGACATCGGGTACCAATTTTTTTTTTTTTCAACCCGCTTCTGTACTGCCTCGAATTCCAGCTTCCTGATTGGCTGACTACTAAAACAAGCAGAGGTGTGCCTTTCACTCCACTCATTTTACTGGTATTTGTTTGATTTGAAAGCTGAGCATGTGTTCATTCAAGAGAATAAACTTTGGTGAATCATTTGATTTAAAGCATTCTGCTTTGGCTCAAATGTCTGTGAGTTTCAGCCCCCATAGGATAGACTTATAGGCTCCTTGGACATAGTCACACGTTTGATCATGATTATTACATCATCACGTGATCACTGCAAAGTGCACTGTGACAAGGTTGGTCAGAACCGTGAGTAAACAGAGAGACGAGCTGTGTTCCAGTCGACAGGGATAATCCTGATTCCATACTGGACAGGATGAATCTGCTCACGGTACAGTGTAGTGGATTTATTTGTTGGGAATGCCCTGTAGTGACATGTCTTTCAGTCACCCACACAACAGAGACATAAAGAAAAGACAGATAAAGTAAATGCGGATAGTGTTTAGAATGAGATCTTACACAGCTATCTAATACATTATATAGGGTACATGACATTGCGCACAGCACACATAAGCCTGGAATATCAACCACTCAAAGTTGGCCTTGGCCATAGAATTCTATGGGAGTGACCTTACTGAGTAAAGTATTTGTCATCATTTAGGCCTGGACTACACGTATATGGATATTTTTTTAAACACACGTTTTTTTGTACAATTGGGCTTCTCAACCATACGAACACAGTGTTTTCACTCACATAAACAGAGATTTCTCTAAACGGATAAACAAGAAACAAAAAAATATCCGATTGAGTGGATCAGTGTGGTTATGTTAAACGGAGCTGGTGTTGATGCAATGATGTCAAGCGTCAAGTGTCAAGCCGTTCACACATGAAGCAAAACGGTTGTCAACAGCAACAATGGCTCAACTTCATTGTCGTTCCACACAAAATTATCCGTTTTTGCTTTCTTCTTGGTCGCCATAACTTGCTTTTCTGTCTGTTTTGTACTTTTCTTTTCTGTCTGTTTCAAAGAGTTTGGTATGTTTACGTTTTGAGTAACTGCCCAGTTTGATTACAATTGACTGCGCGTGCCCATAACGTTCGATCAGGCGACCGTGTTCAGTTTTGGCTCATCGTATGGACAGAGATATTTTTGTGGTGTGGACAGATTTTTTTTTTTTTAAACGAGGACGAAAATATCTGCTTAAAAAAATATCCATATACGTGTAGTCCAGGCCTTAATTTGAACGAATCACACTACTCCAGCAAGGCGTGGCTTCAAATTGAGGCATAACTTGGGAAGGAACTTGAGGTGTGCTAGCAAAAACATTCCCCTTGTACTGGGCTCAAAGGGAGGGAAAAACAACAATACTAGCTACCTAGTTCACAAAGGACATAGCAAGATAGCTAATAATGGCTTCACTGCTGAGAAAAAAAAAGCCTGATATACCCTGAAAATCTGTGGTCGATCCTCCCATGATCGACAGCAAAAGGATATAACACTAGTAAAATCGTATTGTCTGGCCATTGATGCCGGTGGTCTTAACACGGAGCACTGTGTTGGCCATTTCTTTTGTGACGTACTGCGAGTCTATGCCTCTCTGTGTTCTACACATGCAGTAATAATGATTGCCTTGGCAATGACGTATTACAGTTCCATGTCGGCCATCTTTTGCTGTAGGCCTACTAGCCAAATTTCCCTGTTCTGAGGGACCATGTCCATTCTACTCATTCTATTTCTATGGTTGGAGCAGCTCTGTGACTGTTCACCATTTTCCACTGACCAGGGATGAAGGGGTCATTGCCACCAACTGTCTTGCGTATTTACTGTAGTGTTGAGTTACCTGTTTTGCCATATACAGGGTACCACGTGACAAACGATTTTCACTCTTCTGGAGGATAATTATGATGACTAACTATAACTATATTTACTTCCAATTCCATCAATTTGATGTTTGTCTTCATATTGATATTTTCGTTCTCATGGTATTTTTTTGGTTATAATAATAATAATAATAATAATAACTTGTATAACTGTATTTGTATAGCGCTTTTCCTGCAAATGTTGCAGCTCAAAGTGCTCCAATCATTATATAATCATTATTTTATTATTTAGTCATTTAAAGGCAATATTGAAAAGATGGGTTTTTAGTCTTGACACCAAATCTCTTCTTTTGTACATGTGGTACACAGAGAAAACCAGCGTCAGAAGACCTGAGAGCTCTATTGGGCTGATAATTTATGATACCAGATTATATGAAGGAGATGCAGTGTTTTTAACTGTATACTTAATATACTTATGAATGGCTATATTATCTCCCTCACTTAGACTGGAACCAGACGAGTTTTGGTTCCCCCACTCCTTATGTCCAGGGAAAAGCAGGTATGGTTCTACCCATCGCCCTGCAGCACCTGTGCCCGACTGTTGTGTCTCTGGCTGGCATCGGGGCCATCGCCGCTGCTGTGATGTCTTCCATTGACCCTGCTGTCCTCTGCGTCCCTCTTTGCCCGAAACATCTACAAGAATATCATCAGCAAAAAGGTGAGGGCATTTCTTTTGCAAGTGATTTACTGAATCCCTCATTCATGCTATTCTATAGCATTATTTATTTATTTTTTCAGCATCAACTGGCCACACTCAAAATGCTAAGCCTGACAGGATAACTCTATGGCTTCGTTTTTTTGCAGACATGTGACTCAGGTCTGATTTACGCATGACCGTGTGAACAGCGCAAGTCACATGAAATCGGACTTTTTAAAATCTGACCTGGGTCGCGTTCAGAGGTGATATTACATCGGATACATGTCTGATATTTGGCAACGCGCCCGCCGTCTGAACTTTCAAGTTGCGTTTAATGCGACTTTTACGTCACTCTAGCAGGGTTGCCAGATGGGATTGACAATTTACAGCCTAACCAGTCAATAACCGCTAAATCCAGTAGCCCATTAGGCGGTAACCCGCCCCATCTGCCAACTTGCTCATATCTTTGCCGGCTTCCGCTGCACAAAAACTTGAAAATGAAACCAGTTGTAACGTTATCATGTTATCCATGGTTACTTCCGTAACAGTGCGCTGCGCGTGACACTCCCGTCATTGTCATTGTCCTGCACATGCGGGTCTGTTCAGGGCCGTGGAATGTTCACACGGGAGTCAATGTAGGTCAAATATAGGTCACATTTTAAAAGTAATGTGAACTGCCAAACAAAAAAATCAGATCTGTGTAAAAAAATCGGAATTGAGCATCAAGACCTGCCGTGTGAACGAAGCCTTAGTGTAAAAGCCTGCATCAGTGCTGGTTTGTTCTTAGGTTGCATTTAGGGATAGGTGAAAGCATAAACTACATGTCTCTTCTGCAAAGTATCAAGTCAACACTTATCCCCTTTATCATTTTCAACCCCACAGCTTTTGGATATCCACACTATTATTCAAGAGGGAAGGGATGAGAGAAGTTTGGCCTTTTTCCTTTTAACAACTTCCTAGTTTATTGGAATAGGGCCCGGCGGGAAAAGTACTGTTGTAGTTTTATATAATTTTATACTGAGAATTGGGGTCTCTCTGCATACTGGGGAGTCTAGCACTGAAGGAAGGCCTTCCCTTCCTGTAAGAGATGTGCCAAGAACTGTGGCGCAGATGATTAGGATTGGTCAAGCAAGAGTAGTGACTTCATCAGGCAGGAAACTGTTATAAAATGCTTGTCCCTCTGACAGGAAGGAGCTTTTTTGTCTGCTACTTTTTCTCTGAGCTGCTGTAACTTTGCTGAATAAAAGGCCTCTTTTGAGTCAATTGATTTACTAAGAATCAATTAAATCCACAACAGTACGCTGTTGTCTTATCACCTGACCTCCTGGTGGTGAAAGTGTCCATCCTATTGTTTGGCCTGATGAGGGCAGCCTTGGCCATGACAACATCCTCTGTGTATGTCTTCTGGATCCTGAGTGGTGATGTGATGTACTCGGCCGTGTGTGCCCAGCTCATATGTGTCCTCTTCCTGCCTGGGCAGGTCAACGGGTACAGGGCCTTCGCAGGCCTTGTGACAGGCCTACTGCTGAGAGGCCTGGTCGGAGAGCCTCTGCTCGGTGTCCCGGGACTCATGCCTCTCCCCTGGGATAGCGTGCATGAGGACGGACACCTATTGCACGTTTTCCTATACCGTACAAGCACAATGCTGGTGTCCCTGGCCAGTATCGTTCTTGTATCACGTTTGACCATCTACCTTTTCCATAAGGGGCTACTGCCTGCACATTGGGATATGTATGGTATTCGTCAGCACAGAGCGAATTCACTGAAGGATATGGCAGCTAAGGATGAGACTGAAAAGATTGGACTCATAGGAGCAGAGAAGATGTGGGCTCTTTACAATGATTTCCGTCTTTGACAGTTTTGCACACCACAATGCCAAATGCCAAGATCATACTGGGGTTAAACAACGCAGCTCAGTGATTCACCATCATTCAACAAGTCAAATGTTCCATCTCTGAGGTTAATGTTGCTTGTGGAGAATACCTGCTCTACTGATATGAGCTATCTCCTCAGTGTGCTTCATGTTAAATCGCCACTCAGTCACTGCATACATCATGACACTGACAGATGTTCAAGAAGTGACATTCCACTTTTTAAACATGATTTGAAGCTATACATCATTTATTCACTCACTTCTCTTCTGAAAACAAAAACAGTGTTGTTTTGATTATAACAGTTGTTCTGTTGTCATTGAGGTTATTAAGAAGTCATTCATCATTATTAACGGGTACAAAGGGAGGCAACGTGTTTTTGTAAAAATGTAGTCTGTGAAGTTGCTTCCAGTTCAAGTTGAAAATCCCCATTTTACTTTTCTCATCTGGATTTTTTCAAAGCGCAATGTTACATATTGCCAATCCATTTTCTTTTCTGATTAATCAGCACTTGTTTCTGATAAATGTTTGTAAATTATTTGGTCTCCAAGCCAACACCTAAAAATGAATAAGTTAACATTTGAAAAAACTATAATACTGGGGATTACTGGGGACTGGCAGCAAATTCAACTACATTTAACTACATTTTAACTACATTTTGATGGCACGCACCAGAGTGATATTGCATTATTTTACTGACTTCAGTAACTTTAAAGGTAGACTCAGCAATATTACTTTACCACAGGAAGTACCACAGGAAGCAACATTTTTCACTCATTAGCGGTTCCCCAGACACGAACCAAGTGCAACATTATAGCCTCTATATTATTATAAGTGTGTTACCCCCATGTTGTTTGTGTTTGAGATTCCATGTGTGCTGTATGTGTAATCCTTCATATACTGTAAGTATACTCTTCTAAGACTTGATGTTGATATTTTCAAAAGCAATAAAAATGCCACATTAACCCCTTGCTTTCCCCCCCCCCCTATTTTCTGTGGTTCTCTTCCATATAAAGTGAGCAGAAGTTGATGTCACTCGTTGATGGCAATTCATGGCGTCTTAACTGAACCTAAACAGCACACACACAGTTAAGACTAACAGCTGCATCCAGATATGGCCGAGGCACACGGGAAGCGGCATATTGGCCGGCCGCTTCCGAGGGCGGTATAGGAGTATTTCTGGACTAGGATCCGTCGCGCAACACCGCCCCCTGGGCGCCGGAATAACGGTACTGGGCTCGAGGAGCCAGTCAGCCTAGTCTGCCTGGCGACCTCCTCTGGGACTGCCGGCCACGGGGTCGTGCGGCGGATCCTATGCAATAGGCAGGGGATAATTGGATGCTAAGTTGGGTTAAATTGGCTACCAAATTGGGTGAAAAAGGGATAAAATCAGAAAAAAAAAAAAAGAAAAAAAAAAAGACTAACAGCTGCATTATGATGATTGCTGCTTCATGATTTGATTATGATTTGAACACACTTATGATTTAACACTCTCACACTTTGCTGGAGATAGAATCAAGCGCCCTGGACCATACAGCGTGAACACTGGTTGGTGTGTTATGGTTCATACAGATTATTTCTGTAATGGGATTCAGTCGCCTTTGGTCACATGAGATCAGTAGAATAGTCAGCTAATAACATCAAATAATCATAACAAAAAATGTGCCTTGTTCTTCAGTAGCAAAGAACAGAGAATGTTTATTCCAGCATTACTATGTTAAAGTAGAGATTCTCAGCTTTTATTTGACACTCAACACTTAACTCAAGCGCTTTGAGTTGCATTTCATGTACGAAAGGCGCTATATAAATAAAGCTTTACTTACTTACTTACTTACTTAACAACACTTTGTATACATAGTCCCGCGATTACAGTAATGCGACAGATTCATATAATGTAAAATTAAGCACTCATGTTTAGTATTTGCTTGGTATTTGGGTATCTTTTGTGATGCTCTGCCAGGCCTGCCAGCCATCCTCAGTTGTTGTTTGTGTTGAGGTCTATTTGCCTAAAACTTGTATTGTGATATGCATCTATCTGTGAAGATTGATTAACTAGGCAAGTCAAAACCTTTCCACTTTTTTCCCCTGAACAGGACAGCACATTTCACACACACGTGCAATAAAATGTGCTTCACAGAAAACCTAATTAAAATCAAATAAATTAAACATTAAGTTTATCAGTACCCTGATTCTGTTGATGTATGCGCACCAACCTTGAAACTAAAGTAGTACATTATAAGACACCGCTTTAGACTCAAACTCATCTGACCTACATTCTAGGAGTGTTGCTCAATAGACAGGTACCAGAGATTAGTTAATCAAGACTTCTATATAGCCCATTTTAAGCAATCCAGCAGTCTTTCATCAGGGTAATTAGTAGAATAAACTACTGAATATCACAGGAGAGGGAGTTCTGTTATACTGAATATCACAGGAGAGGGAGTGCTGTTATACTGAATATCACAGAGGGAGTGCTGTTATACTGAATATCAGCACGGCTGTGATTTGGTCGTAGTATTGTACCGAAGACAATCACAGCCGTGCTGATATTCAGTATAACAGCACGACCTTGAGTGTGATATTGCTTTTATACAACTGTTCTACAGCGCAATTTATTAGTTAACAGTAATAAGCGACAACAGATTATGATTTGTTTGTTTATTTAATCATTTATTTTGGCTCCGTAAACCAAAAATAGTTCCGCAACTGGACTGTTGCCTAGTAACCTGAACACAAACATCTGCAGGCCAGCTACTTTGTATTAACGGTCATTTCGGAGTGATACATATAGTTAAAAGTCCCAGTGCTGTTATACTGTATATCAGCACTCATGGAATGCCTCTTGTCCAATCAAATTACTTGGTTGGAACTAACTGTTGTATAAACAAGTTTAACGTAGGCGCTTTTATTTTGAAGAAATCCTCATTTCCATACAGCCAAGGTAGGCGGGCGGAGTCGTTGACGGAACACAGATTCATGTTTTCTCCAGGCAATGGCATCTAAACATTATGACCACACCAATAACTCAGGAGGACGTGGCTAATGGGTATGCAACTTTCCTCAATGTTATGTGGGTAGTTAGCTTGACGAATAACAATAATAACTAGGAATGTTCTTCTGCCTCAACTAGTGGATGATCTAGCTATCGTACTTAGCCCCCAAGTCCTAGCCGAAGTCGACTAGCTATAGGCTTGTATAGATAGTATCAGAGACAAAAACTAATTAAAATGGACAACGGACGATAGGATGACTCGTCTGTTTTCACAGATAATTGTCAATCCAATTACAAAATCTCCTTTCAAAATCAGATTCTAACATCTAACTCCTTTAAACAGATTCCTAGTTATATTCGTGAATGCAAAAAGCGTCAATGGCAACGTTTTCTTTTCTTTTCTTTTTTATTAGAGAGGACACTTAATTAGACGCATATCCGCGTCTGCTTCCTATGCCTATGAGCTTTATAAAAAAAAAAAAAACTGCATAGGCCTATTGCTGATCATTTACTTTCCCTCAGCGCACTATGGGATATACCGGAGTACACTGTACCGGACTACATTATACGAAGACCGGAGTGAGCAACGTTTTATGGCTGCCGGTGTTCTGCCAATGTATGCTACCTATCCAGATGTGCTACTTAGGCGTTCGTAAATTCGCTCTGAGAGTGCCGGAGCGCACACTGGGTTCAACGTCATAAAGGGTTCAACGTCATAAATGTCATTTGATTGGACAAGAGGCATTCCATGAGTGCTGATCAGATGTCCAGAGCAAATTTTAAAAATCTCTACAGAACACACGTTTGTTAAAAAACTGTGTTCATTAGCCGTATTACATCAGTCATTATATTTAATAGTAGATGAGAATAGGTTCCAACTATTAACTTATTTGTAGCATGGACGGGTAAAAGCAATATGGCAGAAATGTAACCTGTCAATCAGTAGTCATTTCAGATCAGTGAAATGATAAGTGCTATTTCAGAGTATTCAGACAGGGCCAATTACACCCTCCGTGCCCTCTCTGTACAGGTGAGCCACATGTTTAATGCCGGGTCACAGTTCACATTAGGGGTGGGTAACTCACTAACTAATGTAAGCAACCTGTTCTCAAAGTAATTATGCAGGTTCCTGCAGGTTTCAACAAGTTACATTTAAGACCTTTATTAGACTACTTTTAATATATTTTAAGACCTATTGAGCAAGTATTGGACTCATATTGGTTGATTCTTTTCATTAGCAATGCTGGGTGATCTGTTCTGTTGCATATAGAACAATAATAATGTAAGTTAGCCTACTCTATCAATTTCTTGATTCATTTCCATTGCATCTCAACACAATACTAGATATAATAGCATAAATAACAGAATCAACTCACACACTTACTTACACTCACTTACACTGCATAGCCTACATACTGAGATATGGCACACACACACACACACACACACACACACACACACACACACACACACACACACACACACACACACCTCTCACAGGTACACACACACACACACACACACCTCACAAGTGGGACACACACACACACACACACACACACACACACACACACACACACACACACACACACACACACACACACACACACACACACGTACAGGTACACACACACACACACACACACACACACACACACACACACACACACACACACACACACACACACACACACGCTATATTTACTAAAACACACACACCGTTGCTACCACTGCAAGTTTGAAGAAATTCTAACTTCTATTCTAATTCTAACACATGCCTACAGTCGATTCGCCTCCTACGGCGATTATCGTATCGTGGCCTCGTCTTATCGTTTCACGTGGCAAAATATCGGGGTTTTGGGCGCAGCTTAACCAACGAGCAATAAGTGTGCAAGTTTTGTTTTTTATATGTTGTCTCTCAACCGCACGCGTCTAGCGACAATAATACATTTTCCGGTCAGAATTGTTGGGGGAAAAAAACGTTTTTTTGGTTGTTCTTTAGAACTACCCCAATCCCTGAAAAAGAGCCAAATTAGACCAGGCCGAATATGGGGAAGGTGACAAAAAACTTGAGAAGGATCACACTTTTCCTCTTCAGATTTGCTGAGGTATGAACCAGGTGGCTGTCCTCCATCACCAAATAGTCAGCCAACTATTTACCTAAATAAATACTGAATTATAGTCTTGTAAACTTAGCTTTAGTTTAGACGGAAATTGCACTTTTTGGTGATAGGAACATAGCATCACTTTTCTCTCATTTATCAGAAAAACTGAAATCCCTAAAAGATTTACCATTACTGAATTGTGCTATTGTGATATAAGTGATATAATTAAATTAATTAAAGTGTCCTATGCTATCAAGTTTAATAATTTATATATGTTAATATATCCTACGGTATGTCATTGCATAGTGTTACAAATACACAAGCCACAGGTAGGCTATGAGCGGTGCCAACCCACAGAAATCAAAAATCGAATAAAAACCCTACCAAGTGTCTATTTACAATCCTAAATCCAGTTCAACATGAAAGTGGCCTTGTGTAACCTTAGGTGCCAACAACAAGACAGTGAAAGTATGTAACTTCCAGTAAGCACATTTCAGAGGTAATAAAAGTATGAGGAACCTTTGTCTTAAAATAATGTGTTGGCGACTGGAATGGCCGTATGGTGTCATGTTATCTGATGTGTCCAAAGCAAATACCTCTTCCATGTGCAGGAACAACACAGGTGAACAACACAGGTAAACAACACAGGTGATTCAGGTGATCTGAATTCTGTGTCCGATGCTAAGATTAAGACAACTACATTGACGTTTGCATGATTAGTGTTTATATTTAGATACTTAAATCATTATATTACATTAGTTAGTAAAAAAAAGAAAGAAAAGAAGCTTACTTTCATGTGCTTACAAAATGTGTGGGTCTTTGAATTGGACTCCCTGTGGTCACTATCTGATTAACATACAATACTATTATGGCCAATGAACCCTCATCTACACAGCAGTGTGGTTGTACATCCACTGTAGTTGTTGTAACAGTGCTGAAAGGGATAATGTGAGAGGAACATACAGCCAGCCTAATGAAGTGTTTGTATACAACACACCCACCAAACACTTCATTAGGCTGGCTGAGATCGTAATTGGCTGACAGAAGTGGAACCCGACGTGGCCTTCTGTTCTGGTTTGCTGGATGGTTTTTCTTCATTGTAACTTTCCATAGAATAAACTCTAGAGTCTGTTTTGCGTGAAATACTCAAACCAGCCCACATGGCTCCTAATAAAGGGAAGCCCTACCCAGTATTAGTATAGTGTTCCTAATAAAGGGAGACCCTACCCAGTATTAGTATAGTGTTCCTAATAAAGGGAGGCCCTACCCAGTATTAGTATAGTGTTCCTAATAAAGGGAGGCCCTACCCAGTATTAGGATAGTGTTCCTAATAAAGGGAGGCCCTACCCAGTATTAGTATAGTGTTCCTAATAAAGGGAGGCCCTACCCAGTATTAGTATAGCGTTCCTAATAAAGGGAGGCCCTACCCAGTATTAGTAGAGTGTTCCTAATAAAGTGTTCAGTGAGTTTATGTCCTGTCATGGCATGGTCAGTGTATTCTATACAGTTTAAAAACAAAAGTGACCTTGTGTAACCTTAGGTGCCTTGTTGTCAACAAGAAGAGACTGAAAGTATGTCATTTCCAGTAAGGAAATGTCTGAACTAATAAAAGTATGAGGGTCCTTAGTTCATAGAAGAAGTGCTGATGGCGTGTGTGGGGGGGGAGCAGGGCTGAGGTGGAGTCTTATGGTCTGCAGGTAGAAGTACTGAAGGTGTGTGTGTGTGTGTTTGTGTGTGTGTGTGTGTGAGGGGGGGGGTCAGGACATCGTTGGGGGGGGGGATCAGTGAAAACAGGGCATGGCTTCATTGCAAAGCATTTATACGTACATTTATAAAGCATTAATAAGCCAGTCCTGATTGCAAGCTTCCTAATTGGCAAGCAAAAAGTGAATATCGAACAAGATAAACAATCACATCTTTCACCAAGGAGGTCCTCAATTAACACCCTAAGTTGCCCCAACCCTGAATGAACACAGAACAAAGACAGGAGTCTAGGAGTTTAGCTAGGAGTTTAGCATCGCCGCTGTCTCTTCCCAGAATGCCCTCTCACCAGCTAAATATTCCATCGTAATCAAGTGCTTTAGTTGGGGAGCGAACTTGGTGATGGTAAGCATAATATGAGTTGACTCGCTGTTAAATTAATGTGAAAAATAAATAGGCCTACATATAAAACGGAGGTATGATATATGGCAGACCTATGCCATATACAGTAGATGGCAGTCTCACACGCCTGTCTCGTTCGAATTCACGTCTACTACGTCCCAGTTCTGCATCCAGTTGAATGCGTGATTCAAGTAGCTTGTGGCTCGTGCAAACCCGAGAATGCCATTGACTTGTGTGTAAAGGTGCAACGCGGCAATCGTCGAGCATTTAGCTCTCTCACCCTGGTCGAAGGCGGTCGCATTTCGCTCTCTCTCTCTCTCCATACCACCTTTGTGTCTGCTTTCTGCTGGAGTTTTTTGCACTGTTCCTTCGAAACTACAAACTACAAACATGGAATTGATAAGCTGGTCTCTCAACACAATTGACAAAAACATTTCTACAAGAAACGCAGGAGAAGGCGAACCTGCTTGCCCGCATTGGCACTTTTGCGGCTGGATACGTAATGGATTCATGGGAGAAGTGGAGGGTTGTGTGCCTGGCAATTCTCTCCCTAGAAGACGTGGAAGACGTGTACCTATTTGGATTAATGATAGCAGGACATCTGCTATTTGGCCTGAGCATTGGAGAAACGGCAGCTGCTGCACTAAAACTAGCAGGCATGTTAAATGACCTGGCCAGAGTGGTGAGTAATCAAACTGTCTTGGCATCTGAACAAAATCACAAGATGGAAGGACTGAATGAAAAACTCACTAATCTGCAAGAAGAAGTTAGACGATTTACCGATTTTAGATTAACCGATTTTAGACAACAGAGCAGACTTACGGAATCATGACTCAGCACAGGCAGCTGAATTGAATGACGTCAACCATTTGGATAGCAGGTCATCTCAACCTGCTGAAAATGTTTATCTCCATTCCGCCCCCCCCCTGCTCGGCCCACAAGGCCGTCTGCTCGCTAAGAAGATTCACATGCAAAGCCCCAACCCTTCGACACCCCCCCCCCCTCCCTCCCCCAACCCTCATGGACACCTGTTGTTGATCGAGGTGTTATCGCGATGTTGACTTTTGACTGACCTGGGGGCCATTCCACTAAAGGTGGCTTAGTATATCGGCGATTGAAATAAATGCGGCGATCAGGCAACTCGGGATTGGAATTCAAGCCTCAGGTGATTCCTCGAACGAGGATCAGCCTTGTGTGATGAGTGTTCACAGAAGACAGGCTTACAAATCTTCGATATGGGCGCGTGCACGCCGACATAAAGAGCCCCGAAGAGTCGATCTGTCGAAATGAAGATACTCCACTCTGCAGGGGTCCTACATTTGCGCAGCATTCAGAATTATTGATTTTTATGAAGACGGAAAAATAAGATGTCAAATAGTGCAATACTGCCGCAATTAACAAGGCGAGGGAAATGGTTTGGCAAGAAATTGCTGACTGATTAAATGCGTAGGTCATACTAGCCCTAGTTATTGTTATATGTTCATATTTTAATAAATGAATATTTACTACTGTGGTGATATCATCAGCAGGCTAAAATCGTCTTATCGTCACGATGGCCTAGTGGTATTTACTGCTGCCATGGTATTTATTCGTCTTTTTAAGACGGTGGTTCGAATCCCTCTTCGGACACACTTTTTTATTGCATTTCGTTGTCTGAATCTAATCTAAAATCTCATCTAAAATATAGTAATAGTAAGTATATAGGCTATAAAATGATGGTGCAGGCTAATTTACAAGAACTGACACGATTACAATGGTGTTTGAAGCCTTTCTGAGTAAATTATGTTCTTAAACTAGACCCTGGATTTGGCATAGATTATTTTTTCTTACGATTACTGATGGATAGATGATTCACTTAGACAGATATATATATATATGTTGTAAATCGATTTGCATGAAGGCTTCGGTTAAATGTAAAAAAAAAAGAAAAAAGAATCACTTAAATCAAGTCTCGAACACGCAACCTTTGGGACTCTAGCCGGCTGCCTTAACCACTGCGCCAGCCAGACCGCTGTGATGACAGTAATGCAAGTTTTTACACTCTTTTATTTATTGATGTATCGATCTATCTATCACACTTTCAAAATATCAAGTTATCTATCACCCTATCAAACTATCTATCGATCGATCACACTTTCAAAATATCAAATTATCTATCTAGCACACAGTCAACCTATCCATCTATCTATCTCGTGTGAAGTGGGAACTAATATTTCCTAAAAGAGGAACTGTCGTTCGGGATGTAGTTTCCGCCTGTGAGCCTTTTTTGACGCGCGTCTTACTTTAGCCAGTGTTTTAGCCTGGTCGCGACCTGGCTAATTATATCTGACTCAGAAGGAGCTCAACCAAGCAGCGAATTATTTGAGCCACATTGATGGAACCGAACGCAAGCTAACATTATCGAGGCTTAGAACTTTATCGAGGCTTAGAAGATAATCGACCTTAGTGGAATGGGCCCCTGATCGAGGTGTTATCGTGATGACACTCTGCGGTCGCCAAGATTGGATTTCTGTCAAGGAACATTGGACATGCACCAGTGGCGGCTGGTGCTAAAATTTTTGGGTGGGGCACAGGTTATGGGGGCATGCTCCACAAAATCTGGATTTACAGTCGATTTTAGCATGAGAATAACAGTGTTTCCCCTAGGTTTGCTGCCTTGGGGGGGTGGCATGGACCGTGGCATGGACCCCCCCCCCCCCCCCCCCCCCAGGGGGTAAGACCCTGCGACATACCACCGTCATGTCCAGGGGGTGTACTAACTTGTACATTAAGCCGCCTCACGCTACGGAAACAGGAGATAGGCTCCTTCCCTATGGGCCATTAGGCTCGAGAACCATCGGTTCTCAAGGCTACTTACTTATGTGGTCTTGACTACCTGTCCACTTTCTCACCTGGTTCTTGCTGTCTCTCTCTGGTGTGCCGACACCATCCTGCTCTCTCTCCTTCTCTCCCTCTCTATCCTCCTCTCTCCCTTTTGCTGTCAACCAAAAGGCAAACATAACAACCAGAGTATTTATAATCTAATAAGAGGTATAAATTGATCCATATAAATTTATAACATAATTATAATTGAATTTTGGATTGCTGTGGGCAATGCAGTCAGATAATGTCATTTTGACATTACTCTCTCACCTGGAAAAAAAACATGTCCAACTATACTATACAAAACAGACATTTCAAATGCTTCAATCCACTGTCCATGTACTGTAAATATGCCATTATGGTATTACCAATGAAGCCCAATTCTAGCAGAATAAGAAAGTTATGTTCGATAAAAAAAACAAAAAAAAATCTTATCATGTGTAGGCCCCTTAATTTCCACCTCACTGCTATGTTTAGCCAACTTGAATGCCAACATGGCCATTTAGAAGTCTGTCCATCACCACAACACATAGCTAGCTAGTAGCTACATAGCTAGCTAACGTTACTCTCGCTGCTATGTTATGATTAGCTAAATTGATGCTAACGTAGCATGCGAGCTACGAGCTAGATAACGTACAGTAGGTGCGAGCACCACAATGACAATAGGCTACCGTAGCTAGCCAGCTACATAGCTAACGTTACTAACACCAGAAGACAAGACATACAAACTGTGGTGAGCTACATTGCTTGTGTAACATTAGCTAGTAGCTATCCATTTTTCACTCATACACGGCCGGAAAAGTGAACAGAAATACAACGCTGACTTACGGTGCTATCTTGCGGCTGTCTTCACAAAGAGTTCCAGGATGCTTTCGCTTGAGGTGCTCGTTCATTGCAGATGTACTGCTGTGATAGGCCATTTCATTTCTGCACAGTTGACCACCACATTGTTTTCTTTTTTTGTAAAAAAAAGTTTGGAGCCGGTTTGGAGCCGGAAATTGCAAAACGTCACGTTTGACGTCAGACTTAACAACCGGATATTCAGGGCGCAATTTTTGTGCCCCGGCCGAGAAATAGGAGACAGCCAATTGGAGCGCTGCTACAGCTCACGTGTAAGGCAAAAGTATTTGGCCTGCAATAGACTTGCATTCGGCCGGCGCCCCGACTCCTCTCCCTATGTATTTTAACACACACACACAGATAAAATGTTTATTGTATTGGAGGATTTTTAATGAATGCTGATAGGCGCCGACAGAATATCAGCCGCATTTTGTGAATAAACAATGTTTATTTTAAAAAAAAACTTTTACAAAGCGCAACTAGGAAGTGAAGGTGGGGGCGGCGCCCCAGCGCCCTCTATCGGCCAGCCGCCACTGTCATGCACCCCCCCACCCCATCCCCCCGCCGTTGTTGACTTTTGCCGTTGACCCGATCAAGGTGTTATCGTGACACTCTGCGGTCACCGAGATTGGACTTCCGTCAAGAACATTGGACATGCGGGATGTCCAATGTCCACAGTGGCAGCACAGTTTTATTTTATTTATTTTTATTTAACCTTTATTTAACCAGATAGGTCAGTTGAGAACAAATTCTCATTTGCAACGACGATCTGGCCAATTGGCAGAACAGAGGCAAGTCAGTACACAGAACACAACACAGTATATACGATACAAAACACGATATATACAATATAAAACATGAGTGCAATCAAAAATATCTATACATTACAGCAGGGGGAAGTTATCTTAAAAGCAAGTGCAGTGATCCGAGACAACATCTGAAAGTGAGTGTTTAAAAGTGGGTAATGCTTTAAAAGTGGTGAGTTTTAGTGACAACTGCAACGCATTCCAGTCAGTGGGGGCAGCAAACTGAAAAGAGTGACGGCCAAAGGAGGTGCGGACTTTGGGGGGGACCAGAGTGATATATTTGTTGGAGCGGAGATTGCGAGTGCTGGATGAGAAGTTCAGTAAGCAGAGGTAGGGGGGGGATTTGCCGATGATGGATTTATAGATGAACTGATACCAGTGGGTCAGTCGCCTGGTGTGGAGTGATGTTCAGTTGACTTGGGAGTACAGGTCGCAGTGATGTGTATTGAAAGGGGCACCGGTGACAAAGCGGATGGCAGTGTGATGGATGACGTCCAGTTTATTGAGAAGGTTTTTGGTGGCAATCCTGTAAATGATATCTCCATAGTCCAGAATTGGCAGGATGGTCATTTTTACCAGAGTGTGTTTTGCAGAGTGGGTGAAGGAGGCTTTGTTGCGGTACAGGAAACCAATTCTTGTTCTGACTTTAGTGAGTAGGTTATTGATGTGGGTTTGGAAGGAGAGTGAACTATCAAGCCAGATACCTAGATATTTGTATGTGTTGACAAATTCTAGTACTGACCCATCCAGTGGTTGTGTGATTTTTGGGGGACAGGAGGCTTGGGGTAGGGTCCGATTGAAGATCATGCATTTAGTTTTATCTGTGTTTAGGAGAAGATGGAGGTTGGAGAAGGCATATTGGATGCTATTAAAGCTGTGTTGGAGATCGGTCAGGGCGGTGTTCAGAGAGGGGCCAGACGTGTAAAGAATGGTGTCGTCAGCGTACAGATGGATGTAAGAGTTTCCAGCCGCGTGAGCAATGTTATTTATAAAAATATTAAATAGTGTTGGACCCAGAATGGAGCCCTGGGGGACACCCATGGACAGGGACATTGGGTCAGACAGCAGGCCTTCAGCTCTCACAGACTGCACACGACCAGAGAAGTGGTGCTGCACTGATGATTAGATTAGACACACCATTTGCTATACAAGGCAGTAAAGTGGTGTTATTATTAGTGTGTAAGCTTGCAAAGTAGATGTTATTCAAGTTATACAAGTTCTTATTAGTTCTTATTAGTTATTGACATGTTTAGTTATTATTAGTGTAAGCTTGATGTAGTTATACAAGTTATTATTAGACATGTATGCTTGTTTAGAAGCAAAGATGTAACCCCTCCCTCCCCTCCCTTCCTGTCTCGTGTCCCCCCCATCTCTGTAATCTTGTTTTCAATCATTGTTCTATTCTGTAATCTTGTTTTCAATCATTGTAAAGCGCTTTGAGTTGCATCCGTATACGAAAGGCGCTATATAAATAAAGTTTCACTTCACTTCACATTGTGTGAACGGCGAAAATCAGCTGGGTTGGGATTCCATGTAATTCACAGGGTATTATGTGTGAAAGGGGCTTTAGATAGCACTACGATAGCATTTTTTGACAAGGCAGAATACATCGGAGAAGAACACTGGGACCAATCCATCCATATTTGTAGCCACAGACATTTTTTATTTTATTATTACTCACCAAAACTATTATACACCACACGCAAAGACATTTTCGGCCCTTATGAGAGTTATTTAGCAACTTGCAGCAAACTTATTTTCCATTATTTATGCCAGCAGCCACACTGCACAATGCCTTGGTTGATCTTTGGAAGTGGTGTTGAAGGACCAGTAGGTAGCGCCCCTCCCTCCCTGAGAGACCGCCAGTGAATGGGACTTTGCCTTACAGAGGATCCCGTCCTTCGGATGAGACGTTTAACCGTTAAACCCAGACTAACCCTCATCCTGATACTATCATTCGCACCCTAACCCTCATCCTCATACTATTATTGGCACCCTGCTGTCATTCGGCTTCTCTCTCCTGCATTTCTCCTCCAGGCTGGTCCTGCAGATGAGAATATGTGCTCAGTCAATTTACCTGTACCTATAAAATAAACATTATAATGGAAGCTTCTCCTTTCACTAGTGTTCTCTCTCTCTATCTCTCTCTGATTTTGACAGCTTTGCAGACACTGGTTTTTAAATTCCTCTTTTAGACTAGAGGAGTCTCAGACTTAAGACAGGTAGAGACCAAACATAGGCAATGTTCATATCAATGCTGTCTCACTGGAGGAATAAGGTGAGGATCCTCTGTGTAACATTTTTTTACGGCATTGGATGTTCTCTATGTTGTTTTCCCTGTAGACTGGGGCCTGGCAGACTGCTGCCTCCCCTGACCTGGATGAGCTGCTGAAGTTCTGCTTCAGAACCACAAATGCTGTGGATAGTGGTAAGCTTCTTATCACAAGATGTATTACATCAATTGACAATATACTAAGTCCTATGTCTGTATAAGGTGGGAAATCCTTTTTCCTCTTTTATATTTGACACATTTTGATTTCAAATTGTGTGTCTCCTTCAACCATGTAATTGTCTGCAGGTTCCTCTTCGGCTAAAGACTTTGTCCTTACTTCGCTGTCACTTCCTCCCTCAGTAGCGCTGTCTAATGTCTACCACTATGACTACTAAATACATCACTTTTTTGACTGGGATATGCCATCACATGTGAGCAGGGAGATGAAGACCGTATCAGATAACAGAAGCTGTCAGCAGATGGAACCAGGGGCTTGGTTTGCTGAAAATGAGACCGATAAAGATGACAACACAGAACCCAGCATTGGGAACGGTGAGGATGACTGTGCAGGAGAAGACGTGGCAAGGAAGAGTACGGAAGAGGAGAATCAGGAATTTATGGAAAGGGTTTTTACAGATCCTCTGGACCCGAGAAGTCATAGGACTCAGGCAGGACCAGACCAGACGGATAACTCAGAAATGGTCACCTCCACTGGGGCTCCAAAACCCTCCATCTTTTTCCCCCGACTTGCCCTCAAAAGTAGAGGGGATCCTGGTGTCAGTTGTACCAAGAGACTGAGACAAAGCCCAGAAGGGAGGACGGCTCAGACCACCAGGGGCAGTGACGAACCTCCACCAGAGTCCTTAGAAGAAATGTAAGAGCAAAGTTTGAGTTTGTTGTCAACACCATGCATTTATATTATGTTAGTAATACTCCTATTGTGCATGTGTATATAATACTGTTTGGTATCTCAGCCAACCTAACTGGATCCCTACCCACAGGACTGGTGCTGCAGGATCAAGACCTGTTCCTGATGCCCACAACAGAGAAGAGGGTAATACAGGTTAAGGGCTCTGCACACAGCGTGCGATTTCTGTTGCGCATCAACGTTCCATTTTGAAGTTTGAATGGAAGTCTATGAGAACATCGCATTTACCCACACACGGCCCCGATTTTAATCGCACGGCGAACATTCGATTCCATTCATTTTGAATGGGACAAAGCACACGCGTGCGAGTTTTGTCGCACTGCTGTGTCCCATTCAAAATTAATGGAATCGAATGTTCGCCGTGCGATTAAAATCGGGGCCGTGTGTGGGTAAATGCGATGTTCTCATAGACTTCCATTCAAACTTCAAAATGGAACGTTGACGCGCAACAGAAATCGCACGCTGTGTGCAGAGCCCTTCAGACTTGAAACTTACTCAACTCAACTCACAAGGGCTTTGTTGTAGTGGAAAAGCAGAATTATCACATTTAAAGCAGAAATCGGTTCTTTGTATTTTCTTTAATTAATTTCTTTAATTAATTTTCTCTAATACTTAAAAAAAAATTGGGGGGCTGGTCCTGCAATAAATGACATTATTTGATTGGGAACACCCAGAAGAAAGATGCTAGCAGATTTTCATCATCAGCTCTTTAAAATCCACAACCGTTTAATAGCAACAGACATTAGGTGTCAATGGTAGGATTAGGTAGCGAGAGGTTGAATGATAATTCAAGCGATGGGACAGAGGTGCAGCCGGGTGCACTCATCATTCATCAACTCATTAGTTGTAGTTGATCCCAGAACTGTCCAGTTCCACAATTCTGAATCGTCCTGAACATAATTATTAGTTACAGACACGATGCTTATTAACTGCCATAGGCTAAAAAGTATACTTTTGATGGCTACTTTGTGCCTAGTAGAATCCATGGTTCTTGAGTTACCTGTTTTAAGTCCCTTTCAATCCACGCTTCCAGCGTAGTCAATTGATTGCCAAGTTCAAGCTTTGCAGGACTTGGTGATGACTGGATGTATGAAGTCTGGCAAAATGTGGATACTTGCTTGATCCGTAATAATAATAATAATAATAATAATTCATTGTATTTATAAAGTGCTTTTCCAGGGCTCAAAGACGCTGACAATATGGGAAAAACAGAAAACACAGAAACAACAAGCAGCAGGTAACATGAGCAGAACACAGAGTTAACGAACAGGGAACAGTAGGTTTGAGGTGGGTTTAGAGGTGGGACTTAATAATAATAATAATAATAATAATATCTTGGATTTATACAGTGCCTTTCTAGACCCAAGGACGCTTTCATAGACAGACAGAACAGAAAAACAAAACAAAGACACAGAGAGTGACAAAACTAGACTAGAGGCCAAAGGTCACTTAAAAGTGGAGAGTGAGGGTGAGTCTCTGAGTGGTTGAGGGAGAGAGTTCCAGAGGCGGGGTGCAGCTCGTGAAAAGGCACGGTCTCTGAAGCCTTTGAGTTTTGAAGGTGGGACAGTGAGGGGAACAGTGGATGAGGATCGGAGGGTACGGGTAGGGCGGTGGGGGAGAAGGAGGTAAGTCAGGTAAGGGGGGGCCAGGCTATGGATGGCCTTGTATGTGAGGAGGAGTAGCCACTTCCTTTTTGACTGTCACCGGAACTGTAGGAAGCCGTCAACATTGAGTTAGGGATGTTTATCTCTGATTCACCATCTGATTCCTACGCGTCTCAATACGCAAGGAGCGATGCAATACAGGCACATTTCCTTGTCATTTCAAGCTACTGCAGTTGTACAAAGCTGCAAGACTTAAGAGGCAGGGCCAAGCCAACGTGATAGCTCAATCTGCTAAATCAGAAAAGGAGTGCCCAAGTCAACCCCATCATAACTGACTTGACATGCCGACAACTTAAAATTCAAAGCATTGTAACCAGACTCCATGGGCATGGACTGCTATTTGCATGGATTTTAGATTTGTATTAGTATATGGTTACACCCCTGTAAGAGAATGCCTTTATGCTGTCTTGTTACTTACTGCCAATGCTTTACTCTTCACAGGATCAAGCTCAGGGGAGTCCTCACAGTTGTCAACCTGCAGCCAAATGCTACCTGGTGGCATATCACCATTGCTTGGGACCCTTTCCAAAAAATCGTCTATTCCATGTCGTGTAGCCCACAAGTGCCCTCAGTGTGGTAGGTGTTTCATCTACCCATCTCAGTTGGCTCAACACCAACGAATTCACACTGGAGAGCGCCCCTATAAATGCACCCAATGTGGAAAGACTTTTAGGAATTCAACTGGCCTTTCAAAACACCATCAAAAGCTCTGTCGGAATGCTACCTTTGATTGTCCCCAGTGTGGGAAGGGTTTTGGATCTCTTCGTGAGCGTTTCAAACACCTATCCACTCACAAATCCCTCAGCTGTTCATCATGTGGCAAGGTTTGCCAGACAACTTCAGATTTAAGAAAGCACCAGCAAACACATAGTGTGACAGCTTCGTTCCACTGCTCCCTCTGTGGAAAGGTGTTTAAGTTTCTGACAAGCCTAAATAGGCACAATAGGACCCATTCTGTTGAGGGGGGCTATGGTTGCTCTAAGTGTGGGGAAAGATTTGGATCTCTGAGTGAGCGGCTTGAACATAAGCGGACGCACAGGGCTCAGCTCAGATGTACGGAATGTGGACGGAGCTGCAGTTCCCTGACAGAACTAAAGAGTCACCAACAAACGCACTCTCAGGAGCCTCTCTTCAAATGTCGACACTGTGAGGAGAAATTCTTTGGTTCGGTTGAGCTAAAGATCCACCAAAAAACACATGCAGTGGAGAAACCCCACCAATGTGACGCGTGTGGCAAGTGCTTCGGCGCTCTAGCCACCCTTCTGCTCCACCAACGGACGCACACTGGGGAGAAACCTCACGTATGCCCTCATTGCAATAAGCAGCACATATCCAAAAGTCAACTGACGTCCCATATGCGTAAACACACTGGGGAGCAACCCTATGGTTGCTCTTACTGCGGGAAGCGTTTCTCTCAGTTGGCAAATCTTACAGTGCACACAAGGATTCACACCGGAGAGAGACCCCACATCTGCTCTCAATGCAAAAAAGGTTTTCGCTCAGTCGGGGACCTTCAGAAGCATGAGCGTTCCCACACCAAGGAGAAGCCGTACCGATGCTCTGTCTGTGGGAAGGCCTTCACCGTGTCCAGTCACTTGACTGTTCACATGCGAAGTCACACGGGCGAGCGCCCCTACACCTGCTCTGAGTGTGGAAAGACGTTTGCACAGAGCTCCGTCTTAAACAAACATCAGCTCACCCACACAGGAGAGCGGCCTTACCCATGTTCCCACTGTACTAAAAGTTACACCCGCCTCACACACTTGAAGAGACACTTACAAATGCATACCTGAGGAAATCTATGTGTGTTTGTTTTCTGTTAAAGGCCCAGGGTGCAGCTTGTTTTGTTATCATGATGCCCTACTCACAGTTATGTATTTGCTAACTCTGTATGTCACCACTGTATGACTCCTGAGGAAATGTCTGTAGTCAAATACATCCTAAGTGGCAGAATGGTAGGACTTAGTGTCATTTTGTGTAACTGTAAAGATAAATGGGGGATTATTGTGTCTGGGATTATTCATTGTTTTGGGAATGTGAAAACGTGCTCTTCCGCCTTTAATGAAACACTGTGTGACAATACTGACAGAGTTCTTTATGTATCTTTTCTAGATTTTTCTTTCGGTGCTCAAGGATTAAAACGTTTGCCTTGGTTTTCACAAATACTATTTGTCTCTGGAATTAATGTAATTATCCTACAGTAAGCAGCATAGCCTAACATTCATATTGACTTTTTGGACAATGTGATGGTGGGATAATAATTCTTCATTTATATAGCAGCTTTCATACATGAAGGTAACACAGTGTGCTACAGAAGCTAATAAATAAAGAAAACACCAGGAAGACATTATATCGGAAAAAGTAGGATAAAATCCAAGAATATGGCTATATCACACCCTAAATAAAAGCAGGGTTAAAAAGGCTCTCTTACAGTGCCTTGCAAAAGTATTCACCCCCCTTGGCCTTTTTGTTACATTACAACCTGTAATTTAAATGTTTTTTAATCTGAATTTTATTTGATGAATCTGCACAAAATAGTCTTAGTTTTGAAATGAAATGAGAAATATATATATTAAAAAGATTTTTAAAAAAATAAAGAACTGAAAATTGGCATGTGCATATGTATTCACCCCCTTTGTTATGAAGCCCCTAAAAAGTTCTGGTGCAACCAATTACCTTCAGAAGTCACATAATTAGTGAAATGAAGTCCACCTGTGTGCAATCTAAGTGTCACATGATCTGTCAGTACATACACACCTTTTCTGAAAGGCCCCAGAGGCTGCAACACCTAAGGAAGAGGCACCACCAACCAAACACTGCCATGAAGACCAAGGAACTCTCCAAACAAGTCCGGGACAAAGTTGTTGAGAAGTACAAGTCAAGGTTGGGTTATAAAAAAATATCCCCCGGAGCACCATCAAATCCATCATAATCAAATGGAAAGAACATGGCACCACAACAAACCTGCCAAGAGAGGGCCACCCACCAAAACTCACGGACCGGGCAAGGAGGGCATTAATCAGAGAGGCAGCACAGAGACCAAAGGTAACCCTGGAGGAGCTGCAGAGTTCCACAGCAGGACCACAATTAGCCGTACACTCCATAGAGCTGGGCTTTATGGAAGAGTGGCCAGAAGAAAGCCATTACTTTCAGCTAAAAATAAGAAGGCACGTTTTGAGTTTGCAAAAAGGCATGTCGGAGACTCCCAAAATGTATGGAGGAAGGTGCTCTGGTCAGATGAGATTAAAATTGAACTTTTTGGCCATCAAGGAAAACGCTATGTCTGGCGCACACCCAACACATCCCATCACCCCAAGAACACCATCCCCACAGTGAAACATGGTGGTGGCAGCATCATGCTGTGGGGCTGTTTTTCAGCAACAGGGACTGGGAAACTGGTCCGAGTCGAGGGAAAGATTGATGGTGCTAAATACAGGGATATTCTTGAGCAAAACCTGTACCAGTCTGTAAGTGATTTGAGACTAGGACGGAGGTTCACCTTCCAGCAGGACAACGACCCCAAGCATACTGCTAAAGCAACACTTGAGTGGTTCAAGGGGAAACATATAAATGTGTTGGAATGGCCTAGTCAAAGCCCAGACCTCAATCAAATTGAGAATCTGTGGTCAGACTTGAAGATTGCTGTTCACAAGCACAAACCATCAAACTTGAAGGAGCTGGAGCAGTTTTCCCTTGAGGAATGGGCAAAAATCCCAGTGGAAAGATGTGGCAAGCTCATAGAGACTTATCAAAAGCGACTTGCAGCTGTGATTGCCGCAAAAGGTGGCTCTACGAAGTACTGACTTTAAAGGGGTGAATAGTTATGCACATTGACGTTTTCGGTTATTTTGTCCTATTTGTTGTTGTTTGCGTCACAATAAAAAAAAATCACATATTCAAAGTTGTAGGCATATTCTGTAAATTAAATGATGCAAACTTTCAAACAATCCATTTTAATTCCAGGTTGTGAGGCAACAAAACACGAAAAATGCCAAGGGGGGTGAATACTTTTGCAAGGCACTGTAAAAGTGCCCCCAGTTTCAGCCTCCCTCAGGTTCTCTGCCAGGTGGTTTACGGAGGCTGGAGGCCTGAAAGCTGCCTCTGTTAGGGCTTTCACACCGGCAAAGAACCGTGCCGGTTCGCGTTCGGAAACCTCTGAACCTTGGTGCTGTCTGGCGAACGAGCCCGCGTTCATACCAGTGTAACCTGAACCATCCACGTCATCAACGCTGGGTGATGAAGGGGCGGGATAAACAAAACAATTCACAACTAGATGGCAGCTACTTCACTGGAAAAGAGGATAATATCTTCCACTACTACAGTATCTGAAATAAACACAATTTTCTGTGAAACAAAACAAAAGACACTTTCTATATGCGTTCTTTTACTAATCAGCTGCTCCATTACTGGAATAGAAATGGCTTACGAAATTCGCGTTCGCGCATGTCCGTGCGTGTGTGTGTTTGCTGAGCATGTGAGGAAGATAGAGAGAATAATGACACTTTTGATATTGTTTTTGATCACTAATGATTAGATTTAGATTAGATTACATTTTGTCTACTTCCTCCTTGCTGGTCTCTGCAGCCTAGAATAGGACACAGTGGGGCGGCGCTAGGGGGTGGCTACTTGGGCTCAAGCCCCGGATGTTTTCTGAAAAGCCCCGAATGTTTTACTTAAAAAAAAAAAAAAATCGTGAGTAACGTGCAGTACCGGAGTCCAACAGAGAGGCAGCAGCTGCGCGACATTAGCCTGCGTACTGCGTAGCCTGCCCTGCCCTGAAGAAGAAGTGATCTCAATCAGTGCCTCTCAATCAGTGCCTGACAAAAGTGTAAGGATGGATATCCGAAAGTTTTTTTCAAAAAAAACAATCGCCAAGAACTGTTGCAGCAGCCATATCAGCAGCTGACAACAATGACATCACCAGCAGTGATGACATAGATGATGTTTCAGGTTTGTGAATCTTATTAGAAAGGTGACTGACTCACTGACACTACTTTTCCGGTTTGCTAATGCTAGCTGGCTATCATAACATAACGTTATGTTATAATGAAAATGAAACATAGCAAGGTACTGTTACGGTACATGGTAAGAAATCAAACAAAGGATAATACTTATACAAATAAAGTGAATAACAGGCTGATAGTCTTTGATATCTGCACTCTGGTTGACTGAGTAACAAGTGAAAAAGAATGATGTAACGTTAATGTTACAGCTAGTAAACATGGAGTAACCACATTAAGTATGCCCTTATGGTAGTATGTATGTATACAGAACATGACTCAAATCTATCCTAAGATGTAAAGCTAACTAACTATGTTTGTTTAATGTCCCAGGGGGAATTTGATTTCACAGTACTATACACAGGCCAACAATACATGTAATATATCGTCATATAACACAGGACAAGACTCTAAATACAATATAAGTGGTGAGCACAGAGTCTGCCCTGATATACATACTGTAACATAACTAGCCTCAGCCCATCAATTATGTAATTCTATACAAATATAAATGATGGTGACTGACGTGTGTGTGTGTGTGTGTGTGTGTGTGTGTGTGTGTGTGTTTACTGTCTATTTTGTAATACAGCCTTTTGTCCGCTTTAAGGTGGTGGTAAGTTGAAGGTTGAAGGCAAATTTTCCACATTATATTCTCCCTCTGGGCTAAGCCCCGGATCTCCTACAATCCTAAATCCGCCTCTGGGACACACCCACTGACGACGTGACTGTTCTACGTTTTCCACTATTTTTTGGTGCCCGCTGCGAACCAACTTTTCAGGTTCCGAACCAATTGAGCTTCGGTCTGAACGCGCCGGCCGGTTCCAGACTTGGTTCGCGAACGCGAACCGGCACGGTTCTTTGCCGGTGTGAAAGCCCTATGAGTGACTGAGAGGCCAGGGCCAGAGGGCCTGAGGGATATACTGGGTATACAGTATGTGTGTGTGTGTGTGTGTGTGTGTGTGTGTGTGTGTGTGTGTGTGTGTGTGTGTATATATATATATATATATATATATATATATATATATAAACAAATAAAATAATCCTAAAATCTAACAGGTAGTGCAGAGACTTAAAGACTCACACACACACACACACAACCTTTATCAACAATCTTCATTACATTTTCACAATTATTTCCCTCACAGTGAAAGATAAGTTGTTGAGGGGGACCACCCACCACCACATGCAGTGGTACTGTCACTCCAAGGTCTCCGATTTGCTTGAGCTATGTTTGCTCTGCTCAGCACTATTTGCTCAAGCAAATCGGAGACCTCGGAGTGACATTTATTTACCATGGCTGTCATGACTTAATTCCATCCTAGATGGCTGTGTGCACAAGCTGCTGTGTGGACAAGCTCCTTATGCTGTGTGTACAAGCTGCCGTTAGTCCTGTTGTAAAGCGCTTTGAGTTGCATTTCATGTACGAAAGGTGCTATATAAATAAAGCTTTACTTACTTACTTACTTAGTTAGTGAGCAGAAAAGAAGGGTCCCTGAAAATCCATCTCATTAGATTGACAAACCTGTCATCGCCCAAAAGCTTTAGCTTGGGAATGTAGATTTGTTATTTAGATAATGTACCTTTGCTTTTATATTGTTTTAGACAAAATATTGATTATTCAACCATCATTTTACTTAACAATCTGAAACTGCATCAGAAAATCGTAAATTAGATTTTCACTATTCAAAACTCCCATTGGAATATGTCTCATCGCATCCATTACAATTGTTATGGTTAAGATGGTTGACTTTGCTTGCATTCTTTGCACTTTTTTGCTCATGCACATTGGAACCTGTTACTCTTTCAGTCACCGTGAAACCAGCTATAAAAGGGGGGCACTTGGTGCCTTCAGTAATTTTTCACCCACCAGCAATGTTGTTGTTTTACATTACAATACATTTACATTTTTGCATTCAGCAGACGCTTTTATCCAAAGTGACTTACAACAAGTACATTTGTGTAAAGTAAGTAAATAATCTATAATCATCATAAGAATCACATCTGAAGGGTATACCGCCTGTCCACTAGGTGGCAGTATCTCGTTTGCTATGCTGTCCGGCTCAGTCAGGAGTCGGCCATGTTATTATTTGTTTAGTGTCAGACGTTCATGTTACGGTGGCCGTCTATTGAGCTGTCCACCTATTCCTGTAAGTTGCGTATTCGAATGTTTCTGGTTAAGTTATTTATATTACATTTACCCTGCTTATACTTTATCTCAATTCATGCTTTTATTGTTTGTATATTTGCAGGGCGTTTTCATCTTTGTCATTAAACACTTCATTGCCATTGAGGAGCGTATTTCTTCATGAAAACGCCAGGAAGCCATGGTCGTCGTTGCATGCTCTGTCCCTGGCTGCGCTTTCGGAACTGAAAACGTGTCCGAAGCACTCGCCATTGCCCTGTTGACGAATCATGGATTTGCCCATCAACGCACATCGCCTGTCACAGCCGCGCCGACCCCCCGAGGCCCGAAACTGGATCGGCCTAAAGTCGACGTAGGCGTATCGATTGAGGAATGGAACGTGTTCATCCGTCGTTGGGACGTCTTCTGCACTGGCTCAGGCATAGGAGCCGCCGAGGCCCCTTTCCAGTTGTTTCAGTGCGCTGGGCCTGAACTTGGTGACAGCCTATTGAAAGTCAACCCCAACGCCGCCTCCGAACCTTTGCCACACCTAATTGCCGCCTTACGTTCACTAGCAGTCATCCCAGTCGCCACATGTGTCCTGCGCACCGAGCTGCTCCAGCTACGCCAGGAGCGTGATGAGACATTCCGCGCCTTCACTGCCAGAGTACGGGGGAAAGCGGAGACATGCGCCTATGTTACAGTATGTGGGTGTGGCGAGGATGTGGACTATACCGACCACATCATCCGCGACGTTGTAGTCAATGGCATCTCTGATTCGGACATTCGCCGAGAGGTACTAGGGACGCCAGACATCCTTAAAATGCCAGTGAATGACGTGGTTGCACTCGTAGAAAATAAAGAGATGGCCCGCAATGCTCTCCCGTCATCCGCCCTTTCGGCCATGTCGTCATTCCAGCGCTTAAAAAAGAGTCCACAGGCAAGCCCCACCCCGACCCCAGGCCCAGCGGACGTGGCTAAACGAGCCCCGTGCCCAGAGTGTAAGAGAACCTTTAATGTCTTCACAGAGGGATCCCGCGGATGGAATACCAAGCCCCACCAGCTTTGTATCGACTGTTATAGGGCCCGCCGACGCAAGGGGCGACCGCAGCCATCTGCCAGCAGTCAACAGGCCGCCGTGGAGTCAGAACCGATCTCCCAGATCTCGTCGGTTCAGTCTGATGCCCGCCCTGGCCAACGTCGTGGGAGTCACCACCAACGCCACGCCCCCACGCCCATCAGACTTGAGCACCACATTTTCTCCAAGGGTGAATGGAGAAGGGCCAGGCTGAGAGACCATCCCCGAGCGCTGATCACTATCTCGGTTGACATGCCTGTCGGACCGAGTGCAGGCACCGGCGACCGTGGCTCGGTCAACGGGGCGAGGGTATCCGCCATCGCGGACACTGGTGCACAGTCGGACCTTTGGTCCCTAGAGGAGTTCATTGCCTGCGGATTCTCACGTGACGACCTGCGTCCCGTCCATCTCAGCATGTCGGCCGCCAACCGCTCCCCCATAGCTGTCGAAGGCGCATTCTTCGCTAGACTCTCGACAGCCTCCAGCAGCGGTGGAGTGGCGTCCTGCCGCTCCATGGTGTACGTGAGCAGCTCAGTCCGGGCCATGTACCTATCCTACGAGTTGCTGCTCAACCTCGGCCTCTTGTCTATGGACTTCCCATCAGGTGACATCGTAGGGGGGCCCAACGACGAGCGTGGGTCTTACACGCCAAACCAGCCCCTGTCCGTCAATGCTACGAGGTCCACCAACGGCGGCTGCGGCGACCCGAGTAACCCCCACAGCGCCCAGTGCTCATGTCCCCAGCGTACGGTCCCTCCGGAACGCCCTACGGCGCTACCCTTCCCTGTCACACCAGAGAACAACAGCCGGATGAAGGATTGGCTATTCGGGAGATACGCCTCATCCACATTTAACACTTGCCCTCATCGGGCGCTGCCGTGCATGGAAGGGCCACCCATTGAAATGCATGTGGACCCCGCAGCCACGCCGAGAGCATGCCACACCGCGGCCGTTGTGCCTCTACACTGGCAGCAGAGAGTCCACGATGACCTTCTCCGGGATGAGGTCCTCGGTGTCATTGAACGTGTGCCATACGGCGAACCAGTGACATGGTGCCATCGTATGGTGGTCACTCGGAAGCACAATGGCTCCCCCCGCAGGACCGTGGACCTCTCACCTCTCAACAAGTTCTGCCTACGTGAGACTTTCGCCACCGAGTCCCCATTCCACCTCGCACGTCGTATCCCAAAGGACACCTGGAAGACTGTCACGGACGCCTGGAATGGCTACCACAGTGTGCCCCTGCGTGAATCGGATCGTCATCTGACCACATTCATCACGCCCTTTGGCCGCTGGCGTTACACCAGGGCGCCACAAGGTTTCCTATCGTCGGGGGATGGCTACAACCGCCGTTTCGATGCGGTCCTCTCGGACTATGAGCGTAAGGAACGTTGTGTGGATGACACCATCCACTATGACACCGACCTGGAGCAGCACTGGTGGAGGACCATCGACTTCCTTACTCGTGTCGGCCGGGCAGGCATCGTGTTGAACCCGGACAAGTTCCAGTTTGCGGAGAGGGACGTCGAGTTCGCTGGCTTCAGGGTGTCGGACACTACTATCGAGCCACTCCCCAAGTACTTGGACGCTATCCGAGACTTCCCCACCCCGGACTCCACGACGGATGTCAGGAGCTGGTTCGGCCTTGTCAACCAGGTGTCGAACTATGCCCAGCTGCGCGACACGATGGCTCCATTTAACACTAGAACAGCCGTGAGGTGTTAAACAGCACCAGTGAGTACAAAAAAAATTCTACCTTTGCACTCGATCACATTTCAGGACCCTCCTTTCATGACTTTTCCTAGATATGTGCGTTCTACCACCCAGCATTTTTACATTTTCAAAATCGAGTTAGTATAAAGCGTTTTAGCAGTATTTCTGTGTGTGTCTGTGTATTTGTGGCTGCCATCTTTTTCTCCAAGCCTGCAATTCTCTTTTATATCAGCAGAGGTAGCAAGGGGGCACACACTGTGCTCAAATTCAGGCTTCAGTGCTGAATGAGACACAGTGCATAAGACTTATATTTGTGTTTATATATAGGCTACAATAACAATCAAAATAAGATATGTATATGTGCAGACAGTTATGAAAATGATAAACTGTACAGTATGTCTCCCAATCAATGTTCGTTCAGACAATACAACCAAAGGCGTAAAAATACTGATGTTCTCATAATGTAATTATAGATATAGCTAAATTAGACTGTAGACTGCTATGGAGGTATATTGAAACCAATATATAGATTATATATAGATTATATATACAACCTGATTGGATTAAATAAGATTCTGTTGTGATTGTGTTGACATTGTTGTGATTGCAAAATAAATCTTGGTTATGTAATGTGTAAAGAACATGATGACACGAATGCCTATTATGATGATATGCAAAAGGGACAATCTGTGTCTATGAATCTTGAACAATCACCGGTTGAATATGCTAATATAGGAACAGTGCCTAAAACCCCACTTCAAAAGGTTGTTATTCAAAGGCAGCATCCAAAGCCTACTAACACATTGCACAGTAAAAGAGAACATGATCAAATGTCAACAATGAATAATCAGTCAACAATGGATAATCAGTAAGGTCTATTGCCTGCAATATACTTGAGATTAGTCATGGCAGGGCTAAATTCAAAGACCTTGTTGGCTTCATTGAAAAACAAGCCACAATTGTTTTAGATCCTTTGAATTTAGCCCTGCCTGTAATGTCAGCCTGTCAGCCCCTAAAACTGCTGTGTTTGAAACCCGCTTGGCTCCCCTTGGGAGGTGTGGGGGATGGAAATCCTTTGTTTGGCTGATTACCATCCCCCAAGATTACCATCCCCCATGCTTCAACCATTACATCAAGTGAATGGAACTGACTTTAGAAACGAGTTATTCTGGTTTATTTTCGAGGACCACAGGAAAGGCCAAGGATTTCCACTTACACATGTGTGAGGAAACGTAACAGCGTTTTGTTACAGAACTGTTCGCAAATGTTCCATTTGTTCATTTGCTTTATTGAGGTGACTCTGCGAAATGACAATAACTAAACAAGTCCTGACAACAAAAATATATGTATAATATTGTATATAATGTTTTTTCTGTATATCACTGTAGACCACAGTCTCACTCACATATACACAACACAACACTGTTGTGTATAATACAGTTTTCTCAGTCGCTTTGGTGCATTTCTCACATCACTATTAACATTTGCACAACAGTTGTCAGTGTCATCAAAATGAAAAGTCCTGACACCATTGTTTATGAACAAGATAGTCAAATGGCTTTGTCATGTTTTCATTATGACAGTTCACTCTGTAAGTGTTTTCCAATGCAAAAAAGTCAGATCTTGGTGACACTACCTGAAAATGCTCAAGACAGTACTATACACTATTTGCACGGCCATATGAAATCTACAGTGGGTTACACATTACTGTATTTAGTGAGGTAAATAAGTACAAGACGCTGAATAGTTATGTTTCACATTTTTACTGCATATGCTCTTTGCAATTCAAATGTGTTCACAGCATTGTGCAAAAGAAAAACACAAACTTATTTACAACAAACATAAGAAACACCCTTTGAGTATAGCTGTGCACAACTGTAAACAATATTGCAGTACTTATTGGACATACAACATACACAGTACTGTAAATTATTCATTCGCATCCAGACGTCCTCTGTCCAATGCGATTTCTGCCACGCCTTCTACCTTTTGCCAGATTGAAACTCACCTCATCAAGATATATGAATGTGTGCAGCGGTTCCCTGGCGTCCAGCTCCAGTACATGCTTTATCCCAGAATAGAGAGAGAGAGAGAGAGAGAGAGAAACTATAACAACTTTTCCTGTGTAACATAATGCATTTTGGACAACATATTGTACAGTATGAACTGTCATGTAACCAGTTTACAGCACTGAACATTAGAGTATGCATAGAACACATAAATGTTTTACCTGTATACTGGTGACGGATCTCCTTCACTCTGTCACTGTTCCTTTCAAATGGCACATTATACAGTTGTTTCATGCGCATTTCATTTCTCCTAAGCACTCTGTCAATTGTAGAGATTGAAACAGATTCAATATTGCCAAAGATATTGTCATCCTCTATAACAGCGCTCTGGATCTCTCTCAACCTTATGGCATTGTTTGCAATCACCATTGCACAAATGGCTTCCTCTTGTTGCGGAGTAAAAATGGGCCCTCTTCCACCTCTGTGAGGTTGTCTTGCAATCCTATGTGGTGCAGAGTAAAATTAGAGTAATGTACAGTAAACATGAGATATACTGCTTTAACCCATATTACTGTAGTGTACAATAACAGTGCTTCCCACTTGTAAAATGCTGCAGTACAGTACCATACTGTAAATATGGCAAATATTTACTGTAACACTACTTTACACTACAATAAAGGACCCACCCTGGGCACGAACACTTTGTCAAGCTGCCCTCGAACAGGAGGTACAGGACCCCGGCCGCTAAGACAAACAGACTGAAGGACAGCTTCTACCACAGGGCCGTCAAGGCCCTGAACACAGAAAAGGCCTAAGTTCTGGGCCCAGGACAGTCCGGACGGATTGTATGGCAGCTAGTGCTGAGGCACAAACATGTACATTTTCAAGCCTGCAAACTGTGACACTTTAAAATAATGTGAAAAAATACTTTCTTGTGAAATATGACAACCCTAGTTGACTATCTGTGCAGTATAGTACAGTGGATTGTGTACATAGCCTCTATTGATGTAAACCAGCTCCTTACCTTCTTGTGATTTTATGCATCTATGCTTTTTCCAAAATGTGTTTCTTTTTCCTTTCCTAAACACCAGGGGAGCCTCCCCTCCTAAATTTCGTTGTTTGGTACCTGTACTGTAACAATGACAAATAAAATAAAGTCTATCTATCAATACAGTAAATATGTGCTGCAGTAAATCTGTAAATCTAAATGTAAAATGTAAAAAGTGACGACAAGTTCTTGTCCCACTGTAAGCTTCATGTATGACACAATGACAGTAGTGCAGTGCAGATAGTTTAGTGCTGAATTACTGTCCAATATACACACCTGTTCTCCCGACAAATGTTATGAATGAAAGTGAAAACGCAGGGTGCGTTCGTAAATTCGCTATGAGAGCGCCGGAGCGCACACCGGGTTCAACGTCATAAAGGGACCAGGTAATTTTATTGGACAAGAGGCATTCCATGGGTGCTGACCAGATTTCCAGGGTGAATTTACGAACGCATGCTAGCGAATTCGACGACGAAAATCGTCAGAGGAGATATACGGGTTATTTTGATAAACTGGACACATTTTGGGAATATATATTGGTACTTTCTCACCTGAAAACATATTAAAACTTCATAAAATGACATTGTAACACTTGTAAAGGCAAAATTACAGCTTTTTTTTTTTGAAAAAAAAATTGGAGGATTCAAATCGCCTTCTGCTTGCCAGTGCGAAATGCATTCTGGGAAAAGGCGTCGGAGCCTGGCAGACGGCCTTGTGTGACATCGCCCTCCAGCGATCTTTGTGCGTCAGTACACTCTTCTCTATGTTAAACTATCATAGTGCTGAAACACACCTCATCGCGATTGAATAACGTCGCGATCCGCCGCGGTCGTAGTGTTAAGCCATTCCTCAGCCCACGCTGTAAATTCTCATGGTCACCCGAACTGGAGGAAGCCTTCCAAACGTCCAAAAGTGCTATTGTCGGGGCTATCCGTGAGGGCGTGGAGATCTACGACATGCAGAAGCGCACCTGCCTCCGCCCTGACTGGTCCAAGCGCGGTATTGGTTACTTCCTGCTCCAACAACATTGTAGCTGCGCCTCGGGCATACCAGACTGCTGCCCGGGAGGATGGAGGATCACCCTCGCTGGTTCACGCTTCCTGTCCCCGGCCGAACAGCGCTATGCGGCCATCGAAGGAGAGGCCCTAGCCGTGGCCTGGGGTCTGGAGCAAGCACGGTACTTCACGCAGGGGAGCGACAACCTCGTCGTAGTTACAGACCATAAGCCCCTGGTGAAGATCTTTGGCGACCGTACGCTAGATGAGATAACGAACTCACGCCTGTTTAGACTCAAGCAGCGTACCCTCCCATGGCGCTTCGACATTGTGCACCTGCCTGGAAAGAGCAACTATGCCGCTGACGCAACCTCAAGACATCCGTCTCCATCAGGCTCAGCGAACGGCCTCTCACTGGGATTGCCGGGCGTGCCTGACGCCGTGGAGTCAGCACTTATGGCTTCCATCCGCGCCGATGCACAAGAGCTCGGAGCCGTCTCTTGGACCGTCCTTGCACGAGAAACAGCAAGTGATGCATGCCTCAGCCACCTTCTGCACCTGATCGAACATGGGGACAGGGTTGATATGAACGACCCAGCCCTGGCGAGTCTATCACCAGTCTGTGAGTCCATTTACGCACAGGACGGCGTCCTGCTATATCATGACCGCGTCGTGGTCCCTCCATCCCTCCGCGACAGCGTCCTTCGACACCTCCATGCCGCCCACCAAGGGATCTCGGCGATGGGGCAACAGGCCCGTGCCATAGTCTACTGGCCAGGGATGTCAGAGGACATCCGAGCCGCCAGGTACGGATGTGCGGACTGTAACCGGAACGCTCCGTCACAAGCAGCCACGCCCCCCCTGCCATCCTCGCCACCGTCCACCCCATTCGAGGCGGTGTTTGCTGACTTCTTTGACTATGGAGGTCGTCACTTCCTGGTTATCGGAGATCGACTATCGGGCTGGGTGGAGGTCCTATGCTCCACAGCAGGCACTGATATGGGAGGCTCAGCTGGGCTGGTTCGCCACCTCCGTGCGTTCTTTGGCTCCTTTGGCGTGCCGGAGGAACTTTCGAGCGACGGTGGTCCGGAGTTCACAGCAGGCCAGACACAGGACTTCCTCCGTTTGTGGGGCGTCAAACACCGTGTGTCCTCTGTTGCTTTCCCACAGTCAAACGGAAGAGCGGAAGTTGCAGTGAAGTCTGCGAAGCGCCTCCTGATGTCCAACACTGGCCCGACTGGCAGTCTCGATCATGACCGCTTTCTGCGTGCCATGATACAGTTACGCAACACGCCTGACCCCGACTGCAACCTCTCACCGGCGCAGATTATCTTCGGTCACCCCCTTCGAGGTTCGCTTTCCTTCGTCAACAGGCTTGAGAAGTTCTCGAACCCACATATCCGACCGCTCTGGCGCCAAGCATGGGCGGCAAAGGAGGATGCCCTTCGGACCCGGATGTCCCGTACCACTGAGTCCCTGCAGGCTCACTCGAAGCCACTCCGCCCATTGGCACTTGGTGAGAGGGTGTTCCTCCAGAACCAGCAGGGCCCTAGCCCTAACAAGTGGGACAGGTCAGGGGTGGTGGTGGAGTCACGTGATCACGATCAGTATCGGGTTAAGGTTGATGGGTCTGGACGCCTGACTTTACGCAACCGGCGGTTCCTCCGTGGCTACACCCCCTATGCTCCTCACCAGCCAGCTGCTATGTCCCCTCCACCTGCGCCCTTGGTACACCGCTCCCTACCTGTCCAACCGTGCCCGGTGGTGCCCCAGGGGATCGTCCAGCAGCTGGCGGATGGACCCTGTGGCGCGGCCCTGGGTCCCTCCTTGCCGGCGTCTGCTGGTGAGGCGGCCCCTGGCCTCGGGTCCCAGGGCGACCCTGTACCCACTGATGCCACCCCGAACGCTTCGCTTCTAGTGTCGCAGTCGCCACTGTCGCTGCCCCGTCCTACGAGGCCTAGCCGTACAAGGGAGCCACCCAAGCACTACGAGCCCGAAACAGGCCGTTGGACGCGGGACTGAGTCCGGTTACCTATTTCAGTTTATAGCTTTCCGGACTGGGGGGGATGAAGGGTATACCGCCTGTCCACTAGGTGGCAGTATCTCGTTTGCTATGCTGTCCGGCTCAGTCAGGAGTCGGCCATGTTATTATTTGTTTAGTGTCAGACGTTCATGTTACGGTGGCCGTCTATTGAGCTGTCCACCTATTCCTGTAAGTTGTGTATTCGAATGTTTCTGGTTAAGTTATATATATATTACATTTACCCTGCTTATACTTTATCTCAATTCATGCTTCTATTGTTTGTATATTTGCAGGGCGTTTTCATCTTTGTCATTAAACACTTCATTGACATTGAGGAGCGTATTTCTTCAACATCCATACTTCCTCCAAATATCTTTGGTAAAGCTTGCTGTGACCTGACTTGCATGACGTCATATTCCACGTCTACCTTTAACATTCTATTTGTCTTCTGTTCATTTGTTTAAAAAAAACAAAAACACATTGTGAACTTTTTCAGATTATTGAGTACCGGGTGGTGATAATAAACACCTTAAACTTCCTTTGACCCTGTGGTGAAGCACAACACCTTTTTTGCAGCCCTATTTTTTAGAAGTGGTTTTGGTCATCAGCCCACTGTCACTTCTTTTCACCCAGTCTGTCATTTTGAGAACCAACATGGCACAAGCAGATATGTATAGCATAGTGATTTCTCAAACCTATGGTGAAAATTAGGGATGCACTGAAAGTTCGCTACATCTTTTTGTATTTTCCCTACTTTGGCATGGCGACTAATGTTATTTTCATAATATCTTAATTTCAAAGCCACTTGCAGTAACAGCAGCAGCAACTTGCAATATCAGTAGCAGTTGAAAGAGCGGCTAAAACCACACGTGTCACACAACTTCCACACCACCACAACAGAGGCCAAGGTAGGGCAACCCGCCCCCAAACCCTAATTACTATTGGGCAGGTGCCCATCTGCCCCTTAAATTAGCCTGCCTCCTACACAGAAAAACTACAAAATAGCTTTATACTAGCTTATCCTGATGCGATCCTGATGTAAGGATCCTGGGTGGTAGAACGCACATATCTAGGAAAAGTCATGAGTTACAGAGTCTCTAACAGAGCTGTTCTGAGAGTCTCTAAGAGACCTGTTCTGAGAGTCTCTCATAGGGCTTTCACACCGGCAAAGAACCGTGCCGGTGTAAGTACCGGAGTTTCCGACCCTGGAGGTTTTTCCGACCCTACCAGATCCGGTCATAGGTTCTGCCCTTTCCGGCCATAGGTAGCGCTATGATTCGATCTTGACATACGATCACATGATGACCGCCATTTTTACCCATCAGTAATTTTGGCTGTTTATAGATCTAATCTCTGTAGCTACCTTAAGATACATGCAGTGGTGTAGTCTAGTTTTTTCTAGTGGGTATACTGTGATTTTGCCCTCCCAGTCAGAGCGACACCTGTCCCGTAGCGACACCCCATAAGCACCACCACACTCACTTATGCATACAGTATGCATCTACACCGGTGTTTGCTGCCTTGGGGGGGGGGGGTGGCATGGACTGTACTTGTACATCAAGCTGCCTCACGCTACAGAAACAGGAGATAGGCTCCTGCCCCCTAAGGGCCGTTAGGCTCGAGAACCATCGGTTCTCAAGGCTACTTATGTGGTCTTGACTACATGTCCACTTTCTCACCTGGTTCTTGCTCTCTCTCTCTGGTGTGCTGACTCCATCCTGCTCTCTCTCCTTCTCTCCCTCTCTATCCTCCTCTCTCCCTCTTTTGCTGTCAACCAAAAGGCAAACATAACAACCAGAGTATTTATAATTTAATAAGAGGTATAAATTGAATTCATATCAAATCATAACATCATTCTAATTGAATATTGGGTTGCTGTGGGCAATGCAGTCAGATACTGTCTTTACTTACTCTCTCACCTGTAAGAAAATCGTATGTCCAACTACAAAAAACAGACATTTCCAATGAGTGAGGGTTTGTTCCAATGCTTCAATCCACTGTCCATGTACTGTAAATATACCATTATGGTATTACCATAAAGCCCAATTCTAGCAGAATAAGAAAGATAGTATATCTACTAAAATAATAAATAAAATAATAAAGTGCATCCAGTTAGCTCTTTAGCTGGCATGTGTGCAGCAGACTAGCTCATCTCATCACTCTGAGCTAGCTAGCTTGCTAGTTATTTGACACTATTATTCACACCATGAAACTATAATCAGACACTTTCTAATCACAATAATAACGACTAATTTGAAGTTACCAACCTTCTCTGTCAGAACACAGTAATTATATTTGCTAACGTTTCAACTTGCTTACTTTCTTCTACAGAGCTTTCACCCTGCAAAAACTCTCTCGCGTCGCACGCGCACACAAAACAAAAACAAAAACCATTCTCCAGCGGCACGAAGCTGTGTGTAGAGGTCTGACCCGCCCGCGAATTTGCGAAACCTAGGATGGTAAGGGGAGGCAGGGCAATACCGCTACCTGATTGGTTGGCGAAGCACTCCCTCATTGGCTGGCGAGACTCGTGCCCTGCCTCCCCCTACCATCCTAGGTTTCGCAAATTCGCGGCCCGCCCACCCCAAGGCTCTGTAGGGGAAATACTGAGACTAGCATTCTGAACGACTGGTTATGCGATAACAAACATGTCAGAAAGTTCGAAGTAAGTGCTTCGTAACACAGACGGGGTGAATGTTATGAATGAAAGTGAAAGTTCTGTCACAAAACGCGTATCCTCGCACATTTTTTAGTGGGTATACGCAAATCCTTGTCCTTTCCTAGTGGGTATACGGCGTAGTCCTGCGTATCACGTAGACTACACCACTGGATACATGGATGTTGCGCGCGGATGTTGCGCGCGACAGAGAGAGACAGAGAGCGACGAGAGAGAGTTTAGGTGAGAGAGAGAGACAGGTGACAGAGATGGAGTTTGATACAGCACTCAAGTTTTACTTGATGCATGATATGTATCCTCCTGGCATGCCCAAGGTTGGAAACCTTAAATCAAGGATTCGAAAGGCGTCCAAGAATTACTTGATGAAAGGTAAGTCAGTGTGAATAACTATGTTATAGCCACTCTTGAAGCCACTGCTTGAAATGGCGAAAATGCATAGGCCTATATCAAAATTGAGTGTCTCATTAAGCATCTGCTAACTATTGTGTGCATAAAACCTGTTTCCAGTGGCATAATTAGGAGAAGCCAGAGGTAAAGAGTAGAAGCTGTGGTAATGTCGTTCTGAGAGAGGAACAGATGATGCCACCCTATCACTCTTAAACCTGGTGTATAGGCTAGAGAGGGCTTGGGACTTGATTATCTGGGCAAGCCGTCTGTATATTATGTCGGCTATGCTGGAAAAATATTTGTCTCATTGAGGAAGACAAGGTTTTCCTAATCTAATTTAATGTGCCCATTAAATACAAATACAGTTTCAGAAATGTTTAAATAAAACTTAAATATTAGAATGATCCTGTCCAGAATACCAGGGTTTGATATATTTAATGTTTTATTTTATTATTAGATATTTATATATATTTCATATAGTGTTATGAATATATTCCCTGTCTTTTTTTCTGATATTCCAATTTATCTGTTACCAATTTACTCTCTTTCTCTTAAATTACTAGCACTTTTATTTTGAACTCTCAATTAAACCGGAAGGTTCATCATTTACTTCCAAAGACTAGCATAGTTGTTGTTTTAGTTTAGTTTAGTTTATTTATTTAGCACACAAGAAATTGTGCAAGGAGGGAACGAAGCCCAGAAGGCTTGTACAGAGTTCCACTCCATGTCCATATCATTGTTTCAAATAAACATCAAGGGACACTTACTGCACGTCAATAGGAGAAAAGAAACCACAAACAAAATCATATCCATCGGGCAGAAAGGTAGGATAGCACATACAAACACACAAGACAAAAACAAAACAAACAAAAAAACTGAAAATAGATACAAGGATAGTAAGATTAGTCAAATAAACATAGATTTCCATCTAGCCCACGTACCTTTCAACGGGAAAAGCACTACAATATAAAATAAACAGGTTATAACGAGATTAGATATTTTTTCAGTTGCTTTTTGAAAGCCGATCGAGGTGTTGATCTCAGTGGCGAGCTCAAGGTGTTCCAGATTTTCGGACCTCTATAACAAATGTTAAATTGGTGGCTAGAAGTTCGACAGAAAGGTAAGTGGAGGTCATTATTGAATCTTGTTGGATAAGAGTGGATGTCAGATGAGAAAATAAAGAAACTATGGAAAGTAGAAGGAAGATCTTGCTTGTTGTTGATGAATTTGTGTATGAATAAGCATGTTTGAAAAATATTCAGTTTATTGATGGGTAATAATGAATATTTCCTAAATAGTGGTGCAGACGGTTCGAATCTGTTAGAGTGAGAGATCATCCTTAGGAACCTCTTCTGGATAACAAGTAATTTGTTGTGGTCCCTTGATCCCTATTTACTATTTCTAAATGCTATTTCAAAATGCTAAATTATATTCTAGAACTAGTGTTACCAATTAGACTGGTACCAGAGATGAGTTGAAACAGTGGAGAGAAAAACAATGTGTACAGTTCATTATTCTGGGACAATATTTAATCATCATGGTAATTAGGATAGGTTAGAACAATTACAAACCCTTCTGGGACAATACTATACAAAATAGTATAAGGTGATGATTGAATATATATTTGTTACGATAATTGTCCGATTGTTTGTGGTTCCATGCTCTATAATTACAATGTTGAAAAGCTAAATGGAGTTTAACTTGAGGATGAGACGAGGATGAAACCTACTGTTCTCTTCGGGTGCGTTCGTAAACTCGCTCTGAGTGCACACTGGGTTCAACGTCATAGAGCGACCAAGTAATTTAATTGGACAAGAGGCATTCCTTGAGTGCTGATCAGATTACCAGAGCGTGTTTACGAACGCAGCCTTCATTGACATGTACATTAACCGGAAGTAGGTGGGCAACGGAACACAGACCCCACCGCCATTTCCACAAACCCTCCTCCGAGGCTAGCTTTAGCTGCTAACATCAAAGATCTCTATGCTAACGTTAGCTTGTTTCCCCCCCTCAGTGCATTGTTGCCAATAGCTAGATAACTACCCTTCTGTTTCCATAACATATACACAAAGCTACGATTGTAACATGGACAAACGAGTCAAGCTCACAGGTAGGTAGTTAGCTAGCTATCGCTATAAACAGTAATGATGTTATTGCTTGCACACCCACACGCTCGTAGCCCCATCTGTGACTAATATTATACTGAGCTTACATTTTTGATTGTGGGGCTTAAGTTAGCTAGTAGCTGTGTCAATAAGATAACAATCTTATTATCAATAGATAGATATCAATAGCTCTCAATTAATGTATGCTTTACCACTGGTTGCTTGCGTGTTGAAATGTGTTTAACTATAGAACCGGTTATTAATCATCAGTTAGTCACCTTTATTTATTTTAAAGGTAACTATTCAGCTAGCCGGTTAATGCAAGGTATCTCGAGTTCCATTAGACTTGCTATAAACTGTCTGTCCCAGTCTCATTGCCCTTCTGAATACAAGTTCATCTCAGCCCAGATGTGAAACACACTAGTGTAGTAACTAGAGCAAGAGGAGTAGCTAATTCAACACACAGACACGTGTGGTGGTTAGTTAGTGTTTCTCAACCCTCTCCTCGGGGCGCCCCAGCCGCTCCACATATTTGATCTGTTCCACCACCAGCACACCTGATTCAACTAATCAAGTACAAATCCTAATTGGTTTGTACTTGATTAGTTGAATCAGGTGAGCTGGTGGTGGAACTGATCAAACATGTGGTGCGGCTGGGGCGCCCCGAGGAGAGGGTTGAGAAACACTGACTACTTAAATATATTTAAGTTAGCGCCCTCTATTATGCAGTCCTATGTACAGATGGAGTCGGGGGCTTTGCCTAGAGATCGAAATAAAAAATGACCCCGCCAAGACAGAGTTTGTGATTTTATTAATGACTGGTCGTTCGTTGTGTGGATGCCCCCTTGGACGGGCATCAAGCTCGCCAAACGTGGCTTGTAAAAAACGAATAAAGCACCTTTCAACTAGTACTCGAGGGGTATACTACCAGTCGACCTAAAGGAGTTAGCGAGCTAACTCTCGATCCAACTCAGGATTTGGTCGAAGTTCGATCGCCAACTTCCATTACTGATTACTGGCAAGCTTGATACCTGTAAAGTGGACAACCACAAAGTGCTTGAATCTCTCTCCCCCCCTCCTCTCTATTCAAAAATGTTTTATTTAGCTCGTCACCTAGTTCTGTTTCAAACTATGTCATGTTGGGTCCTTGAATTTGAGGGAATTGAGTCTTGGAAGTCCTTGAAAGGTGCTTGAATTTGATGTTTCAGAAGGTGTGGGAACCCTGACTATCTGTCCATAGGACTGCAAAGAGGAGGATGCTGCTATCTGGCTAAGTCAAATCTTACTATGTCACTAATATTCTCTCTGTTGCTCATTTGCCATAGGCCCCCCTCTTCCTCTTTCCTCCTTGCGCCTCTTGGTCTCTCCCCTTCGACTGATGTACTCATTTGTGTGGCAAGTGGTGATACAACGCAATGTGACGCATTACGGAAAGGTTGAAGAATTTGTGACTTTGGTGATGGAGACGGTTCCAGAGCTGCTGAGTTTGAAGCAGAGCGCTCAACTCATCTTAGGCCTTAGAGCAAGGGTAAGGCCTGTGATTGACCTTCCTGATAGCACATAGTAGAATGACAAAATACTGATGCCAGTGGAGCTCAGATGAATAGCAAGGGAGGAGAAAGTGTGAAAAAATAAACTCTCTCTCTTACCTAGATGATCTTGGAGTTGTTTCGCAAGGACAACCCACCCAACCCTCAGACCATCCAACGTCTCCTGGACAACATGAATATTTGTACCTCCTTGGGGGTAAGCGTCTTTAACTCAACTCTCCTCACTGCCTTAGCCTAAAGCACCACTCCAAGTCTGTACCTGACTTCAGAGTCTAGGGAAGCTCTTTGACGTTGTCGAGGATGAAGGAGTAGTGTCCTACCCTGGTTGGTGTACCCCCTGTGTCGTTTATCTTATATCATTTTGAGTTGACTGAACCATGAGGTTAATCTGTTTTAAGAACTGCCCATCGTGTTTCACTCCAAAGAAAGGAGCAAGGAAAAAGGTGCCTTGCCCCAATGCAAATACATAAGTATGTGAGAGCCAATCAAAGCGCTCACTCAAGCCGGCTCGTGTATAATGTTTGATCATGACATCACAATCACATGTGGGAGAAGGCAGCATGCATAACTGATTCTGTAGGCCAAGACAGATCATCTGGATATCTAGTGGAGATAACATGTTAAGTTAGGCTTTTAAACAACTATCCACAAACAGAATTAAAGAGTCCCCGCAGGGAGAAGGCCTAACAATTTTAGTTCTTTGGCTTTCAAAGATTGGACAGTATGCGCTTCACTTTGACACTAGGTGTGCGCTGTTTGAGGCGATAGCCTAAAGCCCAATTTATACGTCTGCGTCGAATTACGCGCGGCTACACCGTAGCCTACACAAGGGCTCTCCCAATTTATACTTCTGCGTTGGTCGGTCTGCGTCGCGTTGGTCGGTGTACTCATAGCGGCATAATAGCGATGTTTTTGTTATGCTTGTTGTAAAGAAAATGTCTATAATGCATTGAAATGACATTAAACTAAGATAATAAGATGGTTATCATAATTTTTCAAATCTTTATTAATTAAGTAATTACAGAAAAAGTAAATTACATTTCTGTCATGGCTTCCGCATTTGGGCCTACGAGAGTCGGAATCATGTGCTACCAAGCGGACCAATCACAGTTCTTACGGTCTGCGTAGGTATGCCGCGTAGTTACATTTTTGGAGAGGTGCGCGTGAGCCTACGGCGTAGGCTCCGGGCCTACGCAGGCTATGGCGTAGATTTTACGCAGAAGTATAAATTGGGCTTAACTTGCGATTCGAGGTTGGTCGATGGCCGGTAGTTTTCCTGTAGTTTTCCTTTCCCTACATCAATGTAGCAAATCATTTAATTGAGTAAACAGTAGGGATGTCCCCATCCCACTTTTTCACTAGATACCTGGGCTTCAGGTATTACAATTATTATTCAGGTAATACAATCCGATGTTTGTATTTATTTTTTTACTCCTGAATAATAACAAATACTTCCCCAGTATATAGTCCACAACAGTTGGCTATTAAAGACTGCCAGCCTTTATTCAAGCAACAAAAAAAGTACTCTGCAGTACTCAGTGACCAACTGGTTTAAACTTAAAAAATTTAAACAGAAGCATTCAGCAATGTAGAAAAAAAAATAAGTTACTGTCTGATTTCTAATGTTAGTGCCTTCAGGTTTTTATTCTATTTACGGTATCTTCTCTTACAAATGGCAAATCAATTATAGGACCCTTTTTTTTTTTTTTTGTGTAGCCTAGTGACGCCCGCTGGTGAGACCATAAACCAGTCGCAGAATCGAAGGGGTGCCAACAATATCTGGTTTTCATTTTTTTTTCACAACAGGCAACTTCAAATGTTTAAGTTCCCACTCGATATAATATACAAGTTTAATCACTACATACTTATCATTTGTGGATTGGTTGTTGTGGTTTGATCAGTCACTTTTCTCCTGTCGCATTCCCATTCTTGAGGTGCACCAACATTCAAATACTGGTGTCGTCTTGGATTTTTTAACCCTAACCCTAACCCAATGTATGACACATCATTTGAAAGCTTACAATCTGTAGTTTCAGACTCTTTCAAAAACAGAAAAATTACTTAGGCAAATGGTTTATGATTTCACCCGCTGGCGTCAGACTCATTATACACAGGCAGCTACTAGCCCACTGTCATGCACGTGACCACTGGCTACTACTGTTGTCATCATATGGGTGACACGCCAGATCGGGAGCGCAGATCGGAGCCTATTTTTTTCCCTGTCCAATCTGCGATCCAGCATTCTGGACCAATATTGCACAGATACCGTGGATTGGATCGGGACATCCCTAGTAAACAGCACCATATAGTATAGTAGGCATTTATACCACTGCTAGACATTTCTGTTGCTATTTAGAGCCCTGTTTACTTGTGCATCTGCTTGGTTCACATGCTGTGTTATAGAAGCAGGATCCAGAGGTGGAGGAGTCGCAGGCTAGCTTTGTGGTGCTGGTCCAAACCCTGCTGGGAGACCTTAATGAGAGGAAGCACTTCTTCCAGGTTTGGCACACTTTCTCTCCCTCTCTCCTCTCAGCCTTTCCATTTGTCTGTGCTACAGATTCTGTCACTTTTCCTCTCTTTTCAGGAGGTGTTTCCTGTACAGTACGGCCCAAAGTATGATGCAGCGCTGCAGGCCCTTGTTGGAGGCTTGGTCATCAGACTGGAACAACTGCTGCCTATGCCAGATCTCTCCCAGGTATGGAATTCAGTGTTTCCCCTAGGTTTGCTGCCTTGGGGGGGAGAGGTGGCATGGACCGTGGCATGGTGAAGATAATACCAATCCAATAACTCAGAGTTCCTGCAGGTTTCAACAAGTGAAATGTATGACTTTTAAGACATTTTAAGACCACTTTAAATAGAATGTTAAGGCCAATGCACACGGCGTGCGATTTTTGTTGCACCACAACATTCGATTGCAATGCACACGGCGTGCGATGCGATTTTTGTCGCAACGCAAAATTCCATTTTCAACTCACACCATTGAAGTCTATGAGAAAATCATAAAAAATCTCATCCCAATGCACACGGCGTGCGAGATGTTGTTGCACCACAACATTCCATTCTCAATTGTTACTTTATTGTTACGTAGTCGGACCAGGCAGGCTGATTACAATAGGCTCTACCAATATTGCTTGCCTTGCTTCCACAATTTCTACAAGATACACCTGGACATATTGTGATAAAATATGTGGGTCCCCTGATTTAGGGGTAGGGTTGGGTATCGTTTGGGTTTTATCCGGTACCGGTACCTAACCGATACTTTAAAAACGGTACCGGTACCGAAACGGTACTTAATTCGGTACTTTTGATTTAAAAAAACGACATCTCACAGCAATTATTTTGCAAAAAGATCCGCATATTTGCCTTCTCTGGCAAAATATGACACCTCTCTTGACTTTTTTATTGTCATTTTGACATTTGTTTTGTTTTGACATAATTGTCTAATGGCACAGATTTATAAACATAAAGTAAACAAATATTGTTTTCACGTCACTTCACCTGAAACTGAACGACACAGCGCGGAGCGAATTCCCTGGTAAAACGTTTCTCTCCCCCCGCTGTCAACGGGAGTCGTCAACCAGGAAGCGGTGCTGAGAGAGCAAGACACGGATCTACCGGCATTTGACTGCCGCTGGACTGAGGAACACCATAGGCACAGCACATCGCCATAATAGCGATAAAGTGCGAATGATTTTAAGCATTTTGAGCACTTCGCGTTGTTTTCGTCGAGTCGGGTGAAATGCAGCCACACTTTAGAACGCTGCTTCATTAGGGCCTTCGGCATTCTCGGTGACCTCGTAGCTAGGCTAGCTAGCGAAATTAGATAATATGATTATGATAATAATAATAATAATAATAATAATAATAATACAACTCAGATAATATAATAATTTAGTATATATGCTTTCACTCACTCTTCTTAACTCGTAACACAACTGCTCAGCTCACTACTACCACGACACGCACTGAGTGGAAATTTAACAGGCGATGTCACGTCACGAGTCACCAGTTGACTGTTGCATGACACCGGACACCAGGGGGCGCGAGATAGAAAAGTACCGAAATGAGGTACCGAAATCTCCTTTGCAATTCGGTACGGTATATACCGAATGTAAAGTAACCGGTATATACCGGTACCGATTTTCGGTACCCAACCCTATTTAGGGGTATTGGTAAAATGTCAGGAGAGGGGGCGCACAAAACACACAGCCAGAAAGGTGTATTATAAAAGCCACTTTATTATTATGGGCGATGATCAGGCAGACATAGATTCGGAGGACGGAGACAGTCATCAACGAAAGGAGACAAACGAAAATGGGTGAGTAGCAACGTTAACGTTGATATGCTTTTATGTAATGATAGCAAGCTTTTTTGCTAAACTATAACTACCGTATTTTCCGGACTATAAGTCGCGGTTTTTTTCATACTTTGGCTGGTCCTGCGACTTATAGTCAGGTGCGACTTATATATCAATAATTCATAATCTCTGACTGACATGAACTGACATACGGTAATCTCTGACTGACATGAACCAAGGAGTAACTTCCGCTAGCGCCTCATACACGATAGAATAGCCATTATACTTGACAATGTGGACATTAAACACGACAATGTGGACATTAAACATGATGTTATGGACCTTATACACAATGTTATGGACGTTATAAACGATATTAAAGTCATTTATTCCTTCCAGAGACTGTTCTATGTTGCTAAGTTACCCCCGCGAGGCTATTTTGCTACTTCCGCTAGCGCCACATACGCGATAGAATAGCCATTATACTCGACAATGTGGACATTACACACGACAATGTGGACATTAAACATGATATTATGGACCTTATACACGATATTATGAACGTTATACACGATATTAAAGTCATTTATTACCTTTCAGAGGCTGTTCAATGTTGCATTGTTTGTAGGCCGCCCTTCATCCTAACTACTTCCGTTTTTCACCAAGCTATCTTTGTCATGACCTTATACACGATAAATAGTCGTTACACTTGACAATGTGGACATTAAGCACTATATTATGAACGTTATACACGCTATTATGAACGTTATACACGATATTAAAGTCATTTATTACCTTTCAGAGGCTGTTCCATCCTGTTTGCTTGCTCCCGCGACGCCATTTTGCTAACCTTCGTTAGCAACGCGCTAGCTAGCCCTGGCTTTACACTCGATAATTTAAGTATTTCTAACCTTTCAGAAGAAGTTTTAACGTGAATTATGTCCTTCCTGGGCTTACAAATCCTCTCATGTCTCTTCACAGTGCCAGACTAGAGTCAAGCTCAACAGGGTCTTCTTTCCCCGCTGATTCCGCCAAGCCCGTTCCCTTGAACCATGCGACTTATAGTCCAGTGCGACTTATATGTGGTTTTTTCCTCTTCATGACCCATTTTTGGCCTGCTGCGACTTATACTCGGGTGCGACTTATAGTCCGGAAAATACGGTATATAAAAAGGTATGCTCCAGTCTCTCTCCCCGATATGAGTGACTCAATTAATTTAGATAGACCAGTTGAAGTTTTCCCAATTGTCCCATTGTGATGCAATAATCCGTCGCACCACAAACTTTTACAAAATTTGACAGTGCGACAAAACTCGCATGCCGTGTGCTTTGTCCCATTCAAAACGAATGGAATCGAATTTTCGCGGGGCCGTGTGCATTGGGATGAGATTTTCTCATAGATTTCCATTCAAACTTCAAAATCGAATTTTGTCCGGCAACAAAAATCGCACGCCGTGTGCATTGGCCTTTAGACCTATTTCGCGGCCATACTGCCATTAGTGCAGTAAGGTAATGTATTGGTATCATATGAAACTAGACACCCAGAGGAATCCATTAGTATCAGGCTTGTTATACTAGCTTGTCGGGAAGCTTGTATAAAATGCTCTTAAGTTAGGTTACATTTTGCTGAGGGAAAGGTTAAGTTAGCAGGCTAACTCAGTAAGCTAGCCAACAGTGTTTACTTTCTTCACTGGGATAGAGAGGAAAATTAAGAGATTCAAACAAACACAGCTCTCCTTTGGAAAGGGAACAGTCTCAGGAGAAGAGACAGAGAAAAAGTGAACGAGAAGGTGAGTGAGAGGAAGAAGAGAGAGAAAGAACAGGTATTTCTAACAGTGTTTCCTCATTGGCAGTACCTGCTCATTATAAGTCTTGCTCAAATATAATAATTTAACGCATTTCAAATAGGACAATTTAAATCGATTTGATGACATACATGGTGGACAAACTATTTGAAACACCAGTTTTTCATAAACAATCGTCATGTTATTATCAAATGATGGTAATGAATTCATGAATTGAAAATGCTGCTACTGTGTCAGTAATGTGTCAGATGTCTTTGATGACACATTTCTAAATGATAGTCTCCATAGAGATGTCACTGAGAAGGTCTTTTATCATTTAAATTTAAATTCTGCAGGAGAGACAGGAGAAGAAACACAGAGAAAGAGACAGGCAGCTGGTACAGAGTGTGAGAAGAGAAGAGAGGAGAGCAAGAGAGCTGGTTCTTCCAAGGCAAGAGAGCGAGAGAGCTGGTTCTTCCAAGGATTTGATAACGAAAATTCCATTTTGATTACGCTTGTTCTATATGGTACAGTGGATTGACAGTGAAATTAAAGAATAAGCTGCAGGTTACTCAAAACAATATCATTAGTTATTTACTAAATGCTCCCCCAAGAACTCACATAGGTAGTTACACATTTAAGAGGGTAGGTCTGCTGCCAGTGCAGCTCAGGGCAGACCAGCTGAAACTCCACCACATGTACAACATAATTAATTGTACTGCCCCCGGATACCTATGAATGAATGAATGAATGAATGAATGAATGAATGAATGAATGAATGAATGGTCTTTATTGTCATTGATATAGTACAGGTACCAAACAACGAAATTTGGGAGGGGGGGCTCCCCTGGTGCTAGGAAAAAAAAAACGAAAAACAAGAAGGGAAAAGAGCTGGTTTACATAAATAAAGGCTATGTACACTATCCACTATACTATACTATACAAATAAAACACTGTGCTGTACTCTATGCTATGCTATACCTATTCTAACATTTCCTATCTCTGAACCTTATGTACCCGAGGGTTGTCATATTGCACATAGTGTTATTGCACATTCATTTAAAGTGTCGCAGTTTGCAGGTTTGAAATGTTCACAGTTGTGTTTCAGTATTGCACTTGATTTCAATCTAGTAGCTGCCATCAAATTGTCTAGATTGTCCAGGGCCTAGAACCTAGGTCTTTGCTGTGTTCAGGGCCTGAATGGCCCTGGGGTAGAAGCTGAGCTTCAGTCTGTTTGTCCTTGCGAACATGGTCCTGAACCGCCTGTCCGAGGGCAGCCGAGCAAAGTGTTCGTACCCAGGGTGGGATGGGTCTCTGGAGATCTTGGAGGCCTTCCTGAGGCAGCGTGTGTTGTACAGCTCTTCCAGAGAGGGGAGGGGGGCGCCGGTGATTTTCTGGGCCGATCTCACGACTCTCTGTAGCGCATTCCTCTCTGCGGCTGTGCAGCTGGAGAACCACACGCAGATGCAGTAGGTGAGGATGCTCTCCACTGCGCAGCGGTAGAAGGTCACAAGCATCTCCTGTCCGATGTGGTTTTTCCTGAGGACTCTCAGGAAGTAGAGCCGCTGTTGTGCCTTCTTGATGATGGCTGCTGTGTTGGTCTTCCAGGACAGGTCATCCTGTATGTGCACCCCCAGGAATCGGAGGGTTGAGACTCTCTCCACGCTCCCTCCATCGACGAGCAGGGGCTGGACCTCAGATTTTTTCCTCCTGAAGTCCACGATGATTTCCTGGGTCTTTGACTGGTTCAGCAGCAGGTTATTAACCTTGCACAGCTTGCCCAGCTGCTCCACCTTATCCCTGTACGCCGCCTCGTCCCCCCCCGAGATGCAGCCCACCACGGTGGTGTCGTCTGCAAACTTTACGATGGAGTTGCTGGGGTGGACGGGGGTGAAGTCGTAGGTGTAGAGGTTGTAGAGGATGGGGCTTAGCACGCAGCCCTGGGGGGACCCAGTGCTGAGTCTGAGGGCTGTGGAGGTGTGGGAGCCCACCCGCACCCTCTGGGGGCGGTCAGACAGGAAGTCCTTGATCCATGCACATATATGGCGCATTTCCATCAGCGGCCCGGTTCGGGTCGGCTCGCTTCGGGTCGGCACGCTTCGGCCCGCTTTTGAACAGTTCTGGTTTTCCACTATACACAACAGACCAGGAACTAGTAGGAGGAGTAGGCGATAGTAGACCGATGGTGAAGTTAGCAAAGGAGTATTGTGTTTCTACCACATTCACAGCCGGTGTTATTCACAGGCAAAGACGGTGCATAATAGCGATTTTTGTGTTATGCTTGTTGTAAATAAAAGTTCTATGATGCATTGAAATGATATTAAACTAAGATAATACGATGGTCAGCATAATTTTTCGAATCTTTATTAATAAGCTATTACAGAAACTGTAGTGACATTTTCCAAGAGCGAATGTGGTATTTCAAGATGGCGGTTAGCGAAGAAATCTATGAACATGGGATGACGATTTCCATTGACCAATCAACGGTGTGCAGTGTCACACGTCACACGCAGCCTGGCAAAAAGGTTCCGGGTCTAAATTTAGACCCTGGTATCGAAGGGGAGCTAAAGAAGCGAGCCGAACCGACCTGACCCGACCCGGGCCGACAAATGGAAAAGCGCCAAAGAAGCAGGCCAGCCCGGGCTGGCACGATAGTGGAAAAGGGGCTATAGAGTGTGATAGTCCCAGGTCTAGTAGTTTGGTCACTAGCCTGTCTGGAAGGATGGTGTTGAAGGCAGAGCTGAAGTCCACAAAGAGCGGTCTCGCGTAGCTGTTTCCCCTCTGCAGGTGGGATAGAGTGGAGTGGAGAGTCGTCGCGATGGCGTCCTCTGTGGACCTGTGGGCTCTGTAGGCGAACTGGTATGGATCCAGGTTGGGCGGGAGGCGTGTGACTATGTGGGCCCGGACTAGTTTCTCGAAGCACTTCATGATGATTGGTGTGAGTGCCACCGGGCGGTAGTCGTTTAGGCAGCTCACCGTGCTTTTCTTCGGGACTGGGATGATAGTTGAGGTTTTCAGGCAGGGTGGGATGGTGGCCTGGGACAGGGACTGGTTGAAGATGTTGGTGAAAACCCCGGCCAGCTGGTCGGCGCAGTCCCTCAGCACCCGTCCCAGGACGCCATCCGGCCCTGAGGCTTTCCTGGGGTCCACCGCCTTCAGCACGCGTCTCACTTCATGCTCTGTGAGGGTGAGGCTGCTGAGAGCTGGAGAGAGTGGTGTTTGTGTTGTGGTTACCTCCGTTCGCCCCTCGTCGAACCGGGCGTAGAAGGAGTTCAGCTTTTCCGCCAGCAGGGGGTCGTCCTCCGCGGCTGTGAGCCTGTTGGCTCTGAAGTTTGTCATGTGCTGAACCCCCTGCCACACCCGCCTGGAGTCGTTGCTCAGGAAGCATTCCTCAATCTTCTCTCTGTGGTCTGCCTTGGCCTCCCGGATGCCACGCTTCAGGTTAGCCCTGGTGGTGCTATACAGCAGTGTGTCCTTCGCTGAGAAGGCGTTGTCCCTCTCCTTGAGCAGTTTTTGGACCTTCACAGTCATCCATGGCTTTGTGTTGGGGTAGACCCGGACACGTTTGTCCACGGTGGCTGAGTTGGTGCAGTTCACTATGTGGTTCAGAACCGACGACGTGAACTGTTCCAGGTCCTCATGCTCATATTCCTGCCATGAGGTGTCATTCAGGCAGATCTGCAGTGGAGCGGACCCTGCTGGCCAGGTTCTGACAGTCTTAGTGGTGATGGGAGCACTTTTCCTCATGGGAGTGTAGGCTGGGATCAGGAGGATTGACACGTGGTCAGACATGCCTAGATGAGCTAGCGGTCTAGCCTTGTAAGCAAGCTTGATGTTGGTGTATACCTTATCCAGTGTTTTTTCTCCTCTTGTTGCACATTTAACATGCTGATAGAACTTCGGTAGTACTACCTTCAGGTCAGCATGATTGAAGTCCCCGGCGATTATATGAACTGCCTGTGGGTCTACCTAGGCTCACAGATAGTCATGGTCCACACTCAGCACAGTCACAACACCAGGGCGAGTGTGCGCTCCTGTAACGTTCCACGAGTGAATAGTGTAGCTCGCAGTTCCTTCTTCTATACTGGACTGGAACATTACTGCGGAAAAGCCTTCCACTTAATATAAAACAAGCAGAAACTAGGAGGGCTTTTAGAGGACAGGTTAGAGCTTACCTCAGGAGTAAGATGAACAGATAGGAAAGCCTATTTTTTTGCCTACATTTTTTCTTTTTCCTAGAAGTTCCTAATCCTTTTTGTTTGGGGGGGGTGGGGGGGGGGTAATGATTATTTAATGATTGTTTGATGTTGTTGTTGTCTTGTATGTTAATATCAAAGGACCATGTTGGAAATAAGTGTTCACACTTTCACATGTCATCCCTTGGACAATCAATCAATCAAGGAAAGAGAGCAAGAGAAAAGGACAGAAACAATCTAGTCACAGCATTGAGACTAAACAAAAAGAAGGAGAGAGTGCACAATGTATAATGTATACAAGATACTTCGGTTGTGCTCCTCTGCTCAATTTGTTTGACAGTGAAGGTGATTTCAATGCAATAAGAAACTGAACTGAAATAGAAACTGAACTGAAAAAGAGTCATTTCAAAATTGGCCATATTTGTTTTCATCTGTGTTGGCACTGACATTATTTTAAATAAGGCATTGTTGTTACTCTCAAAATGCATTAAAATGCATAGATTTATAGTCTTCAGAATTCCCCCCCCCCGAACTCCCTAGCAGGGCTAGAACTCATGACCTCAGTTGGCTACGGCCTTGACTCACCCTGGCTGTCGTTTCTGAAGATTCCTTAACTAATATTTGTTTTTCCCCAACAACAACATGCAGGGTCATTTCTTTACAACCTTTTCTCTTGTGTTTTTGACGACAGAACATAATTCATGTATTTTGGTATGGTGCTGAAGATAGTAATGGTAGTAGTAGTAGTTTATGTTGGTCCTTTTTTGTATATGAACATAGAAAATACATATCATTAACGAAATGTAAAAGAAAAACCAAAAAATTACCGAAAAGGTGTAGGCTGAAGCAATAGATCATTTTCACATGCCTTATTCTAAGACAAAACAAAACATAAACAAAACAAAAACAAAAGTTCCAAACGTTTCATACACAATAATGATCATACTTCAGTTTTATACTTGTTCAACAATTGTTTTTTTAATTTGCAGATTAAACTACACATCACTTCTTAATTCTTTGTCACAACTAGTTCCACCCCTTTAACAGATATACATCTGTTTATGTGTATCCTTACCTGTGTTTTTTTTAAACATACCTCTTCCACTGAGTTCATACTGGCTCTCTCTAGTTTCAAACAACCACTGAATACAGTTAGGACGTGAATTATTCTGTGCTTTGTACATTATCTGTGCAGTTTTGAGATGTACTAGATCAGAACATTTTAAAGCATGTGAGTTAAAAGTAAAAAGTGTGTTTGTTGGTTTGTAGTAATGCGATCGATTTACCATTTACATTTATGTGTTTCCCCATACCTCCACACAGTAGGTAATACGAAACTGAGAGAACAATAAAGTGTATATAGTGAGTTCTGACTCTAGATATCTTTAGTTTTGTATAATATTTCAATGGTTTTAGACATACATAATGAATATGAGGTAAATACAAAAATGTTACCTTTTTTAGTTGAAAGACATTGACCAGAGGTTGTAAATGTCAAAATACATCCACCCTGGTGCCAAGATCCACACTTGAGTGCACTAATTTTATATTGAGGGTAAACCAGCAAAAAATAAAGTGCTGCTTTTCTTGGCCAAGGCTCATTTGAAAAAGAGGCTACTGTCTCAATATGACTACCCTGGTTAAATAAAGGATTAATGATGATGATAATAATAATAATAATAATAATAATAATTTAAACAATTACAAATCTGTTTAAGGTCACTACTTCCATTAAAAATCCTTTTAAATTTAAGGTATTTAAATTCCTGTTGTGGCATTTTGAAAAAGAAAGTTGTGTTTCCATTTATTGAAAAGATGACTCTGTGTCCTCTTGTCAGATCGGAGCTATGATCACTGCTGCCCCCACAGTCCTGGAGGCGTGTGGACAGACCATCTCTGACGCTGATCAGCTCAAGAGTCTCCTCCAGCACCAGCACCAGCAACTTAAGGGACGCCTGAACAAAAGTGGTAGGTATTAAAGACCCCCTCCAGTCAAGATAACAACAAAAAAAGAAAATTGTAAAGAGTAAAAATCCTTGAAAACTGAAAGAATCGCCTTTTTTATTGCCTTCAATGTATGCAGGTCCGTGAAATCTATCAGAGCCTAACAAATTGAGTGGACTTTTGGGAAATTCATATTCTGAATCATCTTCCATCATAAAAATAGGGATAACCAAGGCCAAGGCAAGTTTATTTCTATAGCACATTTCATACAACAGGGGCAATTCAAAGTTCTTTACATACATTATTAAAAAATACAGCAAGAGAAGCATAGTAAGAAAATAAAAATGACAATGAATAAAAGCAAATATAAGAATAGATAAAACATAAGACAATAGTTTATGGATAAAAGACATTAATAGAAGTGTTTGTGTTTAATCATAACTGCTGCAAAACAGATTTTATGCATTAGGGTCCAAGACCATTTTGTGATTTTGTATGCAATTAGGAGTACTTTGAATTCAATTTTCTGAGAGACTGGTAGCCAGTGCAGGGACCTCAGGATTGGTGTAATGTGTCCAAACTTCTTTGCTTTTGTTAGGACCCTAGCAGCAGTGTTTTGGATTGCTGCAGCTTACTTTAGATAGGCCTGTTAGTAGACCATTACAATAATCAAGTCTACTCAAAACAAATGCATGGATGAGTTTTTCACGGTCTTGTTTGAACATGAAACCTCTCATTCATGTTATGTTTTTCAGGTGATAGTAGGCTGATTTAGTTATCGAGATCTGGCTGTTGAAGTTTAGATCGGATTCTAGAATTACACCAAGATTTCTGACCAGTTTTTTGGTTTGAAGAGAGAGAGAATCAAGTTTTGCACTGACTTACGATCTTCTGTCAGGTGCACCGAATACAATTATCTCTGTTTTGTCTAATTGGAGGAAGTTTTGTGTCATCCAGGCGTTTATTTGTTCAATGCAATTACAGAAATTGTCGATGGGACTATAGTCGTTCGATTCATCAGAGCAACGCATCCGGGTACTTTGCCCTCCCATCATGTCCACGCCCCTTTTTTGGTAGAAGTGGTAGAAGTTTGACTGGCGGTCTACGCAAATTTCTGGTCTTTGCTACTTTAATCCGATAAAGTAAGAAAACAGTATTACTTTTTAGCTATTAGGAGCCCAAATCCGATGGCCAGTTAGGCAAACTATTATATAGTGTCGTTGCACCTTGTGTATTGCACTTTTTTTTTTTTGTGTGTATTTTTATTTGTTGTTTTCTTTTACTAGTGTTCTATCTGTTAAGCACTTTGGGCGGCTGTTTTGTGGTTGTAAATGTGCTATATAAATAAACATGACTTGACATGACTAGAGATTGAATAGGAGGAGGATTGCTCCTTGGGGAATCCCACATGTCATTTTAATTTGGTCGGACACAAAGTTGCCAATGGAGACATAATAGCCTCTGTCCTGTAGGTAGGATCTAAACCAGTTTAAGGCAGTGCCTGCCTTAGGTAAAAACCTACCCAGGTTTTTAGTCTATCTATTAGAATGTCGTGGTCTACAGTGTCAAAGGCAGGGCTACGGTACCAAAACTGAGATTTTTCCGGAGTCTGTGTTTACATGAATGTCATTAAGGACCTTAATAAGGGCTGTTTCAGTGCTATGTAGGGGACGAAAGCCTGATTGAAAACCATCAAAGAGATCATTCAGGGTCAAATAATTGCTAGGTTGTTTGTGGGCAGCTGCTGATTATTTTTTCCTATATTGGAAATGTTGATATGGGTCTGTATTTATTCAGGGTTTCAGGGAAAACTCCTGATGAAAGGGAAATGCTGATTATTTGTTTATTGTATTATTTATTTGGGCTATTTTACAGTAACTGGATACGGTCAGCATAATTTTGACTTCATCAACGTTATACTTGGGTTAGAGTTTTTCAGTGCTATTAAGATTAAGAATAATATTAACAATTCCCTCTTGAATAACAGAAGATTTCCCTTATGAATGTGAATGGTTGGACAACAGTAGGCACTTGCAACTTGTATGGTCTATTCTTCATATGACAGGGTCTGGTTAAAAAGTCCTCATGGTCATTTTTTAGTTTTTCCAGGTTATGAAAGCGCAGACTGTAAGCTTTCAAATTATGTAAATAGTTGATTTTCAGATTATTTAAATAGTTGATATGCTTATTTGAATGTTGGTTCACCTCCAAACCAAATAGCAGAGAAACGTGCTCTGAATCAAATACACAGGCAAAACAGTTGCTGATAGCTAGTGCTAACAAGGAACTTCGCTACGAACATCTAACTGCATGTTTAGCACATCACAACATGCTAAGAACACATAATTACACATAATTTGATGATCACACAGTCGTTGCTTTTGAACACGTCCTAAAACGTATGTTTGTTTACAAGCCATGTATCACTTCAATTCACATATTATATTTAGTGATCCTAAAACTGTTTGTTATATTGAGTGGGCTCTTCAACACTTGAACTTTCAACAAACAGAAAAAAACAAAAACAGGGTTTTTTAAAGAAGGTTTTTGCTCATTTGCGCGACTTGGGGATTGCCGACATGTGTCCCTTTTTACCAGACCGTGTCACATACCGTATTTTCCGCACTATAAGGCGCACCGGATTATAAGGCGCACCTTCATTGAATGGCCTATTTTAGAACTGTTTTCATATACAGGGCGCACCGGATTATAAGGCGCATAGAATAGAATATAGAATACTGCAGTCAAACGTTTGACTGGGGTTGCGTTACGCCCAAGCTCCACCTACTGCGTTGCGTCACCTCTCCATCGGTGTTGTGTCAACTTCCCGTTGTCCATGCTCCACCTGAGCGTTGTCACCGTCAACGTTCTACCTGCTCCACTGTCAAAAATATAGATTTTTCCACCTCAAGTATCAGCCGTTCGTCATCCATTTTTGCAACAAGCGTCAAGGACCTGCGGTGATTCACAGCTGACTCGCGTGAATAGCAATTCGCAATAGCTGCGACCACGAGATATAGAGTAGTTGGCTACAAGCATTTTCAATCTGGTATTATCTCTATTAGTGGATTAACCGCTGTGGTGATTTAACAGCTGATAAAAATAAATCAAGTAGACTACAAACAGAGCAAAACAATAAAACAACACCAGAAAACAACCAATAGGCTATACAATTATAACCAACAACCAATATGTGACAGCTCCTGGTGAAATGTGCAACGTAATTTTTCAGTTTTTACACATGCTTAAACTACAGATTGTAAGCTTTCAAATGATGTGTCATACATTCAAATCAGAGAAAGATTGAACACGACAGGCGTATTTGAATGTTGGTTCACCTCAAACACTGAATGGGAGAAAAGTGACTCTGAACGCAGCCACAGCTACGAACGCTGCTAACAAAACACATCGCTACGAAGGTCTCAACTGTATTTTAATAACATGACAACATACTGGGAGAATATCGACATGCTAAAAACACATAACTACACATAACTAGATGAACACACAGTTCTTGCTTTTGAACACGAGCTAAAACGAAAGTATGTTTACAAGTCAACCCTCCCTTACCGGTAGCCTCCGGCAAACGAGAATAATGAATCCAATACACAAATTATAAGTGTTTAGTGATCGTTAAACTGTTGTTTATTATATCGAGTGGGTACTTTAAAACTTCAAGTTGAAAGCACCAAGAAGGACCGCCTCGAAATTCATCGATGTTCATGTCCCGTGCTAGCGCTGTTGCCTTCATTCGAATAGTGACTGTAGAGACGCTTCTACTTGCTGCTCTCTGTTCAACAACCCACTGTTCGAGTTTGTCCTCTAACTGTCTAACCTCTAACTGTGTTTGTCCTCTAACTGTGGCCATCTCGCTTTGTTCCCTCGGAAACTCTGTTTAGTCTTCTTTACTTGGGGTCTTGTGGTGTGGGACTGTGAGTAAGCACATCAGTACCGGTGTTTACTGATTACCGTAATGCTGCAAGCGGTGCGGCTTTGTAGTTTACCAGTCGTACTGAAACATTTTGACAGAGCGCCTTGAGCGCCGTGTACAACCAGTATGGATCAACCAATTAACCAATTGATCCATATATAAGGCGCTCCGGATTATAAGGCGCACTGTCGTTTTTTAAAAAAATTAAAGGCTTTTAAGTGCGCCTTATAGTGCGGAAAATACGGTACGCTCCCTTCATTAACATTACTGCATGCTTGCTTACCTTGTTTTATCTGTTCCCTGACATTTTACCCAGTCCTCCTTCGCAGCTTTCTTTTGTTTAAAGATCATTCTCATATCAGACTCTAACAGACTATCCAAGGTCTTTGATAAGAAACTTGTGGTCCCATTCTTAGGGGAATACATATCATAACCTTCATAATTGTATTTGTTTACTAAATTATCTGTATGTTAAAGGTTTTTTCCTTTTTTTTTCTTTTTTTTTTTTACAAATGTTCCTGGTTTTACCCTTAACCATCATAACATGAGTTGGATTGGGTTGTCTGCATGTTGTTTTTGACATTTCCTGAATAATGTGAAAAAATATGAAAAGGTTTTGAAAGACAGAAGTGGTGGCTGAGCTGCCCATACTTAGAGAAATCTAGAAAATGGTGTTGGAGCCGATACAAGAGGGAAAGTAGAACTTTGACTGGACAGGAGAGTCCTTGTGTGCCCCTCTGGACAAGTTCTGGTTAAAATGGTGTAAAAATTGATTCAACAGCTCAGTTTCCCCATAATATAGAAAAAACTACATCAGAATATGTGTAATGTACAGTAAAAACAATATGTGTGGGGTAATTTGTATTATGTGCCATGTCCCTAATCTCCCTCTCTTCTCTCTTTCTCAGTGGCTATTACCTCCTCCGTGGGTGACTGTGTGCTCTCCTCGCTTTCCTTCCGTCTTAACCCTAAAGAGCCACCCAATCAGCTGGAGGCCGATGACCCACCTGAGTCATTGGAAACCGCCAAAAACATCACAAGCCCTGCCTCCTTCAATGACTTGGATCTAGGAGAGATGTCGGACAACTCGGACCACACTGGAGCGGAGAGAGCAGAGGGGCACACTGGTGACGACGGAGGAGTTACCCAACAGCAGAAGGATGAATTTGTGAGGATAAACCAAATGAGTGCCAGTCAGGAGGACTCCGCACTGCAGAAGAAAAAGCCAGAGTATGAAGTAACATCGAAAGGGGGAAGTGTGCTACCCTGCCCTACAGGGAAGCACCAGCAGCTTATAACACTGATGACTGGGACCATCCCGAAACCTTCCCCTCTACAAATTGTCATCTCTTCCAATGCCACCGCCAATGGGAACCTCCGGGAAAACCCGCGACTTGGGCTCACGAGTTTGCACCAGTGGGTGTCTCAGATCGCTAGTAACACCATTTCACTTCCCACCTTGCCTCCCCTTCCGCAAAACCGTGACATAGATAAGGAGATGGCGTTAGGCGACATCTGTCTGGGAAGCAGCGTGGTGATCGGGGCTCAAGAAACAGATGTGGATCCGATGGAGAAGGCCATCACCCGGAAGAAGATGAGGCCCCGGAAACGAAAAGTGAATCCCGGAAAGAAAAAAAAGAAAATCCCGGAAGCGACACACGTCTGCACTGTGTGTGGGAAGAAGTTCTTATATCAGTCTCAGCTGGAGGATCACCATCGCATTCATACCGGAGAGAGACCTTTCAAGTGCACACTTTGCACCGGGGCCTTCAGGACATCAGGGCTCCTGACGACCCATCAGAAAATTCACACTACAGAGCGCCCATTTAAGTGCGATGAGTGCGACAAGTGTTTCCGGAAGAAAACTGACCTGCAAAAGCACATTCGTGTCCATACAGGCGAAAAACCATACAAATGCACCATCTGCGAAAAGAGTTTCACTCAAGCGTCCTACCACAAAATACACATGGAGTGTCACACGAGCGATAAGACCTACCCCTGCACCTATTGCGATAAAATGTTCCCAACGCCATTCAAGCTGTCAAATCACCTGCGCTGGCACACCATGGACCGCCCACATGTCTGCGATCAGTGTGGAAAGAGATTCTTCTGCCCTAGCCTGCTGAAGCGCCACATGGGATACCATGTCGGGGACCGCCAGTTTCTGTGTGCTCAGTGTGGACGAACCTTCGTCTACTTGTTCGATCTGAAGAAACACCAGCGCGACCACGCCCCCAAGCCCCAGCTCCCCTGCCCCATCTGCCAGAAGGTGTTCCCCGGCAAAAGCAATCTGAAGGTCCACATTCGCACGCACTCCAACGAGAGGCCACACAGATGCACCATATGTGACAAGGCCTTTGGCACCCTAAACACTTTGAAGGTGCATACGAAGCTCCACTCAAACGAGCGGCCTCACCGCTGCAAAGAGTGTGGGAAGACGTACAAGCTCTCCTCGCACCTGAGGGAACACATGACCACTCACACAGGGATCAAGCGCTGCCACTGTGACACGTGCGGGAAAGGCTTCCGCTACATCAGCCTCCTGAAGAAGCACGAGCAGCTGCACTCAGGGGAACGCACAAGGAGGTATAGCCACACCAGCCAGCGCAGGAGGCTGTCCTCCAAGAGGATGCCTGATTACTGAGGTGGCCTCTCCCTGTGGCCTCTCCCTGTGGCCTCTCTCTGTGGCCTCTCTCTGTGGCCTCTCCCTGTGGACTCTCCCAGTCTGCTCAGACTTTGCTGTGTACTCCACATGCCATGACTTGAATGCTCATTCTTTTTTTTTCTTTTTTTTTGGTCACAGTGCAATTCCATTGGCTTAAATTAGATTCCTCCTGAGATTCCTCCACCATTTTGGATGTGCATCAAAGATTCTAGGATTTGACTGATCGATCATGATTTGACTGATAGAACGTGATTCCATGATTTGACTGTAGGATGCGCTTGCTTTATTGTGTAGCAAGAGATTGCAACCGTGTTAGATTGTAGTCAATGAAAGTAACAGTACGCCATTGATGAATTTTGCATTCTCAATGACATGCTTGTGAGCAGGGGCGCCGCTAGAGATTCTGGGCCCCATGACAGAATATCATTTTGGGCCCCCCCCCCACCTAAACCACCCATCAACCTAGACAACCCGGCGGGCCTTGCATGGTAGCTTGCCACCATTGGTAGGTGAATGGGTGAATGAGATGCCATTGTAAAGTGCTTTGGAATAAGGCGCTATAGAAGTCAATCCATTTAGAACTCTTTCCTATCTGAATCCTATCTATATTTCAGGATATTTTTGACTCGGAGCCTGAATGTCAACAGTTTCCAAGTCAACTCATACATACATGCTTTGAGGATATACAAGCTCAAGGTCACTAATCTGTTGAATCACCTAAACCACCCATCAACCTAGACAACCCAGTTGAAGTTGATGAACTATTGATGCACTGCAAGAAATCCAATGATGGCCATCTTTTGTAAATTTAATGGAAAATTACAGTTAATACAGGAACAAGTCAGCCAAAAAAAGTCTCAACATTCTTTCACTTTTTAAAAGATTTGAACAAAACAAGGACACAAATATAAATTTAATAAAGATATGAACCAAATTATAAATAAATCACACACATAAATAAAAATGAAAATCTCAACATTCTTTAACTTATTAAATTAAGATTTGAACAAAACAAGGACAAAAATAAAAAATAAATAAAGATATGAACCAAATTATAAATAAATCACACAAATAAATAAATGAAGAATTACAAGTCAAATCAAAGCTAAGCGCCGGGCCTTCTTGGTAGCAAAATCTTTAATAAGATCCTTAAAATCTAGCGATAAAGCCAACTTGCTTTCTATTGACAATATTGCAAGATTGTTCAACCTCTCTTGAGACATTGTTGATCTCAGATAGCTCTTGATCAGTTTCAGTTTGCTGAATACCCTTTCTCCACCGGCAACGGTAACTGGGAGAGTGCAGAAAATCCTCAGAGCAATGCAAACCTCTCCAAAAATGCTCTGGAGTTCCATTTTATAGATTGCATTCAGGAGTGCAAGAGAGCTACAGCCAGAGGGGAAAGTGGCTGAAAAGATTGCATTGAGATGCCTGATTTCGCTCTCAAACTGATCTGTGAGGTCTTTTTTGTACTTCTCCCTCAGTGGCTGACACACAGAAGCCATAATACTGTCACTCAACTGCCCAACTTTAAGTATGGCAGCAAATTCTTCAACAATATTTGCTGTGGTTCTGAACCGAGTGTCCAATAATTTTGCCATTTAGCAGACGCTTTTATCCAAAGCGACTTACAATTACGAATTACAGGGACATTCCCCCTGGAGTAACTGAGGGCTAAGTGCCTTACCCAAGGGCACACTAGTAGTGGTGTGGCTTCAGGCGGGATTTGAACTCACAACCTTCCGATCACAAGTCCAACTCACTATCCACTAGACCACCACTACCCCTACTACCACCACTAGTGACTCCAAGTCACTTATTATCTGGTTCATGGCAGAGAAAAACACAGTGTTCCGAAATGTTGTTTCTGGCCTATCCTTCTGACCTGTTTCTTCAGCAGTCTCATCATGGAACCTCTTCCTCCTCCTCTCACGGCTAAGTAATTTTTTAAAATGAGGTGGAACCTCCATTTCCTTAGCTACCATTGATGCCTCAGACACAAGAGCATCCCATCCATTTCTAAGAGCCTGCATCTCATCTTTAAGTGCAGTTACATTAGCTAACTCTACCTCAAGTGAGATTTTCCCTGACTGGAGTATTACATTTCTGTCATCAATACATTGCAATACTTTTACCCAAATGGTGAGAAGGACAATGGCATCAAATGACATGAGGTAGTTCCTCAGACCAACAGCTTCAGATATGGCCTCACTTGTGAGACTGCATGAGTTTAGTATGGTACCAAGGGCTTCAATGACACCAGGTAGGTGCTTTGCTACTGGTTTCACAGCATCAATTCGCGCACTCCAGCGAGTGTCAGATAGCCGGTGAACAGAGCAGCCTGTTTTTCCTTTGTATATAGCCCAACGCCCTGGACTGGCACTTACAAATGTGTAAAGGCGATTAATGTAGCCAAAACATTTTGACACTTCAGGGCTTGACTCTGCAGCATGCACACCTACCAGATTTAACGTGTGGGAGGCACAAGGTGAGAATGTAGCAAGATTCTTTCTTTTCAGTATTTGGGCTTGGACTCCCTTGGCTTTCCCTGACATATTTGCCCCATTATCATACCGTTGCCCCCTGCAATCACTGATGTCTATCCCTAGATCCAGAAGCACACTCTCTATCATCCCTGCTATTTCACTTCCTGTTTTTTGGTTGAAATCTTTGAATTCAATGAATCTTTCAGTAATCTCCCATTCGCCCGTATCTTCATTATAATGGACATATCGTATGAGAACAACATTTTGCTCAGTGTGGGAAATGTCTGGCGTAGCATCACAAATGATTCCATAGTATATGGCTTCCTTTCCTTCAGAATGGTTTTTAAAACTTTTCCCCCACACAATTCAATAAACTCATTCTGGATGTCTGAGCTCAAATAATGAGTTAGCCGGCTTTCTTTTTTGGATGTCTTGATTTTCTCTAAGTGCTCTTTTAAGAGTGGATCATAATGGGACAAAAGTTCTAGCGTACCTAAGAAATTTCCATTGTGGACATCGCCTAAATCTTTTGTTTTACCTCTAAAAGGTAAATTCCTTGTTGCCAAGTGCAGAGTGACATCAAGGAGTCTCTGCAAGAGAGCTTTGTTTTTCTCAATTTCAGACTGTAGCTCTCTCTGCAACTGATGGTCGATGCCACCTGCAGTCATAACAGAACACTGTAGGTTTTTCCATTGCAAATAACAGTCCCTGTGATTCCTACTTTTTTCATGGCGTGGGAATTTATCATACATGCGACACCACACAACATCACACATCTTGTAACCATGGTCACTACTCAAAGCACTATGACATGGAATGTTTTGCTCCTTGGAGAAAAGAACACATGGTATGCAAAACAGTGCATTTGCACTTTCACTGTGAATCAACCAGTCCCTTTTCACTTTTCCCATACCTTTTGCTGCTTTAGTGTATTTTAGGTACTCTGGAAATGGCTTCCCCTGTGAATCATGCGGGATTTGTTTGTCTTCTCTCGTTGCTAATTTCTTGACAATAGTTGCCCTGTCCTTGTCACTCATTTTAGGTGGAAACAAACCTGGGTCAAGTGACAGCAAATCTTCTATTTCAGATACAACTACAGGTGGCTCAGTATCTAAGGCATCCTGTATCTGAGCCTCATTTTGTCCCTGGCTTTGACTGTCCATAGCTGCTTCCTCCTTCTCATCTGTGCTGCTGCCATTGTCTGCTTCTTCTTCTTCTGCCTCTTGGCCTCTGCTCTCCTCTCTGGCTGCCTGGCTTGAAGTGGGCCCTGGCATGGAGTATCCATAGGTACATAATTCATAATATGTCCTATAATAGTATTAACATTGTAATACATACATTACACCAGATTAGCTAACTTAAACGTTATCTAGCTAGCTAACAATATTATTTTAACATGCCAGTGGTCAATGTTATTGCAATTACTGGAAGAACTATTAACTAAATATGAATATTAACTAAATGTGTATTCAATGCTTGCATAGTAATGCATTAAAATATTCAAAATCTGTTTGTTAACCCGAAACTCCTACTGCTTACCTCCTTCTCCTTCAACTGGGAGGTGGGTTGAGGGAAGGAGTCCTGCTGATCCTGAAGCTCCATCTGTGCATGACGTGATTAGCATGTAAGTTAACATTATACTAGTTAGCAACATTGGGATTTGAAAATAAGGGATATTTTCCCAAAAATAAGGGAAAATAAGGGATATCCCCCCGCGCACCCCCGGCCATCCTCTCCCCCCACTGCCCACATACCATACCCCTTACATTTAGACAATACTTAGACACAGTCAATCCTAACATCACCACTAGGCAACCATAGGATACCCCTTACATTTAGACAAGGGTACACACAGTCAATCCTAACATCACCACTAGGCAACCATAGGATACCCCTTACATTTAGACAATACTTTGAACATCCCTACATTATGAAAACACAAAAGGGCATATCAATTCAGCACATTTATTTCTACATGACTTGACACCATGATGTCAATGGGAAAAGAGCGGCGCAATGCTGCCAGAGATCGTTTCAAAACGGAGAAGGCTGCGTTCGTAAATATGATTAGAGGCTGCGTTCGTAAATACGCTCCGGAAATCTGATCACCACTCATGGAATGACTCTTGTCCAATGAAATCACTTGAATTTTATGACGTTGCTCCTAGTGTGCGTTCCGGCACCCTCAGAGCAAAATTACGAACGCAGCCCAAGAAACGAGAGGAGACAAGTCAACTCCGACATGGATATCGCGACAATTAAGCAGGGTTTTTCATGGATCAAAATGAGGCGGAGGTGGTACCAGAGGCGTTTGACATCAGGGGGACCCATGAAACGGGGCATTCTGGTGAATTTAGATGCACCAATTTGTGCCTTTTCTGCATCAATTTATGGTGGAAATGTCATTATTTATGTAAAGGAGAACACAATATTCAGGCACCAGATGACCATTCAAAATATAATACAATATAAGGCTCTCAGGCATTCTGTACTTTCAAATATGTATTCTCCTTGACCAGTCAACATCAACTATCAGCTATTTCGCTAGCAAAAACGAAAGCTAACTTATTAGCAAAACAGCGCCCCCGCCACCACGTCGGCGCAATGCCGCAATTGCAGTTAGAAACGACAGAGATCCACCGAGTGCAACGCTTGTAGAATACGACCGTTAGAGTTTTGTCGAGAGCTGGAGGCGGCTAGAAATATGACGGAGGCGGCCGCCTCATAATTCTCTATGCAGGAAAACCCCTGTTAAGTGTTAAATTATATTATATAATAGGTTAAAAATACGTGACATTTACGGGAAAATATACTCGTCGGGAGTGTACTGTAAGTTAACTTTACTTGAAGTTAATGTTAATTAGCTAGTGAGCTAGCTAACTAGATCATCCACACAGTGATTAGCTAGTGCTAAACCACACAACGTTGACTAAGTGACATGTTATGGGCCCCAAAAGAAGGTCTGTGAATAAATACCTTTCTTTTAAAAAAACTTTGTGACTAGTTGTCGTCCTTTTTTCTCACTCTCCTCGTTCTTTATTTTTTCTTTTCTCTTTTGAGACCCTGACTTTGACTTTGCCGACATCGTCTCTCTCCTTGTCAGAATAGCGGTAACGTTCCTCTAGGCGGCTTGCGTGCGGTGGACTGAACCATGCAATGAAGAGGGGGGTAAATAATAAGGCTTAATTTTGTCAAACAAAGAAACAAAACTCCAGTTTGTTTCTTTTGTGACATTTTTTAATATACAGAATTATAGTTTAAAGTCGGCTACATTAACTTCCTTATGATAATATTAATTCCAAAATTCAAAAAAAGATTCTCTTGGGCCCCTGTCAGTGCTGGGCCCTTAGAATCGTCCTAACTTACCACCCCCTAGCGGCGCCCCTGCTTGTGAGTGATAGCTATTCACCTATTTTTAGACACTGATGTAGACACTGATGTATGCACTGATGTAGACACTGATGTAGACACTGATGTATACACTGACGTATGCACTGATGTATACACTGACGTATGCACTGACGTAGACACTGACGTATGCACTGACGTAGACACTGATGTAGACACTGACGTATGCACTGACGTAGACACTGACATAGACACTGATGTATGCACTGATGTAGACACTGATGTAGACACTGATGTAGACACTGACGTATGCACTGATGTAGACACTGTATACAGCTCTGATCTACTGAATATTACAGGTTTACTTTCAAAGGCTCTTCAGGGTTCGACGTTAAGGTTTTTTCCTACTTTTTTTCCCCATCTAACTTTCTACTTGCCCTGCTAACTTTCTACTTGCCCTGCTAACTTCCTACTTGCCCTGCTAACTTTCTACTTGCCCTGCTAACTTCCTACTTGCCCTGCTAACTTCCTACTTGCCCTGCTAACTTTCTACTTGCCCTGCTAACTTTCTACTTGCCCTGCTAATTTTCTACTTGCCATGCTAACTTTCTACTTGCACCATCTCCGGCTGTGCAAGCATACTACTGTATTCGGTCATCTCTCAAAGTGCATTACCGATTGTACTTAGATTTACATCAGAATGTGCCTAGTAGTATAATTAATTCAAAATTATAGTTCAAAAATATAGATAATCCCTATTCAGCCCTACTTCCTGGTTACAACGTCAACAATAACAGTCAACAATCAGTTTTGTTCATACATTCCATAAACCAACATAAAAAGTACCTTCTTAGTAACAGTTGTACAATGGACCCTTCTCACTGTCCTTCACAGGCCGTCAATTCCCAGGAGATTCTACTTGGGGAGTGCAAGATGGGTTCGTTTCTACGATGAGACAGAGACTTCTTGTACAAGCAAACAAGTTATCCATGAATGACAGTAGAAATGTTGATGTTAAAGTATGTTTCATCACATGGTTATGCAGGAGTTTATATGAATATGCGTTACATTAAGCGAGTTAGAACATAGAACATATTCCCCAGTTAGATAGTGTGATCTATTACTATACTTGGTCCGTCACTACGGCAATTGTGATCTGTTACTATTGCAAGTCTAGGCCTTTATCTCTAGTTCAATGGCTAGTTTAGACACCATACCATGTCTAGGCCATTATTTCCAGTTCAATGGCTAGTTCAGACACCAAACTCTCACGATGACCAATGACCTCTGTTGACTGACCCTTCTTGATAGATCTCTATATGCCACTGCCCCTGAGTGTTCTTCAGCTAAGTAAGGGGCACATGCGGACCATACTGAACCGCCCAGGACTGTTCTGCCTGCTCTTGTCATCATTAAGATTATGCCGCTCCCCCGAGCCTATAGCAGACTGCAATGGGGCGGCTGTGGTGCAGGAGGTAGAGCCACCGTCTAATGATCGCAAGGTTGGCAGATCGGCGGTTCGAGCCCCGGCTGGCCACATGTCAAAGTGTCCTTGGGCAAGACACTGAACCCCAAATTGCTCCCATTGAGCGGGCCGGCGCCTTGCATGGTAGTTTGACGCCATTGGTGTGTGAATTGGTGAATGAGAGGCCGTTGTAAAGCGCTTTGGATAAAGGCGCTATATAAGTGCAGTCCATTTACCATTTACTGCCCATCCGTAGCACCAGGAGAACTCCATTCTGTCAACACCGAATCCATTGCATTGCAATATTTTGGCTAGCGAGTGTGTCATTGATTTTCAACAACGTTGACATTTATTTAAAATGTTCAGAATGAAAGACATTTGGTCGGTTACCGACTTGTTCCCACTTTCACCAGCTGCTGTCACATCTGTGTTGGCAGGTGGTCGGAAAGTACGATTGCTCTGTTTCAGGGATTTCACTGCCAGCCTTCCTCCAGGTCATCTGGTTATCCTCCTGCTCCATCTGTCTTGTTCCTCAGAGGTCTTACCTGCACAGATTGCTCCATAGATAGCTTTTGATACTTGGAAATTAATATTTTGGTAACAGGATTGAACACAATCTTATATTTATTGATGTGAAGAAGTGTAGGTCATTTGGAAATGGTACTTTTTTTTCTTTTTTTTTTTACTAAAATGTACTGTATATTAATATTTATGAATACAGTTTGACTCACAGTGCCCTCCATAAGTATTTGGATAGTGAAGCATTTTTTTTTCAATTATGATTTAGTTGAATCAGGTGTGCTGGTGGTGGAACAGATCGAATATGTGGAGCGGCTGGGGGTCCCCGAGGAAAGGTTTAAGAACCACTGTTCTAGAAGGAGCATATGGAGCTTTTGTGGACTCCGTCCTGGATGGAAGCCCATGACATGTTTACAGGAGCGAGATAAGCAGGTTCACAGAGTGGAATGCATGCGTGGCGTATAAGGGCTTGTTAAGCCTCATTATGTAATAACTGCACATTATGTAATAAAATTCCAAAATGTAATAAAAAGTCACTTTCAATATGTAATAACACCGTATTATGTAATAACCTGCACATTATGTAATAAATCGCCTGAACGCAACATGTAATAACGTTTGCCTTTGTTAGGCCTCATTATGTAATAACTGCACATTATGTAATAAATCGCCTGAACGCAAAATGTAATAACATTTGCCTTATTATGTAATAAATGTATTACATATTGTGCAGGTTATTACAAAATGCGGCGGTTGCACTTTTTTGTAACACAAACATTGAAATGTAATAAATATATTTGACCATGAAAAGCATTTTAATTCTCCAACATAAAGAAAATCCAGAATTGCATGTGTTGTTTCTATTGACCACGTATATGCTGATTTGGTTGCTTTCTTCTCAAGTTATGAAGCCCCCAATGGCAATTTGCTTGTTTAGGAGACATTCTGAAGATCCGATAACAGGGGATCATATTATTGTTATAAAAAATGCCTTGTCTGGCAATTAACATTATGCAACTTTTCAAAGCATTTAAACGTACTGAGTGCACTGCGGTGCTTCTTACTCTCACGACTACCGAATTTGTGATCTGAGACTGTGACGAGACGATAACGCTGGCATGGTGTTTACGTATAGTTTTTGGAGTCGTAGGGTCGGCGATTGGGTGCGAGAGTCAATCAGCGACCCGTCTCGTAGTTGACATCGTAATGTAGGCAGTGGAGCACCTTTCATTGATTACAAAAGCAACGTTCCCTGGCTGACAGCAATTCCGCAACGCTTGATGGCCATAGTGGAGCCTGGGCGTTAACTCAGCTAACTAGCTAGCTAATGTTGTGAGGTGCAGAGAGCGGGATCCTGGAATTATTGTAAGATTATGAAAATGACTGATGATGAATGATGAATTATAACTTACGTGAGGAAGAAAATAGTAGTTGTACACGTTACTGTCCATCTTTATGACTTGCACACAAGCATGAAGTCACACTACTGTAAACAACCTTCAAATTCAAATTGTAACTGTCTTTAAGTTCACGAGGTCTGGCCCTCCCACATGCTCCCCAACATTCAAAATGGGTCAATATTGGATTCTTTTTTTTTTTAAGTTATGGTAAAACTCATTTTCGGGGAGCCGCCATCTTGGAAATATGCAAATTAGGGGTCCAGACACACCCAATTATAAATATAAGCATTCCAATGTGTTTCTAATGGCCAAGAAACATAAATAAGACACCACGTTTTTATTTGAAGCTAATTTGGTTCAAAAGTTACAGCCGAAACCTTTTTCGGAGGTCGGCCATATTGATTTGGCCGCCATGGCAACCCCAGTGGTCGCTGGCTCGGGTGCCCTGGCTAAATCATTAGAGCATACTCTGAGCTACATCTGGGCCAAATTTGGTGCTTTTGCACAAATTTGCACGAACATAGCCTCATATAGCCCTAAGGCCCCCAACTACAAGGGGGGGGAAATGTTACATGGAAGTAGGTCAAAATGCGCGATCTATCATGCACAAATCAAAAACGTTAGATAGATAACTTAACATTAAATATGTCTACCATCATCCAATGTCAAACGCCTGTTAAGAGTTGTGTGATATATGTCCTCAGTTGATATATAATGTGTAATGTGTAATGTTAAGATTGTGCCACAAGAGGCGCTAAGGCGCAGGGTATAGGACGCATGCCTGCGTCATCACGTTCATGTGTGTTCATCACCTGTGGGAACTATGTTAGTTCAAGACTGTCACCGTGAGACTGATGTGTGTACAGCCCGCCAATAAATATGCCAGGCTTGGCTAAAGGTGATCTTCATCGTGTTTCCTCCGAATGCAACGTTAGCTGCACAAGTATAGGATAACTTAACAGGTTATGGGCCCAGGAGTCGTTCGGAAGAAAATATTGTCAGTTTTCCACCGTGTAGTCACAACGGACAGTGTGCTGACGGGCTGCTAGCTAGCAAGAAGAGCAAACTAGCATCATGGATCAACGAGGAACAAGCAGGTTCCCTCGACTGGCATTCGACGGAGATGAGACAAAATATGAACTTTGGGAGACCAAAATGCTGGGACAATTTCATTTATTGGGGCTAAAGAACACGGTCCTGGGGGAACCGAGGACTGAAGCCGAAATGGCGGCAGACGAAAAGAAAAATGCCGACGCATACGCCGAGATGATTCTACTGTTGGATGACAAAAGCCTATCATTAATTATGAGGGATGCGGCCAACAACGGAAGAAAGGCTCTGAAAATATTGAGAGAGTATTATGCCGGGAAGGGAAAACCCCGGATAATTAACCTGTACACCATGCTTACATCGCTTCAGAAAGCGGACAACGAAAGCATCATGGACTACATCATCAGAGCAGAAACAGCCATCACAGCACTGCGGAATGCAGGTGAGACGTTGGGAGACGGCCTACTAGTGGCTATGGTCTTAAAAGGACTGCCTGGGAGTTTTAAGCCATTCGCAATACACGTGGCACATACAGATGGTAACATCACATTCGCAGAATTCAAGACTAAGCTAAGAAGTTTTGAAGAAACAGAAAAGATCAACGCAGCTGAGTCGAGCGACGATGAAGACCCAAGGGAGAACCGGACGGCGACCCGCCAAGACAAACGCACGCGACCGGTACAAAGAAGATACAGAGGTGGTCTGCTTCAAGTGTGGCACCAAAGGCCACCGAGCGAAAGAATGTCGACAGAAGACATGGTGTAGTCGTTGCAGAAGTGACACACACAAAGACTCCACGTGTAGGAGTAAGGAAAGAAAGGATGGCGCGTGTAAAGTCTCAGCAGATGGCGACGCTGACTACGCGTTCAAGATGAGAGACGGAGAGACCGGTACCCAGCAGCAGTCGGCGAGCGGCGTCCAGGAGAAAGGATTGATGGTGGACACGGGGGCCACATCTCATATCATCACCGACGTGACCAAGTTTAAAGACTTTGACAGCACTTTCAGACCAGAAAAGCACAGTGTCGAGTTGGCAGACGGCACCCGGTGCAGCGGGGTCGCTCAGAGAAGGGGAGATGCTGAGGTTTCTCTGATCGACAGCAGTGGACGACGGCACAAGGCGACGCTGAGAGACGCTTTGTTCATACCGTCATACCCCCAGAACAAACGGCGGGGCCACGGTCGTTTTCAAAGAAGAGAAAGATGCACTGATAACCAGAGACGTAACAGATTTGACATTCATGTATATGGCAAGTTGTATTATTTGCATACTGAAGGTGAATCTAATGATAAGTGTAATGCATGTCACGACATACAGACATGGCATGAGATATTAGGCCACTGTAATTATGACAATGTTCTAAAGTTGCAGAATGTGGTTGAGGGTATGCAGATCAAGGGCAAAACAGGTAGACCCGAGCAAGAGTGTGAGGTGTGTATTCAGGGGAAGTTTGCACAAACCAGAAATAGAGACCCTGATACTAGAGCGGAGGCTCCCTTACAGATGGTACACACAGACCTTGCAGGTCCTATAGCCACAGACTCAATAGATACAAATATGTGCAGTCGTTCACAGACGATTACTCGAGCGCAGTGTTTGTATATTTTCTGAAAAAGAAAAGCGACACAGTACAAGCTACGGAAAAGTTCCTAGCAGATGTATCCCCGTACGGGAAAGTAAAATCCATCAGATCCGATAATGGAACTGAGTATACATGCAATGATTTTCAAACACTGTTAAGGAAAAACAAAATTAGACATGAAACGTCAGCTCCGTATTCCCCACACCAGAACGGGACTGCAGAGAGGGGTTGGCGTACTCTTTTTGAGATGGGTAGGTGCATGATAGTTGAAAGCAAGCTACCAAAACAACTATGGCACTACGCAGTACAAACAGCAGCGATGGTACGTAACAGATGCTTTAACAGACGTACAGGGCAAACTCCTTACCAGCTGCTGACAGGCAAGAAAGCAAATGTATCTAAAATGCAGAAGTTTGGGTCTGTATGCTACACGTACAAACAGGACAAGGGAAAACTAGATACCAGGTGTGACCAGGGGTGTTTTGTGGGATATGACAAGAACAGCCCGGCATATTTGGTATATCATTCAGATACAAACAAAGTACAGAAACACAGGCTAGTGAAGTTTGTGAGCAGGGCAGCTGTAGAAAAACAGACACAGACATGTGAGACAAACTCAAATGATGACTATAACAGTATGGGACAACCAAGGACTAGCGAGACCACACAGGAGGCCAATAGGAGAACAGAAAATGCTGAAGAGCCAAGTGAACAGAGTAGAAGTACACATAGTGGTAATCCAGGTGCAGTGGTGAGGCCTAATGACCATAACCAAACACAACAGAGTGTGACAGGTGATGAACCTGAGAGTAGGAGGTATCCAACCAGAGAAAGGAAGAAACCGAGTCACTTAGAGGATTTTGTAGATGAAGACAGTGATAGTGATGGGGTTCATACCACAGTAGACTACTGCTACAGGGCGGTATGTGGTGTTCCACAGACTTTTGGAGAGGTTATGAGGTCAGATAACTCAAAAGAGTGGGTAAAAGCCATGGATGAGGAGGTCCAGTCGTTAGAAGAGAACAAGACATTTACCCTGACAACCCTGCCAATAGGCAAGAAAACAGTGGGGGGTAGATGGGTTTACTCTATCAAGAGTGATATAAATGGAAGAGACAAGTACAAAGCACGGTTTGTGGCCAAGGGTTACAGCCAGGTAATGGGGATAGATAGACTATGGGGAGACGTTTTCACCCACAGCAAACCTGACGAGTGTAAGGGTGGTGTTACAAAAAGCAGCACAGGAGAACCTACTCCTACACCAGATGGACGTGAAAACAGCGTATTTGCACGCTCCCATAGATTATGACATATACATCAATCCACCAGAGGGTTATGAAGAGAAGGAGGATGATCTAGTGTATAAGCTAGAAAAATCACTTTATGGTCTTAAACAATCGGGGCGAAATTGGAATAGAGTCTTACATGATTGTTTAACTGAAAACTGGGTTCACACAAAACCCAGCCGACCACTGTGTTTATGCCAAAGAGTCAAAAGACGAGAAGGTGATCATAATCATATGGGTCGATGACTTGATCATTGCAGCCAGCAATGAGAAGGTTTTGAGAGAGGTGAAAGAGATGCTCGCAGGAAAGTTTAAGATGAAAGATCTCGGCAGTCTCAAACATTTTCTGGGTATCGATTTCAGCCAATCCGATGGATGTGTAAAGATGTCACAGGAAAGGTACACTAACAAGATATTACAGCGTTTTAATATGCAAAATTGTAGAATTAGAGAAACGCCTTGTGATCAGAAACTGGAATATACTGAGGATGCAGTAAAGATGAATGATGTCAGGATGTACAGGGAGGCTGTAGGAAGCCTTATATACCTAACTACTTGTACCAGACCAGATTTAAGTTTTGTGGTAAGCAGGCTATCACAGTAGTTTGCTGAGCCTACAGAGGAGCAGTGGGTCACTGTGAAACACACATTGAGGTATCTCAAGGGCACTTCTGAGAAAGGGTTAAGTTTCAAAAACGACAGTGAGAAGCTAGGTATACAGGCCTACAGTGATGCTGACTGGGCGTCTGATGTCAGAGACAGGTGCAGTACCACAGGGTACTGTGTGAGGCTTAGTAAGAACAGCTCTCTAGTTTCATGGAAAACTAGAAAACAACCTATGGTTGCACTTTCCACCTGTGAGGCGGAATATATGGCACTGGCTTCAACCATACAGGAGTGTCTATACCTAGAGCAGTTACTAGGAGGTATAGATAACTACATGTACACACAAACAATAGTGTATGAGGACAATCAGGGAACAATTGCTCTTGCCAAAAACCCTGTAAACAGACAGAGGAGTAAGCATGTGGACATAAAATACCACTTTATCAGATCTACTGTGAGTGAGGGGAGAGTTATTTTGATGTATTGTCCTACAGATGACATGGTTGCTGATATAATGACAAAACCTGTAACTAAGTTGAAACTGAAGAAGTTTGCAGCTATTATTTTTGGAGTTTGAAATGTGTAAGACAGGGGTCCACTTTCATTCTGTATTTTTTGTTCTTTTCGTTCAGATTGCAACAACCTGAGTACAAGTGGGGGTGTTAAGAGTTGTGTGATATATATTATGTCCTCAGTTGATATATAATGTGTAATGTGTAATGTTAAGATTGTGCCACAAGAGGCGCTAAGGCGCAGGGTATAGGACGCATGCCTGCGTCATCACGTTCATGTGTGTTCATCACCTGTGGGAACTATGTTAGTTCAAGACTGTCACCGTGAGACTGATGTGTGTACAGCCCGCCAATAAATATGCCAGGCTTGGCTAAAGGTGATCTTCATCGTGTTTTCTCCGAATGCAACGTTAGCTGCACAAGTATAGGATAACTTAACAACGCCACAGGTAATAATTTATTTCTAAATAAACAGGATTGTACATCTCGGAAATGTGAATCGCGCTCTGTGCCATGCCTTCTATGGGAAGGCTGTGCTTGGTATTTTCGCCGTTCACACATGAGCCAAATACCGATACCTGTGTTGCTCCCTTTCACGCATGTCAGCAATTCCCTGCGCGCTGGACTGTGTTATGCTTGTTGGATAAGGAAAAGGTCTATAATGCATTGAAATGACATTAGTAGGTGTCATATGCCATCAGACATGGAAATATGTCAATATGCGTGACTGTCATCCACAAATCAGCCTGTAAGGTTAGACACAGCACATCGGCATAAAAGTGATTCTTTTGTTATGCTTGTTATAAAAAAAAGGTCTATAATGCATTGAAATTACATTAAACTAAGATAATAAGATGGTTATCATCATAATCAGATCTTTATTAACGGTAAACGGGTTAGTAATTACAGAAAAAGTAAATGACATTTGTGGCTGTCTTCCGCATTGGAGAGCGAAATAAGATTGCTGTAGATGATTCGCAATGCATGGTGGAAGGTAGGGGAATGGCTCCGAAGGTAGTCTGCTTGTGAAATCGCTCCAAACGAAGCCGTGGATAGCCCTCCCCCTTCCCCCTAGCCCTCGATGAAATATGAATTGGTGAAAACGAAGCCGTAGGGGTGAATTGGGATTGGGCCATAGTGTCTATCACTTGATAAAAGGCAACACGTTGAAAGGTATGCGAATACTTTAAAATATTTTAAAATGCTATCATTTAGAGTTTTCTATAGGCCAAGTTTAAAAAATAAATGCTCAAACCATTACTGTATGCAACAACTATGTCTAAGAATAGTTGATGATTTTGCACATTTCCATCTTTATTTGTTTGTTTGTTTATTTAGTTATGAGCAAACTCATAAAGGAGACTTGTTAAGTTTTGTTAAGTTACAGTATTTCAATAAATAATGTTCTATACACATTGTCAAGTGTTTCTAATTTCTATACCATGCAGGCATTCAAAATGGATATGTGTGTTCAGGATGCATGAAGCTGGCATGGGGGTGGGAGGAGAACAATATGAAGCAATGAAGGTTGGGGTAGTATAGTATAGTATTGTACAGTATAGTATATAGTATAGTATAGTAGGCTATATACAGTTAGGTCCGGAAGTATTTGGACAGTGACACAATTTCCATAATTTTGGCTCTGTATGCCACCACAATGGATTTGAAATGAAACAATTGAGATTTAATTTAAGGGGTTGAACAAAAATATTGTATGAAACGTTTAGGAATTGCAACCATTTTTATACACAGTCCCCTATTTTCAGGAGCTCAAAAGTAATTGGACAAATGAACATAATCATAAATAAAATGTTCATTTTTAATACTTTGCCAAGAATCCTTTGCAGGCAATGACTGCCTGAAGTCTGGAACATGGACATCACCAAATGCTGGGTTTCCTCCTTTGTGATGCTTTGCCAAGCCTTTACTGCAGCAGTCTTCAGTTGTTGTTTGTTTATGGGTCTTTGTGCTTTTAGTTTTGTCTTTAGCAAGTGAAATGCATGCTTGATCGGGTTGAGATCAGGTGATTGACTCTGGCCATTGCAGAATATTCCACTTATTTGCCTTAAAAAAACTCCTGGGTTGCTTACGCAGTATGTTTTGGGTCATTGTCCATCTGTATTTGAAGCACCATCCAATCAACTTTGCTGAATTTGTCTGAATCGAAGCGGACAGAATATCCCTAAACACTTCAGAATTAATCTATCTGCTTCTGTCTTCTGTCACATCATCAATAAACACTAGTGACCCAGTGCCATTGGAAGCCAGGCATGCCCATGTCATCACACTGCCTCCACGTTTTTTTTTTACAGATGATGTGGTATGCGTCGGATCATGAGCCGTTCCAAGCCTTCACCATACTTTTTTCTTCCCATCATTCTGGTACAGGTTGATCTTAGTTTCATCTGTCCAAATAATGCTGGTCCAGAACATGTGTTCCCACTATCTCTCTGATTTTTTTGTTTTGGTTGTTTTCACAGCCTAAGGATGGCCTTTTTCACTTGCATTGAGAGCTCCATTGACTGCATGTTGTGCGTATACAGCAACAGCTTCCAAATGCAAATGCCACACTTGGAATCAACTCAGACCTTTTACCTGCTTAATTGATACAGAAATAATGAAGGAATATCCCACACTGGCCCATGAAACAGCTTTTGAGTCAATTGTCCAATTACTTTTGGTCCCTTGAAAAAGAGGGAGCTACATATTAAAGAGCTGTAATTCCTAAACCCTTCCTTCAATTTGGATGTGTGAATACCTGTTGCAGCCATTATGTCTGTGCTGGATGTCATGTTTACTGTTGACCACTGAGTGGCGAGGGCATAGGAGTGCACAGGTATATAGGTGAGCTCACCGGTAGGCTACAGGTGTTACTGATTGAACTGGTGAGCACACAGTCTTTGACCGTGTTGCCACACGCGAAACTTTGTAGTGTATCATGTTTTTATAATAAAGTAAACAAATGATTGCAACGTACAGAAGTCGTCGGTGTTGGTATCACGAGTCAACTAAAGTTTACAGTTCAACAGTCGCGGTGACTAAGGACGAAACAGTCACCACATTTAAGTCAAAGACTAGCTCATTTGGGCGAATGGACTAATTGGTGAAGTGTTGCGCTTCAAGAAAGAAGAATTGGAAACCGATGTTTACCTCCGTTTGAATGGAACCGAGCGGACCAGTGGACAACTCGACTTCAGTAGGCTATCCATTTCAGATCCACCCGTTTCAGAGCTCTGGGTGAGTGATTGAATTACTTACTTACTTACGCCTATCGCTCCTTTTGGAGGAGCATAGGCCGTCGACAACAGTTCGCCAGGGTCCTCTGTCCTGTGCTTTGCTTTCCAGCTGTTTCCATGTTAGTCCACTCTGTGTGATGTCTGTCTCCAAGTCCCTGCGCCAGGTGTTCTTGGGCCGGCCTCTCTTCCTTTTGCCTTGGGGGTTCCATCTAAGGGCCTGTCTGGTGGTGCTGATGTTTGGTTTGCGTAGTGTGTGGCCGATCCATCCCCACCTTCTTCTCTTGATTTGTTCTTCCACTGGTTGTTCGCCCGTTCTCTGCCAGAGATCGTTGTTACTGATGGTATCTGGCCAGTGGATGTTCAGGATCCGCCTCAGGCATCTGTTGATGAATGACTGCACTCTAGTCATTGTGATCTTGGTTGTCCTCCACGTCTCTGATCCGTATAGGAGTACTGGCTTGATGTTGGATTTGAAGAGTCTGATCTTTGTCCGCTGACTGATTACCTTGGAGCTCCAGATGTTCTTTAGTTGGATGTATGAGGCCCTTGCCTTGCTGATTCTTGCTCTGACATCTGCCTCCGTGCCACCCTTCTTGTCTATGATGCTACCTAGGTAGGTGAAGGATTCTACTTCCTCGAGTGCTGTTCCCTCCAGGTTTACTGGGTCTTCGTTGTTTGTGTTGATCTTTAGGATTTTGGTCTTTGCTTGGTGGATGTTGAGGCCTAGTTGTGTTGAGGTGTCTGCCAGTATGTTTGTCTTCTCCTGCATCTGTTGTCGACTGTGGGATAGTAGGGCAAGGTCGTCTGCGAAGTCTAGGTCGTCCAGTTGTGTTGAGAGTGTCCACTGGATCCCGTTTCTCCTCTGTGCCGTTGTGGTCTTCAATATCCAGTCAATGGCCAGGAGGAAGAGGAAGGGGGACAGTATACCGCCTTGCCTTACTCCGGTCTTCACTTGGAAGCTTCGTGTGAGCTGCCCGCTGTGTATGACTCTGCAGGTCATTCCTTCATAGGAGTTCCTCATGATGTTGACAAGCTTTTCTGGTATGCCGTAGTGTCGAAGCAATTTCCAGAGGGTGTTTCTGTGGAGACTGTCAAATGCCTTCTCGTAGTCTACAAAGTTGATGTATAATGGAGAGTTCCATTCCAATGATTGCTCAACTATGATTCGGAGGGTTGCAATCTGGTCTACACATGATCTATTGGGTCGGAAGCCTGCCTGCTGGTCTCTTAGCTGCGGATCCACCACTTTCTTTATTCGCTCGAGGAGGATTCTGTTGAAGATTTTTCCTGGCACTGATAAAAGCATGATTCCTCTGTAGTTGTGGCATTGGCTGAGGTCTCCTTTCTTAGGTATTTTGACCAAGTAGCCTTCTTTCCAGTCTGTTGGCCCTTCCTCTTCCTCCCATATCTTCTCGAACAGGGGGTGTAGCATCTCTACCGAGGTGTCTATGTCTGCCTTCAGTGCCTCGGCAGGGATGTTGTCTGGTCCTGCTGCCTTACTATTCTTTAGTTGTGCAATGGCCTGTTGGATTTCCTGCTTGCTGGGCTTTCCACAGTTGATGACTAAAGCAGTCTCCGCAGGTTGAATGTCCGGGGGGTTATGTGGTGTCGGTCTATTCAGGAGTTCTTCAAAATACTCTGCCCATCCCTCTTGCTGTTGGTCCAGTCTTGTGATGGTCTTTCCTTCCTTGTTTTTGATTGGTCGTTCTGGTCTGCTGAACTTTCCGGACAGTTTCTTGGTGGTGTCATACAGTTCCTTCATGTTTCCTTTTGCTGCTGCCTCTTCTGCTTCTTTAGCCAGGTTGTCGATGTAGTTTCGCTTGTCCTTCTTGGCATTTCTTTTGACCTTTCTGTTTGCCTCAGTGTACTCTCTTTGGGCTTTTGCCTTGGTTGCCCTTGTTCGGCTGTTGTTAACGTCTGTCTTTTTCTGTCTCCTTTCTTCTATGTTGCGTAGTGTTTCTGCTGATATCCACTCTTTATGGTTTCTCTTCTTTATTCCAATCACTTCCTTACATGTTGTTATGAGGGTTTCCCTTATCCTTTCCCATTGGTCTTGCTGGTCTCCTTCGTCACTGCTTAGATCTTGCAAGGCTTGATATCTGTTCTTCAGCTTCAGTGTGAACACTTCTCTTGTCTGTGTGTCTTTTAAGAGGTGGACATTGAATTTCTGTTTCTTTGATGTTGTTTCCATCCAGTGCTTCTTCAGTTTCAACTTGAGCATAGCGCTTAGTAGGTGGTGGTCTGATGCTATGTCTGCTCCTCGCCTTACTCGCAGGTCCTGTAGTGATCTCCTGAACTTGCTGGTTATGCAGAAGTGGTCTATCTGGTTCTCGGTCACTCCATCCGGTGATACCCAGGTTGCCTTGTGGATCCTCTTGTGTGGGAAGACGCTTCCTCCGATAACCAGGTTGTTCAGGGCACAGGTGTCCACAAATCTCTCTCCATTCTCATTCATTTCTCCTAGGCCATGCTTTCCCATCACTTTTTCGAAGCCTGTGTTGTCTCTGCCAATCTTTGCATTGAAGTCCCCCATGAGAATGTTGATGTCTTTTCCTTTTTGTTGATCCAGGATGCTCTGCAGTCTGTTGTAGAACTCATCCTTTTTTCCATCGTCACTGTCATTGGTTGGTGCATAGCATTGTATCACGTTCAACTTGATTTTCCTTTTCTTGGTTCTGAAGGTGGCTGTTATAATTCTTGATCCATGTGCCTCCCATCCAATCAGTGCTTTCTTTGCTGTTGTTGATAGCAAAAGGCCAACCCCCTCAGTGTGAGGGGCTTTGTCTTCTTCGTGCCCAGAGTAGAGTAGCAGCTCTCCTGTCTGCAGTCTTTGTTGTCCAGATTGTGTCCATCGTGACTCACTAATTCCTAAAAGATCTAGTTTGTACCTCTTCATTTCTGCTGCTACTTGTATGGTTTTTCCGGTCTCATACAAGGTCCTGACGTTCCATGTTCCAATTCGTATGTCTCTGGTTGACAGAAGGGGTTTCGGCTCTGTGACTTCTGTGACTTGACAGCTTTCATCACACAGCGTCATATTTCCTCTCATTGAGGATCCTTCTTCTTCCAGGGCTGAGGTCTGTTCGGTTGTCAACGTTTTTGTAACGGATTGTTTTCTACGGGATGAGGTTGTTGGCCCCACGCCCAACCCCCAACCTGGAGGACCAGGTGCTGCTTTTCGTCTGGCCCCTCCTCTGAAACCTGCCCGGCTTGGTTGAACCTGCCAGGGGTGTAAACCCCGGCCGGTATAGCTCTCAGAGTCATAGAAGCACACAAGCTGCCCCACCACGGCAAGGTATCAGCACGATGGGACAGGAGTGATTGAATTGCTACAGCTGAAATCTGCCGTTGAGTGGTGAGTAGCCAAGTCGCTGGAGATAATTTGTTTGAAAACAAAGCGTAATGACTGAATACAATGGCTACAGCGCAAAGTAAAAATTGTGATGACGCACAGCTGGTGGGCGTGGCTACTGCCAGCCCTGTGGAAATGAGCCCAGAGGATTTAAAACGCAAAAGGCAGCTCACCACAAAAGCCTTGCTAGACAAAATAGACACTTTGCAAACAAAAAGAAAATGTCATTTGAACAAAGCAAACAAACTAAAGGAGACTATTAATAAACTGATGTCTAACAGCAACAAGGATTGTAAAGAACCAGTGAAATGCGAGTTTGACAAGTTTAAACTGATGTGCCATGACGCACAAAATGCACACACAACTCTATTACCTTTGCTGCCAGCCGATGAAGCTGACAAGCATGAAGTGTGGTATAAAGCCAAAATGTTGAGTGTCAATGAATTTACAGATGTGGTTACAAAATGGTTGGAATGTGAAATGGATAATGAATCGACTGGTGCAGTTACAAAATGGTTGGAAAGCAATAATGATGTTGATGGAGCTGTCAATCACTACAATATTGACGACGAAGATGAGGTGCATCCTTATGACAGTGTTTCTAATGTGGGAACGCAGGTTTCAAGTAAACGATCACAGAAGAGCCGTGGCAGCTCAAGGAGTGGCCGATCTTCTACAGTCTCATTAAAATGCATTGAAGCTGCAGCCGAGAAAGCTGCACTAGAAACGCGCGCTGCTGCTTTGCGTGACAAACATGTATTGCAGGAGCAGGCTGAGCAGCTTCGGAGGAAACAGGAACAGCTTGAACTTAACACCGAGATTGCAGTGTCCTCTGCTAAACTAGCAGTGTTTATGAAATCTGATGGAGGGAGTTCAATTAAAGAATCGTACACAAAGAAAGGTGCAAAGACAAAGGAAAGGAAAACACCTCTCAATCCTGGGGCCAATGAATTCAATCCATTTCCTAGCACTGTTATGAAAAACATGCATGTGCAGCCAAAGCAAAATATAGGCCTACAGTCTCATTCACAATCCAACCAGAAGGCATCAAGGTTAAAGAGACATGGAACAACAAACCAAATGATGGATTCTGGACAGGTCATGGAATCTTCCCACATTCTGGATGCTGCACAGGTCATAAAATCTCCTCACATGCAGATTTCACACAGTCAGGATTCTGAACATGCCGTTCAATCTTCTCACGGTCAGGCTAACCTTGGTGTTGTACCTTCTCCTAACACCCAGGACGGCAATATTTACAGTCTACTTCAATCACAAAATCAAATAACGGCGCTCTTGGTGCAACAGCAAAACATGAATTCCCTTCCAATAAGAGAAATTCCAGTGTTTTATGGAGATCCTCTGTCATACAGAGCTTTCGTCCGAGCATTTCAACACTGTGTGGTAAATAAGACCAACAACAAAGGTGATTGTTTGTACTTCCTACAGCAGTACACAAGAGGGCAGCCTCAGGAGCTAGTCCGCAGTTGTCAACTTATGCCTCCCGACAGAGGTTATGAAAGAGCAATGGAACTGCTGCAGGAGCATTTTGGGGATGAGTTGAAAATTACCGCTGCTTATGTGGACAAGGTGCTTGGCTGGCCATTGGTGAAGGCTGAGGATGTGAAAGGACTGCAAGCATATTCACTCCTTTTGCGTGAGTGCTGTAACGCAATGGAAGAATTGAAATACATCAATGAACTTGACATGCCAGCTAACATGCGAGCCGTGATTCAGAAACTCCCCTACAAGTTGAAAGAAAAATGGAGAACAAAGGCGTGTGAGCTTTGGGAGTGCCATCAGCGCAGAGCTCAGTTTTTAGATATTGTTCTTTTTGTTGAGCGCCAAGTGAGAATTGCATCCGAACCTATTTTTGGAGATTTACAGTACAGTAGCTATGAAAAAACAACTAAGCCTGTAGAGAAGAAACAATTTGGTGACAGGAACAGATCACCATCAAGGATCAAGGGAAATGCCTATGCTACAACTATTGTAAACACTGAACAGAGTGATGTTGCAGAGTCTACAAGTAATGACAGAAGCAAGAGACAAAGTGTACAGTACAAGACTACAAAATCAAATCTGTGTCTGTGTTGCTCCCTTGAGCATGGGTTGGAGCAATGCCCACATTGGAAAAGAAAGCACACACACAGAAGATAAGTTTCCTGAAGGAGAAAGGCGTTTGTTTTGCTTGTTTGCAAACTGGACATATGAGCAAACACTGTGAAAGGCGCATGAGTTGCAAGGTGTGTGGTCAGAAACATCCAAGTGTTCTCCACATAAACAAGGAAAAGGAAATTGACACAGATGGGCTACAGGAAAAATCAAGTGACCGCACACACGTCTCTACCTTTTCTGGACATACAGGAGCCGGTAGCAGTGACGGCATTCTCTCAATCCTCCCAGTGCAAGTTAAGTCCTCCAAAGGTGACATAATAATTCAAACATATGCATTTTTGGACCCAGGAAGCACTTCAACATTCTGCTCTGAAAGCTTGATGACAAGGTTGAAAATGACTGGAAGGAGAGTAAAGGTTCAGTTGCGTACCATAGCGCCAGATCAGGAAGTTTCTAGCTTTATTCTTCAAGGTTTGGCGATTGCTGGCTGTAACGATGGACAGTTTTACAGGCTTCCTGAAGTTTTGACCCAAGAGAAAATGCCTGTGTCAACATCTAATATAATCTCAGATGAAGAAGTGGCGAAGTGGTCATATTTGAATGGCATCTGCATCCCTCACATCCAAGCCCAGGTGGAATTGCTGATTGGCACCAATGCCTCCAGGCTAATGGAACCCTGGGAGGTGGTGAACAGTGTTGGAGAGGGGCCGTACGCTTTTAAAAGTTACCGGTGGTTGTGAATAGAATTGCAGTGGATAAGCTGGAGGAGCTGCTTGTCAATCAGTATAATACAGATTTTAACGAGAAGACCTCAAGTGAACAAGAGGAGATGTCCAGAGAAGACAGGAGATTCATGGATGTCGTATCCAGCTCAGTGCAGTTGCAAGATGGACATTACAAGATGAAACTCCCCTTCAAGAGAGATGTTGTTATGCTTCCAAACAATCTCAGTGTGGCTAAACAGAGAATCTGTGGATTACGGAAGAGGTTTCTGCGGGACCAAGCCTTCCATCGTGAATATGTCGTTTTCATGGAGGATGTTATCAGCAAAGGATACGCGGAGAGAGTACCCCAACATCAGTTGAATCAGCCTGATGGTAAAATGTGGTATATACCCCATCATGGAGTACGTCACCCCAAGAAGGGAACACTGCGGGTCGTTTTTGACTGTGCGGCCGAGTTCAGAGGAACATCGCTAAATCAGCAGCTGGTGCAAGGGCCCAATCTGACCAGCTCTTTGGTGGGAGTGCTGACCAGATTCAGACTGGAACCAGTGGCAGTTAGGGCTGGGTTCAAAAAAATCGATTTCCCGATTCTGAATCGATCTTCATTGAATGAGCGATTATCGATTCATAAATCCCGAGATCGATCTTTCATGTTTATTTATTTTTTTGCAGCTTCAACCCGCAACGAGATCTCGTGGCCAGATCTCGCGCTACAAGAATGTATCATATCTCACGCAACGACCAGGCTTAAAGGCAGATGTCTGGGTGCATTTTGGATGTAAAAATTATGACGATAGAGATGAGCAGGACAAAAGCAAAGCCATATGCAAGCTGTGCGCAGTGGAGGTTAAATTTAGTGGAAACACCACAAATCTACGGAACCACTTATTGAGGCATCACCCTGACGTGAAACATGGAAAAGCGGATCTGAAACAAGCCTCGCTGATAAAGTCGTTTGGTTGCAAATTACAATCAAATTCTCCGCGTGCCCAACAAATTACTACAGCGTCGTCAGTGTCGTCAGTGTACTAGAACCACGCTACGTGTTACCGACACGCAAACAGTTGAGTGAAGTGATAGTCCCAGACATGTCCGCGCAGGTGAAACGTGACATCGCAACTTCACTCCAGCCAGCAGAGAGAGTTGCCATAACGTGTGACAGCTGGACATCCAGAGCAATGGACTCGTACCTGACAATCACTTGCCACTTTATCAGCGAGGCTTGTTTCAGATCCTCTTTTCCATGTTTCACGTCAGGGTGATGCCTCAATAAGTGGTTCCGTAGATTTGTGGTGTTTCCACTAACTTATTGTTACTGTATATTACAGTATTTTAATAATCATTGATTTTCCAATTATGTTTATTCCTGAATAAAATCTTCCAATCTCCAAAAAGTGAGAAAGCAGTAATGAAGGGCTTTAGTTTCATGGACATTATGGTTTACAATGTGTTTTTTTGTTCCCCAAAATACCCTCATCTATTGCACTATTTTCGTTTGAGTTTTGCAAATTTTTATTTTGTATATATATATATATATATATATATATATATATTATGCAAATAAGCTATTTGAGACAGTCCTGAGGGATATGTGATGTCTTGTTTACCGATAGGCTATGTTTGTAGCCCCTTTATTTACACTGGCTGCAGTAAAGCACGTTAAAAAGCATGTTTTGTAGTGTCTGATTTAGCAAAATGTTGGTCAATGATGTTCATTTATGTTCCAATAAGAAGTACATTCATGTAACTGCTTTGGAGTCAATTCTTAATGTAAACATTGATATGTTTAACAATGCTATGTTACGGCTGGGCCGTCACACACGCCCTCCCCCGCCCCCACAGCTCGAGCACCCGCCCCCACAACTCGAGCACAGCGTGCTCTCCGCCGCAGGTGAAGCTCGTTCCCGGTGATTGGAGGGTTATCCAGCCACAGTCAAACCAACACACCTGTCTCCACTCCCAATCAACCCTCTGGCTACATCTACCCTGGACTCCCTTCATTCATCGTCAGTTCTTCCCTAAGAATGGCCTGGCAAGTATCCTCTATTACCAGTCGTGTACTTTGCTCTCGTTACTATTTTTGTCATACCTTTTTGTACTGGCCTACCGTAGAGACTTACGCTGTTTCTCTGTTTCTCTACAGCCCACGCCAGCCACTACCCCCAGCCCGCCAGGCTGAAACCCCCGGACTCATCATCTGTTTTTCCACCCGCCTGCACTGTAAATAAATACCCTACGGGGCTAACACTGTATTCTGCCTCCGGTGTCGTGTCCTTGAGCCCCCTCGCTCCCGTGTCATAACAGAAGAACTGACCATGCAATTGGGCTCAGACGACACGAAGGACCGGGCACCATCTCCCACCCCTGGATCCGGTCCGACGGCTATCCAGATCCTCGCTGAACACACTCACCTCCTCCAGGCGGCCGCTACAGCGTGCCAGGCCCTGAACACTCGCATTACAACCCAGGAGGCTAACCAGGAGCACCGCGCCACCCAGATGCAGCACCTCATCACTACGACCCAAGCGCTTACGGCACAGGTGGCCGCGCTCGCAGCCTTTGCCCCCCCCCCTGCTCTCCCTGACCCTGCCCAGCTACCGGCACCACCTACTGGACAGCCACGGGAGCCCCACCTAGCCAGCCCCCGCCCCTTCGACGGAGCCTTCGCCCAGTTCCGAGGCTTCATCCTCCAGTGCGAGTTGGTGTTCTCGCATCAGCCCAGCCAGTTCTGGTCGCCGGCAGCCCGGGTGGCGTTCATCACCAACCTCACCACCGGCGACGCCCTGAATTGGGTCCAGGCCACCCTCTGCGCCCGCCCTGACCTGTTCGGTGACTACGCTACCTTCCTCACGGAGTTCAAGAGGGTTTTCGACCACCCCACTGCAGGACAGGAGGTCGGGGCGCGACTGATGTCACTCCACCAGGGGAACCGGACCGCGGCGGCCTACTCTACCGAGTTTCGCACCCTGGCAGCCGGAAGCGGATGGAATGACAGGGCACTGCGATCTGCTTTCCGCCAGGGGCTGAGTGAGGCCATCAAGGACGAGCTCGTCCGGGACAGACCCGCCACCCTGGACGAACTAGTGGCCCTAGCCATCGACGTTGACGAGCGCTCCCGGGAGCGTCGGAGAGAGAGAGGGCGCTACCAGACCAGCTCGCCACGCCCCCAGGACCCTATCGTCACAGCCAACCCCTCCTCCGCACGGGAGTCGACCTACACCCCATGCACTGGCGAGGAGCCGATGCAGCTTGGTCGAGCCCGCCTCACCACGACGGAGAAGGAGAGGAGAAGGGCCCAGGGCCTGTGCCTCTACTGTGGAGAGAAGGGACACCTCCGTGACACCTGCCCGTCCCTATCAAAAGGGCAGGCTCACCCGAAGGGGGAATCCGGGTGAGCCGTGTCTCTCAATCCCCACCTACCACCAGCCCAGCCAGGTTCTCTGTCACCCTCTCCTGGCAGGGGCAGAACCTCACGGTCGAGGCCATCATTGACTCGGGAGCAGACGAGAACTTTATGGACGCCCAGCTGGCCCGCTCAGCTGCCGTTCCCCTCGTTGCCCTCGAGACCCCCCTCTCCGTCTCAGCCCTAGACGGACACAGCCTGGGGCCCCTCACCCACCGCTCTACACCCCTCTCCTTGACCGTCTCTGGGAACCATGTGGAGGAGATCCGATTCTACATCCTCAAAACCCCCCAGTCCCCGCTCATCCTGGGACGACCGTGGCTCGAGCTCCACATTCCCCATGTCAGCTATGGTGAGGGACGTATCCTGAGCTGGAGTACCGCATGTTACGCCCGGTGCCTCCGTGCCGCCCATACCCCCTCGTCGCCTCTGCGACCGCCTCCGGCTCCCCCTGACCTCTCCTCCATCCCAGAGGTCTACCACGACCTCGGAGAGGCCTTCAGCAAGGAGCGTGCTCGCACCCTGCCCCCTCACCGGCCCTACGACTGTGCCGTCGAGCTCCGCCCTGGCAACAAACTTCCGGTCAGTCGCCTCTACAACCTTGCCCCCCCGGAGAAGGCAGCCATGGACACCTACATCTCCGACTGTCTGGCTGAGGGGCTCATCCGTCCATCACACTCCCCGGTGGCAGCGGGGTTTTTCTTCGTTAAGAAGAAGGATGGAACCCTCAGGCCATGCATTGACTACCGTGAGCTCAATGCCATCACCGTCCGGAACACCTATCCTCTCCCCCTCATGAGCTCCAACTTTGAGCCCCTCCTTGGGGCCACCATCTTCACTAAGCTGGACCTCCGGAACGCCTACCATCTGGTCCGGATTCGTGAGGGTGACGAGTGGAAGACGGCGTTCAAGACCCCCCGTGGCCACTATGAGTACCTTGTCATGCCCTTTGGTCTCACTAACGCCCCCTCCGTCTTTCAGGCCCTCATGAACGACGTCCTCAGGGACATGCTGGACATCTTTGTCGTCCTCTACCTGGATGACATCCTAGTATTCTCCAGGAACCCTGAGGAGCATGTCCAACATGTCCGCCTAGTCCTCCAGCGCCTACTGGAGAATCGCCTTTTTATTAAGGCTGAGAAGTGCTCTTTCCACACTCACTCTGTGGAATTCCTGGGGCTCATCGTGGAGGGTGGGTTGACTCGCCCTGACCCCAAGAAGACTCGGGCCGTCGTCGAGTGGGGCCAACCTACCACCCGGAAACAGCTGCAGTCATTCCTCGGCTTTGCCAACTTCTACCGGCGATTCATCCGGGACTTCAGCCGGGTAGCCGCCCCCCTCACTGCCCTCACCTCCCCCCTGCGCCAGTTCACGTGGACACCAGCAGCCAGCGCTGCCTTCAGTGACCTGAAGAGGCTCTTCACCTCGGCGCCGGTCCTAATCAACCCAGACCCCTCTAGGCCCTTCATTGTGGAAGTGGACGCCTCAGACACGGGCGTCGGTGGCGTGCTCTCTCAACGATCGGAGGACCAGACCGTGCACCCCTGCGCCTTCTACTCCCGCCGTTATACCTCCGCCGAGGCCAACTACGACATCGGGAACCGCGAGCTGCTGGCGGTGGTGGAGGCGTTCCACGAGTGGCGGCACTGGCTGGAGGGCGCAGAGCACCCCTTCACCGTCTGGTCGGACCACAAGAACCTAACCTACATCAAGTCGGCCAGGCGGTTGAACTCCCGTCAGGCACGCTGGGCCCTGTTCCTCGGGCGGTTTAACTTCCACCTCACGTTCCGTCCGGGCTCCCTGAACGCCAAGGCTGACTCCCTTTCTCGGCTCGATGCCGCAGAGGAGGAACCCACCACTCCTGACACCATCGTTCCATCCTCCCGGGTCGTTGGAGTGGTCACCCTGGAGATCGAGGCGGTGGTCAGAGCTGCACAGCGCACCCAGCCAGATCCCCGACCGGGGTCCCCCGGCCGTCTCTTCGTCCCGGACGCCGTCAGGACCAAGGTGATGCAGTGGGGCCACGCCAGCCGCTTCGCCTGCCATCCTGGGGCCCTACGCACACTGTCCTTCCTGCGCCGGCGGTTCTGGTGGTCCACCATGGCCGCGAACGTCAGGGAGTTCGTCTCGGCCTGCCCTACCTGCGCTCGCAGCAAGGCATCCCACCGGCCGCCTTCAGGACTGCTGCGGCCTCTACCCGTGCCCGGTCGACCGTGGTCCCACCTCGCCATGGACTTCGTGACCGGCCTTCCCCCGTCTCTAGGCAACACGGTCATCCTCACCATCGTGGACCGCTTCTCCAAGTCCGTGCGGTTGGTAGCTCTGGCAAAGCTACCGACCTCGGCGGAGACGGCGGAGCTACTCACCACCCACGTCTTCCGGCTTTACGGGCTTCCCCAGGATGTGGTTTCCGACCGTGGCCCCCAGTTCACATCCAAGGTGTGGCAGGCCTTCTGTTCTGGGATTGGGGCCACGACCAGCCTCTCCTCCGGCTACCATCCCCAGACCAATGGGCAGGCGGAGAGAGCCAACCAGAGCCTGGAGTCGGCACTCCGCTGCATGTCCTCCCTCCATCCATCCTCCTGGAGCAAGGACCTACCCTGGGTGGAGTACTCTCTGAATGCCATGGTGAATGAAGCCACCGGCCGGTCCCCCTTCGAGTGCTCCTTGGGGTACCAGCCACCCCTGCTTTCTACCCAGGAGGGCGAAGCGTCGGTACCATCGGTCCAGGCACACCTCCTTCGCTGTCGTCGGGTCTGGACCTCCGTACGCTCGGCCTTGCTTCGGGCCACCGCCCGAACTACCCGAAGCGCCAACCGTCGTCGCACTCCAGCTCCGGAGTACCAGGTGGGCCAGAGGGTCTGGCTCTCCACGGCGGATCTCCCCCTCAATGTCCCCTCCCGGAAGTTGGCGTCGAGATACATCGGCCCCTACGCCATCGACCGGGTCATCAACCCCGCTGCCATCCGGCTGGTCCTCCCTCACTCCCTCCGTCGGATCCACCCGGTGTTCCACGTCTCCCGGGTTAAGCCCCATGTCGCCAGCGACCTGATGCCACCAGCCCCTGCACCGCCCCCTCCTCAGTTGGTGGATGGCCACCCCCAGTGGGCGGTAAGGAGGCTCCTCAGGGCTCGTCGCTGTGGCCGGGGTTTCCAGTACCTGGTGGACTGGGAAGGATATGGCCCAGAGGAACGGAGCTGGATTCCCCGGTCCCAGATCATGTCCCCAGTCCTCCTCAGGGACTTCTATCGGGCCCACCCGGAGGCTCCGGGCCGGTCGCCAGGAGGCTCCCCCTCGGGGGGGGGTCCTGTTACGGCTGGGCCGTCACACACGCCCTCCCCCGCCCCCACAGCTCGAGCACCCGCCCCCACAACTCGAGCACAGCGTGCTCTCCGCCGCAGGTGAAGCTCGTTCCCGGTGATTGGAGGGTTATCCAGCCACAGTCAAACCAACACACCTGTCTCCACTCCCAATCAACCCTCTGGCTACATCTACCCTGGACTCCCTTCATTCATCGTCAGTTCTTCCCTAAGAATGGCCTGGCAAGTATCCTCTATTACCAGTCGTGTACTTTGCTCTCGTTACTATTTTTGTCATACCTTTTTGTACTGGCCTACCGTAGAGACTTACGCTGTTTCTCTGTTTCTCTACAGCCCACGCCAGCCACTACCCCCAGCCCGCCAGGCTGAAACCCCCGGACTCATCATCTGTTTTTCCACCCGCCTGCACTGTAAATAAATACCCTACGGGGCTAACACTGTATTCTGCCTCCGGTGTCGTGTCCTTGAGCCCCCTCGCTCCCGTGTCATAACATGCTACATGTTATAGGGTTCCTTGAACCATTTATTAGTTCTGAGAATCTCTTCATATTCAAGGAAAATTGATATTGTAACTAAATCGAATCGGAATCGAATCGAATCGTGAATCGAATCGGGAGCTGTGAATCGGAATCGAATCGTTTTGGGAAATCAGTGGCGATACACAGCCCTAGTGGCAGTCATGGCAGATGTGAAAGCCATGTTTCACCAGGTCAAGGTTGCAGATGAACATACTGATTTGTTGAGGTTCTTGTGGTGGCCAGCAGGTGACATCAAACAGGAGCCGGTGCAGCACCGTATGACTGTTCACCTTTTTGGTGCGGCCTCCTCACCCAGTTGTGCGTGTTACGCCCTTCACAAGACAGCGGAAGATAACAAACACAAATTCCCTGCCGAAGTGATTAACACCCTTACACACAACTTTTAATGTGGACGATCTGCTTAAGAGCTTGTCAACGGAGGAGGAGACTGTGCACATGGTTGAGGACCTAATGGCACTATGCAAAGAAGGAGGATTCCAGCTGACAAAATGGACTAGCAATAGCCGTAAAGTGTTGCAGGCCATTGCCAAGGAGCACAGGTCAGCACCTGTGCATAACCTGGATCTTGACCAAGACAAGTTGCCATTGGAGAGGGCTTTGGGCCTACACTGGTGTGTTGAGACGGACACATTCACATTCAAGCTCGCCATCAAAGAGCAGCCGCACACAAGACGTGGAATCTTGTCCATGGTCAGCTCTGTGTATGATCCTTTGGGATTTTTAGCACCACTTACACTCGTGCCAAAAATGATGTTGCAGGAGCTTTGTCGCATGAAGTATCAGTGGGATGATCCAGTGCCTCAGGTTCTACAAAAGAAATGGAGAAAGTGGTTGACTGACCTTGAAAGGGTGACAGACTTCAGAGTCAGTCGATGTTTTAAGCCAAAAAGCTTTGGACAACCAACAAGTGTTCAGTTGCATCATTTTTCTGATGCCAGCCAGGATGGATATGGCACTGTCAGCTACATCAGGATGCAACATGGAGAGAGCAGTCACGTCGCCTTCGTCCTTGGCAAGGCAAGGGTGGCGCCCCTGAAGCAAATGACGATCCCTCGCATGGAGCTCACAGCTGCTGTTGTCGCAGTCAGAGTTGACCGAATGCTTCAAGCAGAACTGGGCCTTGAACTGGAGAAATCTGTATTTTGGACAGACAGCACCTCAGTTCTCAAGTACATCAAAAACGAGGATAAAAGGTTCCACACATTTGTTGCCAATCGAGTGTCCACCATCAGGGAAGAATCTGACATATCACAGTGGAGATATATCCCTACGGCACAAAATCCGGCAGATGACGCCTCAAGAGGACTGAGAGTGGAACACCTTTTGACACAAAACAGATGGATTGAAGGACCAGAGTTTCTGAGAATGTCAGAGAGGAAGTGGCCAAGTGAAAGATCAGACTCAGTCATTGTTGAAGGTGACCCAGAGGTAAAGAGGGATCTCATGGTAAACGCTGTTGTGGTTGCCGACAGCCCTAATGCCACTCACCAGCTAATGACATACTTTTCAGACTGGAAGAAACTAAGAAACTCGGTTGCATGGTTCATAAAGGTGACAAGGACTCTACTAAAGTTGAGTCAGAGGAGAAGGCTTTTACAGGAAAAGGCCCAAGTGAATCCTCATGTTCAAGTGGAGAATGAAATGCAGCAGCTGAAAGGTACTCTTGGTGGACAAAGTCTGTCGGTGAAGGATCTTCAGGAGGCGGAAACAGCCATAATGTACTTCAGCCAGCAGGAAACGTTCCACAAGGAAATTGAAGCATTGACATCTGGTAGTTCTGGAGTAAAACGGGACAGTGCTATCTACAAGTTGGATCCTGTGCTGCAAGAGGGGTTGCTGAGAGTCGGAGGGCGTTTGGGCAAGGCGGCAATGCCTGAAACCACAAAACATCCCGCCATTCTCTCCAAGGAGCATCATGTGTCCTCTTTGATTCTGAAGCACATCCATAACCAGCTGGGTCATGCCGGACGAAATCATATGCTCTCCAGGTTGCACAGAAATTACTGGATTACAAATGCCAATACTGCAGCGAGGAAAGTGATTTCAAACTGTGGAGTCTGCAAGCGACAAAGGGCACAACCAGGTGAACAGAAGATGGCCGATTTACCGAAAGAGAGGATTTCTCCCGATCTTCCTCCTTTTACAAATGTGGGAGTGGACTATTTTGGACCAGTGGAAGTGAAAAGAGGACGCAGCAAAGTGAAACGCTACGGGGTCATTTTCACGTGCATGGCAAGCAGGGCAGTCCATCTGGAGTGCGCCTACTCATTGGACACAGACTCGTGTATCAATGCTCTACGAAGATTCATCTGTCGGCGTGGGCAAGTTGTGCACATGAGATCGGATAATGGAACGAATTTCATCGGAGCAGAGAGGGAGTTGAGAGAGACGCTGGCTTCTCTGAACCACAGCAAAATCCAGAGAGCTTTTCTGCAAGATGGAATCGAGTGGAGTTTCAACCCACCTGCTGCGTCCCACCACGGAGGTGTGTGGGAACGAATTATCCGGATGATAAGGAAGATACTTACCTCCGTTTTTCAGCAGCAGACATTGGATGACGAGAGCTTTCACACAGTGTTGTGTGAAGTTGAGGCCATCTTAAACGATAGGCCTATCACAAAGGTATCTGATGATCCAAATGATCTTGAAGCTCTTACTCCCAGTCACCTGTTGACAATGAAAGGACTGCCTGTATTACCACCAGGATTGTTTAAAGATGAAGACTGCTATGGCAGGAGACGCTGGAAACAGGTGCAATACATCTCAGACTTGTTCTGGAAAAGGTGGATGCGGGAGTATTTACCTTTACTCCAGGAGCGTTCCAAATGGAATAGAGAGAAGAGGAATCTTGTTCCAGGAGACGTGGTTTTGGTAGCTGACTCTACCGCTCCTCGCAGTTCTTGGCTGTTGGGCCGAATACAGGACATGTTTGCGGACAAGCGTGGATTTGTACGTTCTGTGAGGGTCAAGACCAAGACTAGCGTTCTGGTCAGGCCCATCACCAAGCTGTGTCTTCTGCAAGCGGCACAGTAACTGTCGTTTTTTTTTTTATTATGGACTATGATTTAAAAAAAAAAAAAAAAAAAAAAAAAGCCTCTTGCTACAGTATGTATGGTGTTGCTGCATAATGGCTTTGTTGTTTGAATTGTATTTGTTAATGTCTCTAGCCAATGAACAAATAGGAGCCGGAGTGTTGCAGCCATTATGTCTGTGCTGGATGTCATGTTTACTGTTGACCACTGAGTGGCGAGGGCATAGGAGTGCACAGGTATATAGGTGAGCTCACCGGTAGGCTACAGGTGTTACTGATTGAACTGGTGAGCACACAGTCTTTGACCGTGTTGCCACACGCGAAACTTTGTAGTGTATCATGTTTTTATAATAAAGTAAACAAATGATTGCAACGTACAGAAGTCGTCGGTGTTGGTATCACGAGTCAACTAAAGTTTACAGTTCAACAGTTGCGGTGACTAAGGAGGAAACAGTCACCACAATACCCTTACCCTAAAGCTGAGAGTCTGCACTTTAAGCCCATATTCATTATATAACTGTAACCTGAAGATGTTTTGGTAAACAGTTAAAATAACACAAATTATGTCTGTGTCCAAATATATATGGACCTAACTGTACCTTTTCTGGAGGTCTTGTATGACTGAAACATCCAAATGAATCTACTGGGAGCAGTCTTCTAGCAGTGTGCGGACTCTACTTTGTATTGTAGTATAGTTAGGCTACATGCAAGAACTTCAATCCACTTTCAACCCTGGCTATGATTTTTAAAAAGTAAAAAATAAAATAAAAAAGTAACAAGCACCGCAGCGCACTCAGTACGTTTAAATGCTTTGAAAAGATGCATAATGTTAATTGACAAGGCAACCCTAACCCTAACCCTATAACAATAATTATGATGAATGAGTTATCAGGTCTTCAGAATGTCTCTAAAACAAGCAAATTGCCATTGGGGGCTTCATAACTTGAGAAGAAAGCAACCAAATCAGCATATAAGTGGTCAATCGAAATACTATTTAGTTTCAACACATGCAATTCTGGATTTTTTTTTATGTTGGAGGATTAAAATGCTTTTCATGGTCAAATATATGTATTACATTTCCATTTTTTCAATTGTGTTACAAAAAAGTGCAACCGCCGCATTTTGTAATAACCTGCACAATATGTAATACATTTCTTACATAATAAGGCAAACGTTATTACATTTTGCGTTCGGGCGATTTATTACATAATGTGCAGGTTATTACAGAATGCGGTGTTATTACATATTGAAAGTTACTTTTTATTACATTTTGGGATTTTATTACATAATGTGCAGTTATTACATAATGGGCCGGTTTCACAGACAAGGCTTAAGCCTAGTCCTAGACTAAAAAACATCTTCAATGGAGATTTTACATTGAAAGTGTGATTTAGTCCAGGACTAGGCTTAAGCCTTGTCTCTGAAACCGGCCCAATGAGGCTTAACAGGGCTGTTTAAAATGTGTTACAAACCCAGGCAGCATGATGATTTGCCCAATTTATACTTCTGCGTCAAATTTACGCGCGGCTACGCCGTAGCCTACGCAAGGGCTCTCCCAGTTTATAGTTCTGCGTTGGTCGGTCCGCATCGCGTTAGTCGGTCCGCGTCGCGTTGGTCGGTGTACTCCAAGGACGTGTCGTCCATATAAGCATAGTAAGCAGTGCTTACCCAACGAAAAAATAAAAAAGGACAGTGAAAATATTTAAATAAAAGTGCATGTAACCGTTTGTTTGTTTTCATTAAAAGAGTCGTATTTTAGGTCCCAGGGCAGCAGGAGTCATTCATTTTGACGTTGCATTTTTAGCGTCACCTGCAGGAGTAAGCACTTCCTACTCTGCCTGCGTGCATTGCGTTGCATTATAAGCACTTCTCTCTCTGCTTTCCCTCGCGTACATTCGAATGCGTGAAAATGTCTTCTTTTTTTTCCCGATGCCTCAGCCCGCTGTTTAATGTGGCCAGGGTAAGCATGCTTACCAGCCAATCAGTAGTTCTTTAATTCCGATAAGAGCTACTGATTGGCTCTTATCACTTTCAAGTTCACTTAACATTTCACCTCTCGCCCGGCAGAATAGCTTATGCTAGCTAGCTCAAACGATCTAAATAATAATAATCAATAAGGATAACTTGCTTGATTTTGTGAATATGGACATTACTGTCAGCGACCTAAAGGGATTTCGTAGACTGGACTGGACTGGAAAAACAGAACTACTGGCTAAATGCCGCCCGAAGCCACCGCTCACCGATCTTCACACCCAGAAAGGGAGAGTCGCTAGGGGGTTCCAGCAAGCCTGGTATGAGCGGTTTATATGATTTATATGATTCGCGAGGCTGGTGGCGATCTGTGCTCGTTTATATGGTTTGAGTACTGCTGTGCTGCTGGTTATGGCTTCTTATTTAAGACTTCCTCTGCTTTTACCTTTGAATAGGCCTGTGCCATTGTGTTTGGAGAGAGAGCTGCTTAATCAATCGCTGAGATAGGCCTAATGTCGCTGTCCGTGCCAGTGGTTCTGGACCAAAAGTGTTTGAGAGAGATAGAGAGGGAGGGTTTGTGATGTGATGTCAAGTGCCTGTGTGACAAAGTGTGAAAAGAAAGTGTGTTGTGAGTTTACTATGGAGGATGGAAACGGTGTGTGTCTGTGTTGTGCATGTGTGCGTTTGCGATGTTGAAACTGGACTTGTAGATTTCAGCAGGCTGGCTACTTGAAAAGGTCTTGGTTCAAAAAAGATTGAACAATGAGCACCCTTGATATAGTCGAAACTGGCAACTGTTTTTTTTGTTTTTGGTAATCTGATCACAAAGTGACACTACAGTTTATTAGCGGGTTCTAGGGCATCAAAATTGCATTTCCTTGAAACTGCGTTCACTGATAGCGTGTATGTGTAATTATGTGTATTTCTATATCTTATGCTTACCCAATCTAAAAGCTCACGGCACGTGCCTGGTGTACTCATAGCGGCATAATAGCGATCCAAAAACGTATTTTTGTTATGCTTGTTGTAAAGAAAATGTCTATAATGCATTGAAATGACAGTAAACTAAGATAATAAGATGGTTATCGTCATTTTTCAAATCTTTATTAATAAGTAATTACAGAAAAAGTAAATGGCTGTGTTCGGAATAGCATACTAGCATACTAGATATGACGTAGATTTTGAGTATGCAGTGCGTTCACACTGTACAGTATGCGAGATTTGAGTATGCGAGAAATGTAGTATGCGAGCAATATTTCCGTGATAATTAAAGTCTGTTACGATGGACACTTTTGGCGTACTGCTTCCCCAAAATGCATTTCGCGTCCAGGGTTGCCAGATGGGGCAGGTTACCGCCGAATGGGCTACTTGATTTAGAGGTTATAGAAAGTTTAGGCTGTAAATTGTCAATCCCATCTGGCAACCCTGTGCGCTTTCAGCCTCGTCAAACTGCGTCATACAAACTTGTCATACAGCTGTTGTTTACATTGTCCGATAGCCTGGGAACCGAAAGCTTGCAATAAACATCGTTTTTTGCACATATTTGAGTGTGCAGATGCTGCTTTTTTGCACTCTATTTGATACTCTTCAGTTGCAGCACCCCAGCTAAATCTGATCACGGATGAGCGGTGGTATTTTCACTATACTGGGAATGGGAATTAACATGGTGAAATGCATTCTTAGACAAGGCTACGTCGTCATGATTACAAATATGCCACTTGAAATGCATGAAATCCAAGTTTATTTGTGTCTTACACACATGTTCCTAGTATTTGACTGATTGTAACCCAATCACGAATGATCCCAGTATTGTCGCTTCAGACGGACAAGTTGGTTGTATTGTGCTTGCTGCAACACAAATATGTTATTGCTCATATATTTATTTTAATCATGTTCTTTTACCAACTGCTAAGACAACAATATAGTAAACTAGTTAATGAATGAATGGTCTTTATTCTTTATTGTCATTGCTATAGTACAGGTACCAAACAACGAAATTTAGGAGGGGTGGCTCCCCTGGTGCTAGGAAAGAAAAAAAAAACTAAAAAAGACAAGAAGGGAAGGAGCTGGTTTACATAAATAAAGGCTATGTACACTATCCACTATACTATACTGTACAGATAGACGACTAGGGTTGTCATATTGCACATAGTGTTATTGCACATTCATTTAAAGTGTCGCAGTTTGCAGGCTTGAAATGTACATATTTGTGCCTCAGCACTACACCTGATTTTTTTCAGTCCAGCAACTGCCATCAATCCGTCCAGACTGTCCAGGGCCCAGAACCTAGGTCTTTGTTCAGGGCCTGGATGGCCCTGGGGTAGAAGCTGTGCTTCAGTCTGTTTGTCCTTGCGGCCATAATGTTTTAACAGGGTTTTCAGTAAACGTTTTAAGAAGGTTATAAGCAAACGTTTTTAGAATGGTTTTTAGAGCACGTTATCCTAAAACATTCTGGGAACAAACAAAAAAACTTAAGCTGAAAATGTTTTGAGAACATAAGGAACTTAAGCTGAAAATGTTTTGAGAACATAAGGTGTAATGTTCTAGCAATACTGTTTTAACAGGGTTTTCAGTAAACGTTTTAAGAAGGTTATTACCAAACATTTGTAGAATGTTTTTTGAGAACATTATCCTAAAACATTCTGGGAACTTAAAGAAAACTTCCCGCTGAAAACATTTTCAAGAACATTAGGGCATAATGTTCTAGCAATGTTGTCACTTAACATTTTAAGAAGGTTATCACACAACATTTTAAAAATGTTTTTAGAGAACATTATCCTAGAACATTCTGGGAACTTAAAGAAAACTTCCCGCTGAAAACATTTTCAAGAACATTAGGGCATAATGTTCTAGCAATGTTGTCACTTAACATTTTAAGAAGGTTATCACACAACATTTTAAAAATGTTTTTAGAGAACATTATCCTAGAACATTCTGGGAACTTAAAGAAAACTTCCCGCTGAAAACATTTTCAAGAACATTAGGGCATAATGTTCTAGCAATGTTGTCACTTAACATTTTAAGAAGGTTATCACACAACATTTAAAAAATGTTTTTAGAGAACATTATCCTAGAACATTCTGGGAACTTAAAGAAAACTTCCCGCTGAAAACATTTTCAAGAACATTAGGGCATAATGTTCTAGCAATGTTGTCACTTAACATTTTAAGAAGGTTATCACACAACATTTAAAAAATGTTTTTAGAGAACATTATCCTAGAACATTCTGGGAACTTAAAGAAAACTTCCCGCTGAAAACATTACGAGAACATTCTAGGTAACATTCTTTGAACATTTTTAGAACAAAAAATTGCTAGCTGGGAATGTTCTTCCTTTGTTATCGTGTAACATTGTGGGAACATTTTATAAAAGAAAATCCTTGGAATGTTGCAGGTAAAACGTTCTTCCTTTGTTTACATATCACATTCTAGAAAAAACGTTTTGTGATCTGAGGCATCAATAACATCCTGAAAACATTATCGAATGTTGCTTTGAAAATGTCCTTCCTTTGTTATCATGTAACATTGTGGGAACATTTTATAAAAGAACATTTTATAATCTGTTACCTAAACAATGTCCCCAAAACATCCTTGGAATGTTGCAGGTAAAACGTTCTTCCTTTGTTATCACATTACAGGAACATTCTAGAAAAAACGTTTTGTGATCTGAGGCATCAATAACATCCTGAAAACATTATCGAATGTTGCTTTGAAAATGTCCTTCCTTTGTTATCATGTAACATTGTGGGAACATTTTATAAAAGAACATTTTATAATCTGTTACCTAAACAATGTCCCCAAAACATCCTTGGAATGTTGCAGGTAAAACGTTCTTCCTTTGTTTACATATCACATTACAGGAACATTCTAGAAAAAACGTTTTGTGATCTGAGGCATCAATAACATCCTGAAAACATTATCCGAATGTTGCTTTGAAAATGTCCATTCTTTGTTATCATGTAACATTGTGGGAACATTTGATAAAAGAACATTCTATAATCTGTTACCTAAACAATGTCCCCAAAATATCCTCAGAATGTTGCACCTAAAACGTTCTTACTTTGTTAACATTTAACGTTATAGGAACATTATTTGAAATGGTAAACATCCTTAAAATGCTCTTTGAACATTAGATGAAAACGTTTTCTTTAAAACATTAACAGAACTTGTAGGGAATGTTAGCCAATGTTGTGGGAACATTCCCTGCTAGCTGGGTATGCGTCAGTTTCTACGCAACCGTAAGCTCTGTGATTGGTCCGCTTGGTAGCACATGATTCCGACAAGATTCCGACTCTCTCGTCAGCCAAAATGCGGAAGCCATGACAGAAATGTCATTTACTTTTTCTGTAATTACTTCCTAATAAAGATTTGAAAAATTATGATAACCATCGTATTATCTTAGTTTAATGTCATTTCAATGCATCATAGAACAAGCATAACAACAAAAAGATCGCTATTATGCCGCTTTGAGCTCCGTTGAGTTCGTATGGAAGCGTCAGGCACAGCCTTCCTATAAGGAGCGCGATTCACATTTACGAGATGTACAATCCTGTTTATTTAGAAATAAATGATTAGTTACAGGGAGCCCCATGGCTGTTCGTTGGGTTTAAATTATATTTATGATAGACATATTTAATGTTAAGTTATCTATAAGAACTGTGATTGGTCCGCTTGGTAGAGTCACATTCCGACTCTCTCGTAAATGCGGAAGTCATGACAGAAATGTAATTTACTTTTTCTGTAATTTACTTTTTTTACTTATTAATAAGATTTGAAAATGTATTATAACCATCTTATTATCTTAGTTTACTGTCATTTCAATGCATTATAGACATTTCCTTTACAACAAGCATAACAAAAATACGTTTTTTGATCGCTATTATGCGGACCAACGTAGAACAACGTAGAACTATAAACTTGGAGACCCCTTACGTAGGCTACGTAGGCTACGCGCGTAAATTCGACGCAGAAGCTTAAATCGGCCTTAATGCGAGCTGCTATGGGGAGCCGGTAAAGGGCGCGGAAGAGAGGGGAGACTTTGGGGAGGTTGAACACCAGACGGCCGGTAGCATCCTGGATGAGCTGCAGAGGTCTTATGATACATTTGATGAGTTAGTAAGTAAGCTAGCTAGCTAGCCAGCTATGACTGGAAACAAATTAGTATCCAGTTCTGGAATTTATCACCACTTTGGCTGATGTGATGATGTGACGTGGCTTTGTTTGGCTAGTTAACTAGTCACCTCGTAACATTCGCGTAGCGAAATTAGCATGCTAGCAGCTGTTTTAACATAAAATGGTCATGCCAAGATAAAAGCTATAGCTGACTAGTGAGCCCGCATCAACCTTAATGCTATTTAAGTGCGAGATGCTATCTATAATTTATCTTGCCAACATCTTTTTTTTTTTTTACATTTCGTCTGAATCCAAGATGGCGGACACTGAAAATAAATTAATCCTGTTTTAAACCAGGTTTAACTAATCCAGGATTAAAATGATGATGTGCAACGCGTCTCTGATTAACTATAAACCTAGTATAAACCTGGATTTACTAAGCCTGGATTAACTCTAAACCAGGATTAGTTTAAACCAGGTTGGTGCAACCCAGCTAGACTTAAGTGCAGCCTTTGATACGGTAGACCATAACATACTTATTGAGAGATTTGAAAACTGGGTTGGCCTCTCTGGTCCGGTCTTAAACTGGTTCAGGACCTGGCTGACCGAGACTACTTTGTAGCCCTTGGTGACTCCCAACGACTACGAGATGGTCGACCACCTGATAGATTGTATTGCTGATATTAATATTTGGATGACACAAACATTTCTCCAACTCAATCAGGAAAAAACAGAGGTAATGATTACTGGCTCCCTGTCAGTTATAGAATAGACTTTAAGATCCTTTTATTAGTCTATAAATCACTCCATTGCGACGCAACCAAATACATGGTGGACATGCTCATAAGCAAAGACATATTACTGAACGGGCCTACCGGGCCCAGGCCTGGGGGCCCCAGAGATCAGGGGGCCCTTTGAATTTCTTGTCGCAGGGATGCCGGTAGAAAATGTCCTACTGTAACTGGGACAAATGAGATTCCTTATATGAACGTAAAAAAACTATTTTGAATATACTATTTTGAACAATTTTATAGGGGCCCACTATTATGTTTGTGTTATGCTAATAAATGTAGATCCACACAGGTATACAAACTGAGCTCCGTTTACTGTCAAGTGCCATTCATTCTCACAACACACACACACAGGTCGTAAAGCTCTAACGGACGTACAGAACGTGACGTCGTAAAGTGCAGACATGATAGCCATCGCAGAAAGAGACGCAAGACTTTTGCTGACGAGAATGGAGAGCAGGATATTGAGCTTGATGGAAGACGCAAGTTTCAGATAGAGACCTTCAATGTTGCCATCGACACGCTTATTCAGAGCCTCGGACACCGTCTGGAGGCCTACGGACACCTGTGCAGTTTGTTCAATGTGCTTTTCTATGTCAAATCCAATGAGTCCAATGCCTCACTCATTGAAAAGGCAAAAGTTCTGGCATCTGCATACCCATCTGACCTAGATGACAATTTAGCCGATTCAGCTAACTAATTCAGCTCAGATCTTTTATTAAGGCTGAAGATGATAAAAGCCCACAAGGACTACTCCGCGTAATTATCGATTGTGGCCTGCAATCTATGTTTCCAAATGTCTATGTTGCGCTGCGGCTATTTTTTACTCTGCCTGTAACCAATTGCGATGGGGAGCGGTCATTCTCTGTGCTGTCCAGGATTAAAAACGAATTGCGGACTAAAATGACGCAACACCGTCTCAAGGCTCTTTCTCTCATGGCAATTGAGAGCGAACTGACCAAATCACTGGACTTTAAATAATTATCGTGGATGATTTTGCACGAAGCAGAGCCAGGAAAAAATGCATTGCATAAGGTAAGACTATTTTATGATTAATTTAGTCTTATAAAGCCATCCTGTGGTTGCTATATATGACACCATAGTGTTGCCAATTGTTTTTGTTTGAAAGCGGTGTATTTTGTTACTGTACATGTACTGTTGTTGGCTTCAATTGAGTGTGGCATGCCTGTGTTGTAAATCCTGTGTCGTTGAAATACATGTGATTTATTTCTAGTTATTGTGCTGTTGGCTTTGAGTGTTCCTCCGCTGTAAAACCTGTTGAGATGCAGGTGAACGTAGGCTATGTCTTATATGCTGTTGGCATTGTGTTTACTTGCGCTCTAAAAAAAAAAAGTGTTTGCGCTGGGGAGGGGGGGCCTTTCTACACGTCCAGGCCCAGGGGCCCATTTTTTCATGATCCGTCTATGCTCATAAGACCCTAAGGTCTAGTGGCACGGAACTTCTGATAGTACCAGAAGCTAGGACTAAGAGATTTGAAGGATCAGCCTTTAGCATACTGTATATGCTCCTAGATTGTGGAACACCCTACCTGAGGGCCTGAGGTTGTCTAAAACTCAGGACATTTTTAAGCGAGACCTCAAAACCTACTTATTCAATGTCGCCTTTTGAAACTAAGGGAGACATTGGAGATTATAGAACCAGGATCACTGTGCTATTACACCATACTCGTGCTTGAGATCTTGTGTTGACAGGAAAAAAGGACCTGGGTGCTGATGAGGCACTGTTAGCTGCCAGTAGCACCTAGAGCAGTACCAGAACCTGTACCAGGCTGTACCTGGACCACCATCAGGTTGTATTGCTATCATTTTTATTGTGTTGTTGCATCATAACTGCGCTTGAGATTCTCTATTGGCAGGAAAGAGTACCAGGACCTGTGCGGTCCACCGCTGGGTGCTGGTAGGCAAACTGGTTAGTAGTCACTCTATGAGTAGAGGGCTGCAAGGGAATTTTCCTGGCTACATAGTGTACAGGTTTTTACTTTTGCCTGCTTGCGGCTCTGTCAGTATGTGAAGCACATTGAGTTGCATCTTGTAAGAAATGCGCTTTACAAATAACATTTGATTTGATTTGATATGCCATTGTTTATGCAATTTTGTGTGTCTGACCCAAACCAGACAGCAGTGAGTGACTAATTTCCATATGACTGGCATGTTCGTTCTCACATGAGCTGCAGTAAATTGTCTGACTCATACATGCTACCAACCAACACGTGCACTCTTACTGAACAGCTTTTGTTGTTAAAAACCCTCGCTTCAGACATACACGTCAAAACACACTCACACTAACACTCTGACAGAGATGCTCTTGCGTGCATGCCCACACACACGCACGCAAACGCACACAGACACTGGAACTGAATAGCTGTGGCCTGGTCACACAATGCTGTCGTTGTGCTCTATATGAAAGGTCACATGAATCAAAACAGATGAATCACAGACAGCCTCTCCTTCCAGGCATACAGACACACTCTGTAGCACAGCCAAAACATGATATTGCATTGGATGTTAACATATTGATATAGAGAACTATTTTGCTGATATTGCTTTCAAAATAGTCTAATTTAGAACGTACTTTTGTATGACTACAATGTGTTCTTGATGCTTGATGGCATCAAGGCAGTTCATGACTCCTAATGGGAGTCAGGCCCAACATGTACAGTAGAAAGAACTCATAATAAACACGCTTTATTTTTATTGTATTTCTACATCAGGTAAACGCTCTAAATATATGTTTTTATTTGGAACCTTATGTGCACAGCTCAGTATTTGTCCCTGTAATCTTGTCATGTTTCAAAGCACATCACAATTTACTAATGTAATGAAAAATAAAATGTTAAAGCAACTTCCTGTATGTATGTATGTGTGTGTGTGTGTGTGTGTGTGTGTGTGTGTGTGTGTGTGTGTGTGTGTGTGTGTGTCTGTGAGAGACAGAGACAGAGAGAGAGACAGAGAAAGACATAGAGAGAGAGTGAGAGAGACAGAGACACACAGACAGAGAGAGACAGAGAGAGAAAATGAGGGTATGAATGGATCTGACAGTAGTGCCTGTAGGCGGCCTTTGGGCTACTAGAAAGGCTCCAACATTTCTCTGAGGACAGTCAGCCTCAGGTCCAGAACACACTGCATACTGTACATGTACATCATCATGAGAGGTTCTCTGTCTGAAGGAACAAATATTGGATTTCACATCTTTCTCAGTGACCCTTCAAGTTCCTTATGAAGAGCAAGGTAAGTAATCATGGGTGTATTATTAGTGGTTACAAATGTAATTATTCACTAGCCCCGATGGGTCCAGGGGTGAATTGAATTCTAATATGTATTTTAACACCAACAACAATGTAAACCTGGAACCTGGTTTCCATGTCTCTGAAATGGTACTTGTGTTATATACAACATTCCTGGTGAAATTGTATCATTCATATTTGTTTGTGCGTTGTGTTGAGTTGGATTGAAATCATTGTGGATGATATGAACATAGAACTACAAATACCAGCCTCTCATCTCCTCAGATCTGGACAACAACGTGTGTCCTCCTGTCTGTGTGTCTGGTCACAAGTCTTGGGTCATGCTCTGGAGGGTTTGGGAATCCTGTGACAGATGATGTTAGCAGGCTGTTGTTATTGGTAAGATCTACTATAAGCTTACTGATCAACCCTGTTTTTGAACCATCTGTGTATAATGTGTAAAATGTCGATTTGTACACCACTAGTCCATTGTAAGCGCTAATAATAATAATAATTATTATTATTATTGTTATTATTTATTATTAATAATATTTGTATTGTTATTATTATTGTGAGATAATCAATACAATATAATAATAACTTAACAACAACAACAACAATAATAATAATAATAATAATAATAATAATAATAATAACATAGCATTACATGGTCACATATGTTGTTGTACATTCCTCTGGAGTTACATTTAAGGATTATGATTTAATAGTCATGGTTATGTTATTATACAACATACTGTATTATCTGGCTAAAACACCAACAAGCTATGATAAACCTGTGTTGCTCATACTGTCATTTTACAGAAGCAGAATATTCCTACGGATTATCAGATTCCTGTTCATTATATTCCCAAAGAGATGGTAAGCCATGATAGTCATCTTATAAAAGCCATTAGAGACAAGAGGGACAATATAGTTGCATACGACCTTTGACCTTGTTGACAGTGAAAAGCCCCAACATTTTAGTGTGCTCTCATTTTTTATTATTTTATTTTTTACCATTGTCCAATTTCAGAGTGGCGTATGCTGGGTTCTGCTGAATATCTATCCTTTGGAACAAAGTCTCAAGGAGCTGGCCCAGATGTTTGGCGCCATTTCATCCAACAAAGACAATATAATAATCTTCATCACCATGCTGCAGAGTTTACGCTTCAAGCTTGACCACGAGGAGTTGGTAATACCAGATTTAGACCCAATCAACAACCAATCATCAATCACAGTTTAGTCAATAATCTTGAGTAATGCAACCATCCCTACACCCTTATACCCTTTCATGATGTTGTGAGAATGCTGTGTAAATGTATGTGTAATGAAGGTAACTGTATTTTGTATAGCATTTCTATTAGATAATGAATAATGTCATTTGTGTACAGTTTATCTTATCGTGAGCTCAGAATTATAAGGTTCTATCTCCGTTTAGGGTAGTTCAGAGATATTGAGCGTCAAAGTTTTTACTCCTTTAATTCCATTATGGTTTGTGAGATGGAACCTTTGTATTTTATTAATTACTAACTAAAAAATGTCAACATTTTAAAAATAACACCACACAGGCATTAATAGACACCTAATGGATCAGATTATGTCAAAAACTAAATTTTGACAAAAATGGAGATAGAACCTTATAATTCTAACGTCACGTTATCTATATCTTTTCTCTGTTTTTCCAGGAGGCGACAATGCAAGTGTTCAGGTGCCACTACAGGGAGGTGAAATGGCCGTCTACTCTCTACTTTGACTACGTTAGAGACATTATAAACTCTGCAGCTCAAGGAGCCGCAGGATACCGCTGTGAACGCCCTTCATGCCCCGCCCCTTTAACTCCGTCTACACCAGGTAAAAACAAGTCCCATCACATTCATCCCAACCCAATACACAGCGTCCAACTCCGTCCAACCCCAAGGTACAGCCACAACACCAGCAAGCCCCAACAAACAGCACACAAAAGCCCCTTCCTTGAATAGCAGTGGCCATTAAAATTGGTGCTCAAGAACCACTTGTTTAGCTGAATCTACTGCTTGGCGGAAACAAAACTGGTTACGCTAGCTCTCGATAACCAGGGTTAGGGACCACTGTCGAAGAAGGTCATCATTACCTCATTGAGTAACTACCATTAGCTCCATCGGTGCGCATGGACTTTATTTCAAAACAACAAGGCAAAGATTGTTGTTGTTTCCCAATTGTCCACCCTTCTCTTGAATAGAATTGTTCAGGAACTACCTTGCAGATATACCCCAGTGTGTATATACAGATGGTCACAAGTCAACCTTCATGGAGATCTCTAAGGGAGTACCCCAAGGCTCAGTTCTAGCCCCTGCCTTGTTTACTTTCTGTTACTGTTTACTTTCTTTATAAATAATATTGGGAAGGACATGCCTACAGCTAAAGTGCATCTTTATGCAGACGACACAATAGTTGCCTCTTCCTTGAGCGAGGCTGTTGATGAGTTCCAGACTGCCTTTAAACAGCAGCAGTCTTCACTATACAGTCTAAAGTTGGTTCTCAACGCTAAGAAAACCAAATTTATGATATTTTCCAGAGCTCGCTCACAGATTTTAGATTCTGTTAACATTCACACCTTAGGAGGAGACTCAATTGAAAGAGTGCCATCCTTTAAGTACCTGGGTATCTCCTGTTTCAGTAGCATGAGGCGGCTTGATGTACAAGTACTCCCCCTGGACATAACGCTGGTATGTCGCTGCCTCAACTTAGCAGCTATGAAAACACTTGTTCAGGCTACATTCTTAAGTGTTCTAGACCAGCGGTCCCCAACCTTTTTTGCGCCACGGACCGGTTTCATGTAAGACAATATTTTCACGGACCGGCCTTCGGGTGTGGGGGCATAAATATATCGAAAGTGACGACCGCAGTGTTTCCTACAGGAATTTCCACATTAGTGGTGGCCAGGCGTGCACGTGCATGAAACGCGCACGCGCGCTCAAAACAACGACGTAATTTCACCAAAAACTAGAGGGAGCGTGGCAAAACAATTAAATAGTGGTTAAGCCATTAAAGCCGAGCGGCGATGTTTTATATAGCAGGTGATCAAATACCAAGATATCCGGAGGCTACAGCTGCAGCAGAACATGGGGAACGCGCATACATACAGCACAGCACCATCTTTGGATCATAATAATATACATGTGACTGACAGATACGCCCAAGTCAAGACACTGACACAGACACAGACACAGACACACACAGTAAAAAGATAATCAGCTCATCGAATATGAAGTACAGAAGAGTACACACAGAACCAGGAACGCGCATACAGCACTGAACAACATCCGTAGAATATAAACTTGTGACTGACAGTCACACACACACACACACACACACACACACACACACACACACACACAAAGATCATCAGCTCATCAATACGAAGTAGGCCTACATGAGAGCACAGAACTGGCTAACGTTACTGATTAACTGTTTACTGTAGTGCCGGGAGTCGTAGGCGGCGTATCAAATGACAAAGCTAAACGTTTAATGTAGGATATGAACGATTGTCAACAACACACTCAAGCAGTAAATAGAACTGAATAAACAACTCGGGTACCACACACTTATCTGTCCGTGCGGAACAATACTCCCAACCCATAGTAAAATCACAGTGTGACAGTCAGATGGAACATTCGGTAAACAGCTGAGTATCAGCTGAGTTAAAGAAAACCAACTCTTACCACCTACATTAGCCCTGTTTTCCCGTACTTCTCCCTTGTGTCTCTTATTGTCCAAATGTTCCCAGAATTTTAGCTGCATGTTTTTCCAGCATGTAATTCCGTTGTCAATAAAAAAATCGACTCCCCTTCTTTTTCCCCTGCCAATACTGTCATTGCTAAAGTGACGGCACATTAGAATCGTTTTTCTACTTGCTAATGTCTGCTGATATACCACCACAGCTAGCCGATGCTGATGGCTCTCCTTCTGCCACCTGTTCTCCCGTTGTAGACAGAGTGAACCGTTTGAGGGATTTTTGAGTGTGAAACTAAAAGACAGAGTGAATATTATTTAAACGAAAACATATCTACAAATATTATACTGAACTGTACAAAATCATTGTTGTGATTGGACGTTAGAGGTCCGCTGCTATCAGACATCAACTCACTCAGCGTGAGTGAGTTGATGTTTCTTTTCAAGGGACCGGCGGAGGAGAGGAATATCCTGAAATCCAAATTTCCCGCTAAACTCGGACCAATCACAAAACTGTTATGCAAGCGCGTCGCTTCGCATATTTAAGGCCGATTTAAGCTTCTGCGTCGAATTTACGCGCGTCTACGCCGTAGCCTACGTAAGGGGTCTCGCACTTTACACTTCTATGTAGGTCTCTCTGCAATTACACCATCACATCGCTAAGTGGTGTTGTGTATTTCTCTTATTGGTTATGAATCAAAGAACAGTTATTGTTATAAGACAATTTAATCAGAGTTTACAAACAGATTTATACATACATGTGTTGATCCTGTGGGCTGGTGAAAAAAAAGAGCCCGCTCTCTCCCTTCCTGGCTGGTTTTGTCCCAGTCCCCTAGATCCCTGCCCTCTTATGCAAATACAGTCACAGGTCATAGCCTATCACCTTATCTAGATGGTCATGAGGGCCGTCCCCTGTGATGTCACTGTGATGTCACCCTTCCGGGTGCCCGCTGGTGCAAACATGAAGGCTACAGAATAGCATGACCCCCTATCATACTATCTATGCATGTGTGTGGAAATATACGACAGTGGCAGTGTGTTTTCTATGCCCCTGTGCTGTGCCTCTTCCGGTTAGCTTTCATTCTGACAATGCCGACGGTCGGTGTACTCATAGCGGCATAATAGCGATCAAAAAACGTATTTTTGTTATGCTTGTTGTAAAGAAAATGTCTATAATGCATTGAAATGACAGTAAACTAAGATAATAAGATGGTTATCATACATTTTCAAATCTTTATTAATAAGTAATTACAGAAAAAGTAAATTACATTTCTGTCATGACTTCCGCATTTACGAGAGAGTCGGAATGTGACGCTACCAAGCGGACCAATCACAGTTCTTATAGATAACTTAACATTAAATATGTCTATCATAAATATAATTTAAACCCAACGAACAGCCATGGGGCTCCCTGTAACTAATCATTTATTTCTAAATAGACAGGATTGTACATCTCGTAAATGTGAATCGCGCTCCTATAAGGAGCCCTGACGCTTCCATAGGGCTCTCTACTCAAAGCGGCATAATAGCGATTTTTTTTTATGCTTGTTGTAAATAAAAGTTCTATGATGCATTGAAATGACATTAAACTAAGATAATACGATGGTTATCATAATTTTTCATTATCTTTATTAATAAGTAATTACAGAAAAAGTAAATGACATTTCTGTCATGGCTTCCGCATTTTGCCCGACGAGAGAGTCGGAATCTTGTCGGAATCATGTGCTACCAAGCGGACCAATCACAGAGCTTACGGTTGCGTAGAAACTGACGCGTACTTAAATTTTTGGAGAGGTGCGCGTTAATCTACGCCGTAGGCTACGCAAGGCTACGTAGGCTACGCAAGGCTACTCCGTATCCTACGCCGTAGATTTTACGCAGGAGTGTAAACTGGGCTTAAGTCTGCAACATTGTAACATTGTAATTTACTGCTCCCTAAATCGGAACGAAATGTAGGTCTGAAAGCGGCCTGAATCTAACTTCAATCTTTTTTTTTTTTCCATAATAAAGAAAAAGAAATCGTCGACTTAGTGGACTGAATCAATTATGGCGGAGAGAATTAATTCGTGTCTTTCAGACTCTGATAATCAATAAAATATTTTTTAAATTCATTCTCTGCGGCCCGGTACCAAATGACCCACGGTACCAAATGACCCACGGACCGGTACCGGTGGTTGGGGACCACTGTTCGAGACTATGGGGACATTATGGGCCGGTTTCAGAGACAAGGCTTAAGCCTAGTCCTGGACTAAATCACACTTTCAATGTAAAATCTCCATTGAAGATGTTTTTTAGTCTAGGATTAGGCTTAAGCCTTGTCTGTGAAACCGGCCCTGTATATATGAATGCTCTACACTTTGCTGCCTAGACTCTCTATATCATAGTTCCTTACGTTTCATATCCAATTCATTATCACATACACATCACTGTGCACTTTATGAGCTGGTCTCCTGGCCTTCATTAAGCCTAAGGAGACAGCAGCACTGGAACCAACCACTGTTATGAATTTCGTTCCACTAGATTGTTGCTCTACCAGGTACCCAGGTCTCGCTTGGCAATGCAGCTTCTTATTTTGCGCCTAATTTTTGATTTTTAATTTAAAAAATTTTTTTATTGATTTTTTGCCATTTAGCAGACGCTTTTAATCCAAAGCGACTTACAATTACGAATTACAGGGACATTCCCCCTGGAGTAACTGAGGGCAAAGTGCCTTACTCAAGGGCACACTAGTAGTGGTGTGGTTTCAGGCGGGATTTGAACTCACAACCTTCCGATCACAAGTCCAACTCACTATCCACTACTAGACCACCACTACCCATGCGCCTCATGGTATAACCTCCAGAACACACTCAAGCTTAATAACCTTGTCTCCCTGAGAGAGTTCAAAGCTCTGATTGGAAATAGTGTGACAGAAATGTGCAATTGATACTCCTAAGATGTTTTTTTTTATACTATTGATCTGTTAGCTCTTGTCTGTTATTTATTATGTTTTATTCGCCAATTTTGTAACTTGATCTGTACTGGTTGGCTTTCTTGACCAGGTCTCCCTCAAAAAAGAGATAATAGTTAATCTCAAACACCTCCTGGTTAAATAAAGGTTAAAAAATTAATTAAAATGAATTCAGGAAAAGAGGGGAGAATTGAGTAAGTGTCATGTGAGTCAGCTGACCCATTGTCCTTCACAGGGAGGGAAGCACAGGGCCATACTCGCTCCAGGAGGAGCCTCCTCTCCCTGCTTGTGATCCCAGCCACAGTCAGTGTATTCCTCATAGTGTGGGTGGTAAGTTACTGGTGTTGATACCGTACATTGGGTGTGTGGCAGACAGGAAGTGTATTCCTCATAGTGTGGGTGGTAAGTTACTGGTGTTGATACCGTACATTGGGTGTGTGGCAGACAGGAAGTGTACTTCAGGCCCACACGAGGGCACCAGGACAGTGGAATTCAATGCAGATGAAAAAGAGCTTTACAGGCATTTAAACTCTGCCCCACTTACAAAGACCCTTTACCAGGAATGTACAGGTAGCATGACTACTGTAGGTTGGGAACAGGACAAGTCCCAGCTCGATTTACACAGACAACAGTCACAGTAAAATGTCTGTTATGTAACAGGAAACGGCTGTGACGGTGTCAGCGTCAGTTTTCCCCAGTCCCTTTATACTGAGATCGAACAAAAACCTGCACATCCTGTGGATTTTCAGAGGCAGAGATGAAAAACAGTAACGTATGTATGGTTTTAGATTCAGGTTCAATGTCATTTCCATTCCCAACAGGTCAAATTTAGAAGACGAAGTTCTGAAGAGAGTAACCTCAAGAAAAGCCAGAGAAGGCTTTCACCTGACGTGGAACATGGAACTATAACTGTCTCTATTCCACTTCACCCTCTCACCAGTCCATCCAACACATCACCGATGGGGGCAGCCTGACCTCGCACAACTATGAGCAGAAGGATGTGGAACAGGAAGAGACGCCTCTGGACTGGTATCACTTAGCCTGAACCTCTTTAAGCTGCCACCACTGTGAACCAGTACCATTCTGAGCTGGTAGCGCTCTACTCTGGTGTAATTCTGGACTGGTATCACATCGGACTAGTATCACTTTAGACTGGTACCTGAACTGGAATCATACTGAAGTGTTGTCACCGTAGACTGGTATTTGAACTGTTGTCACTGTAGACTGGTATTTGAACTGGAATCACTCTGACCTGGTGTTAATGGTATCTGGACTGGTATGACTCTGGGCTGGTGTCACTCTGGGCTGGTGTCACTCTGGACTGGTGTCACTCTGGGCTGGTGTGACTGTGGACTGATCTCACTCTGGACTGATCTCACTCTTAACTGTAAAACCTCAAAACCTACTTATTCAATCTCACCTTTTAAATGTCCATCTTAGTTGTTACCTTATCTTCTTTGCTCATTGTGAAGCGCATTGGGTCACATTTTGTGAGAAATGCGCTATACAAATAAAATTGGATTTGATTTGATTTGCTGAAGACAGAGAGGGAACCGGAGCCTTACCAGGGCCACGCACAACACAGACAGACAGACAAGGACAGACAGGAGAGAGGGAGCCACTGGCACAGCCTAGGTGGAAGTTATTTATTTTTTTACCTTTATTTAACCAGGAGGTCTCTTGAGATTATAATCTCTTTTTCAAGGGAGACCTGGGAGTGGAAGGCATGACAGTTGGTCTCTTATTGTATTTGATATTTGAGTCTCTGGAATAATCTGAATAATTATTATTGTTATTATAATTATAATTATTATCAATCCATCTCTTCTAAAAAAGCTGTTGTCATAGAGAGTGTGCTGACGAACTTTATGTCTCACCCCCCCTTTAAGTCAGTTCATAACTGTGTATGTGTGTGTGTGTGTGTGTGTGTGTGTGTGTGTGTGTGTGTGTGTGTGTGTGTGTGTGTGTGTGTGCGTGCGTGCATGCGTTTGTGTGGTGTGGTGTGCGTGCGTGTGTGTGTGTGTGTGTGTGTGTGTGTTTGCGTGCGTGCGTGTGTTAGACACTGGTCTGGATGATCTCAGTGAGAGGAGCATAACAGGGTTTTGTTCTCACCACAAAAGGGAAGAGCCGTAGGCTGGTGGAAATACCAGTTACACGCGAGAACGGCGGCAAAAGAGCTCAATGAATCACAACCCCCCAGACAGCAGGATATCAGGCTGCCCTGTCATGTATTGACCAAACACAACTCACAAAGTCGAACAGTCGAAGCCTCTCTTCTTCTAGGCTGACTCTAACCCTGTGGTGGGATCACCCCTGTGAAATGACAGTGGTAAGACTTTCTATGAGCCACCTATTCATAATGAATAATGAATGCACTTTTTATCATCCCATTGTGATACTACTGCATTGTGTGCAACTAGCATCAAAGGGGATGATTTCTGATTACTGAGAGAACGCTTTACACGACAACAACAAAAAACACAAAACTGAATTGCACCTGTTAATGAATCTGTACTGTGGAATTAGATTTTAGCCGTCAAAAACTCATGCTGCATTTTACATTTACTGCATTGTTACTGTATATTCATTGTGGCAGTGATCCTAACTCCAGTTATGTGTTATTAACAGATTAAATACATGATTTGCGCACTTCTCTCTCCAAGTAGGATCCTAACTTTAGGTGCTTAAAGGAGGTACGCATGACATTTTCACTGTACTACACCATGTAATAGTCTTGAGAGTGTTGATTTCTCCCAGCTGGTACGCCCACCAGTGCCATCGTTAGGCGTGGGCATCCAGGGCTCTAGACCCTGTTTTATGAAATCTCTGGATACTTGATTTTTGGGGAGGCTGTTGGGGAGGCTGTGGCTCAGGAGGTAGAGCCGGGTCAGTGGTTCAATCCTCGGCTGGCCATGTGTCGAGGTGTCCTTGGGCGAGACACTGAGCCTCAAATTGCTCCCAGTGAGCGGGCCGGCGCCTTGCATGGTAGTTTGCCGCCATTGGTGTGTGAATGTGTGTGTGAATGAGAGGCCATTGTAAAGTGCCTGTAGAAGCAGGGTTAAGGTGTACTAACCTGGTGTAGAAGCAGGGTTAAACAGGTGTACTAACCTGGTGTAGAAGCAGAGTTAAACAGGTGTACTAACCTGGTGTAGAAGCAGGGTTAAACAGGTGTACTAGCCTGGTGTAGAAGCAGAGTTAAACAGGTGTACTAACCCAGCTAGCAGGGAATGTTCCCACAACATTGGCTAACACAACATTAGGGCATAATGTTCTAGCAATGTTGTCACTTAACATTTTAAGAAGGTTATCACAACATTTAAAAAATGTTTTTAGAGAACGTTATCCTAGAACATTCTGGGAACTTGAAGAAAACTTCCCGCTGAAAACGTTTTCAAGAACATTAGGGCATAATGTTCTAGCAATGTTGTCACTTAACATTTTAAGAAGGTTATCACACAACATTTTAAAAATGTTTTTAGAGAACGTTATTCTAGAACATTCTGGGAACTTAAAGACAACTTCCCGCTGAAAACATTACGAGAACGTTCTAGGTAACATTCTTTGAACATTTTTAGAACCAAAAATTGCTAGCTGGGAACCTGGTGTAGAAGCAGGGTTAAACAGGTGTACTAACCTGGTGTAGAAGCAGGGTTAAACAGGTGTACTAACCTGGTGTAGAAGCAGGGTTAAACAGGTGTACTAACCTGGGGCCTCATTTATATCACATCAGGCAGGATGCGGCTGAAGGAGGGCTGGGATATACCAGACCGCCTTTATCAATTTAGAATGCTTGTAAACACTGTTCAATAGCCTAATGGCATATAAAGGAAGACTGAAATACAATCATAAACATCAGTTCCCTTTAAATCTTGAATTAAACTCATTTTCTCGGCTGATAACAACATCGGCTCACATTAGGCAGTAGGCATTAACGTCTTCGAGTGCGGCTCACATGCCTGTAATAACTCTGCATAACCAGTAGGTAATGTGCGTACGTCAAATCAATACCTGACGTAGAGCTACGATCGTTTCCACGGTCAAATTGACTCACATTGACATTTTATAAATCACTACTTTGACGTGGTTTTCTACGTACGCCACGGGTAAGATAATTTTTGATCCAAAGTACTTTCGATAAATGAGGCCCCAGGCTAGTACACCTGTTTAACCCTGCTTCTACACCAGGCTAGTATGACTGTTTAACCCTGCTTCTACACCAGGCTAGTATGACTGTTTAACCCTGCTTCTACACCAGGCTAGTATGACTGTTTAACCCTGCTTCTACACCAGGCTAGTATGACTGTTTAACCCTGCTTCTACACCAGGCTAGTACGCCTGTTGGCATACACGCACACTGCACAGCCATTGTGGTTTCTGTGTTATGCCTTATTATGGGCACTATCTAGCTAGAAAATCACAATTTATTTGGAGGACAAACTACGTGTGACACGGTCTGGTGAAAGGGGTAACAAGTCGGCAAGCAATCAAAATGTTCAGACTTTTATTTTGAAACACGGAAATACATTTCAACGTTGTTGAAAATCACAACACAAACTCGCTAGTCAAGCCAAAATATTGCAATGCAATTTGGATTCGTTTGAGTAATCCCCACTGCTACCTTCTTAACTATAACGCTACTTTACATTGTTAGCAGCCTCACAAAGCAAGCTGTGTTAGTTGACTAGCGAGTGTGTCATTGATTTTCAACAACGCTGAAATGTATTTACATTTTTCTAAATAAAAGTCTGAACATTAAATCGGCTGCCGACTTGTTACCCCTTTCACCAGACCGTGGCACATTTTACCATTTCAAAAAAGGAGAAGATGGGTAGTCTACAGAATAAAAGGCTCCCACGTAAAAACGGATGTAGAATAGAATCGAGCTCAAGTTCTCTCTCTTGTCCCCTTCATGTTTTCTTCTTTTTCCAATCAATAGATACTGAGCCCTTGCAGTGCAAATAGGCATTATATTTGTCAAAATAATGCTCTTTGGCAGTGTTGCGTTGGTTCTTGTTTTAAATAACTTGTATGAAATAGATCACGAGTAAAACTTCTGAATTCTAAGACTATTTATTAAAAAGAATTACAGTTTACAGAGACACAGGAAAATAAAAGTTGATGCTGGGCTGGAGGCTGAGAGGACAAGAGAGAGCGAGTCTGGGGGATGTCCACACCCTTATACCTTCTGGTATGCAAAAATAGCTTCAAACAATGGTCCTATCACTTTGCTTTAGAGATGATCAAGGTGTGAAAAGAAGGTCAGTCCACATATGATGTCATTCAAGTCAAGGGTCAGGGGGGAGTCACAGATCACACAGAAAGCCATCTTGGAATGACCATGTGGCTATAGACAAAGAATCGTAAAATCCCCCCTACCAGGAGGTTCCTCATAGCAAAAGGCAAATGATACAGTTTATATGGTTTATGTGTGTGTGTGTGTGTGCCAAAATATACCACAGTTGTCAAGGGGAAAGAACTCCCATCAGAGCCTTCATACAGATCAATCATTGCCCCCACATTACTGGCCTCAAGGGTAATCCATCTTTTCTGATTGAGGCTGTCCTTTCCAAACAAGGACCTCAAATGTGTTTAATTAGCAGAAGCTTTAATGAGCCTTGATTAGAGGTGAGATTGAGATCTATTTAAAGTTTAGGTCTGTTTCGGATCATAGAAATGTCCTCTATTCCATAGCAGTTGTTGTTGTTGTTTTTTGGTCACATTGCAGAGTCTCCCTTCAACAATATCCACGGGGAGATATTAATTATGTATGCAAATTTAAAGTAAACTGTGAGAAAATCTGTTGCTAGCATTGCCATCCTGTCATACAGGAGTTCAATTGGGTTAAGAAGTCATTGTTGTGTCCAGTTATGAATGCTTACAAATGGTCACTCTGTGTGTGTGTGTGTGTGTGTGTGTGTGTGTGTGTGTGTGTGTGTGTGTGTGTGTGTGTGTAACGAAAACTCTGTAACTGTCGGGACTATGGAGGCAGTGGTGCCTTGAGTATCAGATTAATGTTGTGATAGGTCAGGTGGTCAAGGCCATAGCAATAAAGTATACTCTTCCATACCTCTGTCATGACATGTCATTGACTGATACTGATCCAGAAAATGCTAGTTTACTTGCCATATATATATAAACATATATATACAGTGTGTGTGTAGAGAGAGAGAGAGAGAGATCATCAGCTCATTGACGACACAAATGAATCAGTGTTAGCGCTTTAATCTTAACGCATGACTCCTCCGCACCAAGAGAGGGGGTGCGTGGGTGGTTCCCCTAGTATTAGCCACCATAAACAGCTCTGACCAGAGAGAGAGGAGGAAAGAGAGAGGAGAAGACACCGAGAATGGGAGGAGAGAGCGGGCAAATGTAGCGGCACGGGGCATTAGTAGCCAAGCAGGTGGAAGGAATGCCCGAAATAAACATAAATAAGCCGGAAAGACTGAGGCTGCGGATGCTGATAACACCTCGGTGCAACGCCCTGTCAACGGAATTTACGGTTAGGTTGGGGTGCAGGGGGAGCGGCGGGGGAGGGGGTTACCGGTTAACGGCCCGTCATAAAGAACAGGAGGGAGGGAGTTGCGTGTCAGAGGGGAACAACAAAAAACGGGAGAGAGAGAGGAGAGAAAGAAAGAAAGAGAGAGAGAGAGAGAGCGAGCGAGTGTGAGTAGAGCGAGAGGTAGATAAAACCAGAGCTGTGCGCCATGAGCTGTGCACTGCCGTACGACTCCCTGCCCGCTCGGTTGAGTCCCCGGGAACGCGAGCAACTAGCGTCGCGGAGGCTGTCCTCTCCCAGGCGCCTGGGTCTCCTCACCCCGCCCGCTGCCTCCCGTCGACCCTCCGCGCTGCCAGGGTACCTGCTCTCGCCCTTCCAGGAGCAGCAGGAGCAGCTGCAGCAGCAGCAGCGCCTCTCCTTGTCCTTGTGCTCCGAGACATCCCTGGCGCCCCCTGCTCCCCCTCCGGGCGCCCCCCCGCCTTGCTGCCGGCTGGTGGGTGTCATGCCCCTCCTGCGTCTGTCTCTGTTGGCCTTTAGCTGCCTCTTCTGGGCAGCGGGGCTGGCCATCTTCACGTTGGGCGTGTGGGCGCAAGCCTCGCTGGCGGACTACATGCTGCTTTCGGCCAACCGCTACCCTAACGCCCCGCTTATCCTCTTGGCCACGGGGGCGGCCGTCACCGCCTGGGGTTTTCTGGGTTGCCTCGGGGTGGCCGCCAACCTACCTTTCCTGCTTCGGGCTTACGGCTTCTTCCAGCTGGCGGCGTTGATAGCGGGTTTGGCTACTGGACTCTCTGGACTGTTTTACCGGCAGGACATCGCCGGAGGGTTCCACAGCGGGCTGCAGCGTGCGGTGGCGGGCTACGGCGAAGACGAGGGCTGTGCCGACACTCTGGACAGCCTCCAGAGGGCGCTGGAGTGCTGCGGCGCTGAGGGCTGGCGTGACTGGCTGACCTCCGCCTGGGCCACCCAGGACGCAGCTGTCTCCCTGGGCAACGGCTCCACGGTGTCGCTGCCCGACAGCTGCTGTGTGCGACGCAAGGGCTGCATGAACCGACCTCTACCAGCAGGGGGCGACGAAGAGGTGGTTGCTGCCGGAATCCACCCCCATGGATGTTTCCAGAAGGTGTTCAGTTTTGTCAATGACAACGTGTTCCACATCGCTGCCACAGTGCTAGGACTGGCCTTCACCCAGATAGGGGGGATCGCCCTGTCTTGTCTGCTTGCTAACCGCCTAGCACCTCGGCTACACAGACCCGTGGTGCACTAAAGGACTCTTAATCATTTTTGGGCATATTTGTCGTTAGCCCATTACCAATAATCATCACCAAAACATCATTACAAAGCGTGCATTGCTGTTGAGGTATGTTGAAGCTTGCAATACCATGTGGCCATATGGGGGCACTGCAATGGCTGGTAAGCATGTTTCCCCATTGAAACCCATGTTAAACTTTGTATTACATCTGGCCAAATAATGTTTTAGACTGTGATTTTGGTTTCTATTATTTCCTGGTATTACTGTATAGGTAGTGATGTCAGTGATTTTTTAATATTGCCGAATTGTACGTTTCTTTTGATCTCAAACATCCAACTTCCAATGCGCATGCGTCGTTCAGAATGTGAACTCGACGCAGGTCAGAAAGCACAGAAACAAGCCTCTACACAGACTGCACCTAGGTTGGTGCCAGCTTGGAGCCACCAATCAGATGTCACCACGAATTAAGATGACAGCGCTCATAAATAGCTAGGCCAATCACCATCTCTCATAGGAGCCCGTTGACAGGTCAGTAGTTAGCAGCCTCACTCACCGGCCACTTCATTAGGTACACCTTTTCAACTGCTCGTTAACACAAATATCTAATCAGCCAATCACGTGGCAGCAACTCAATGCGTTTAGGCATGTAGACATGGTCAAGACGATCTGCTGAAGTTCAAACCAAGCATCAGAATGGGGTAGAAAGGTGATTTAAGTGACTTTGAATGTGGCATGGTTGTTGGTGCTAGATGGGCTGTTTTGAGTATTTCAGAAAGTGCTGATCTACTGGGATTTTCCCGCACAACCATCTCTAGGGGTAACAGAGAATGGTCAGAAAAAGAGAAAATATCGAGTGAGCGACAGTTCTCTGAACGAAAATGGTGGTGGTGGTGAAATGGTGTGGGGGATATTTTCTAGGAGCACAAATCTTCAGCAACTGTGTGATGCTAATAATGTCAATATTGGACCAAAGTCTCTGAGGAATGTTTCCAGCACCTTGTTGAATTTATGCCACAAAGAATTAAGGCAGTTCTAAAGGCAAAAGAGGCGGTCCAACCTAGCAAGTACCTAATGAATTGGCCGGTGAGTGTATATGTATTATCAATGATACAAACCTCATATAAGCTTGCTATTAGGATATCTATGATAATCGATATTTTGGATCCATCCAATTTTTGCAGGAGTAACATTTTAAAAAGAGATTATACAATCTGAGGTTAATACCATTCAGACTGTACAGTACAACACCTCCAACTTCCAGTTGGGACAGCTCTCCTTACTTCACATCTAGACTGTGTGGGATTGGGAATAGCCTACTGGACAACTTTCTACCCAATGCTCTTGCCTATTGTCTTCAGCAGTCTTCTTAAAAAATGGCAACAAGAACAGTGCAGTGTCAGGAGATGTTAACCCAAGAACAACGTTAGCTATGGTACCTGCTCTTTTTCATATTCATTCAACAGACTTTTGCTCTGTCAAACTATCCTGAGACATTTTGAACAAAACCCATTAAGACATGTGATTGTAAAACTGATGTCATTGTCATATTCATTATTGTGATATTAATATGATTGGTGTTTGGTAATATGGAACTTAATATTCTATTAGTAAGATATTTTGACAGAACATTTGGGTATTCTTATGTATAACCAAGGGCTGTGATGGTTACACGGTGACTGTCGGTTGTTATACGACCGAGAAAAGAAAATGTCATATAACCGTTTCAATCTCATAACCGTTTCAGTACATTGATTTTAGAATTTTTATTTTTCATTTTCATATAAATATACTTTACCAAAAAGCATCAGTGTAAAGCAGTGATTATGAAATAGTTTTGCTCCCTATCTATCAAACTATCTCCATCTTCCGAAGGGAACACTACTAGATACATACATAGATCTTCTATTTAAAAACGTTGGATGTCTAGGCCTAGTTATTCAGTAATACGTTGGTAAAAAAATAAAAAAAACATTTTGTAAGTGAAAGTGATGAGATAGCCGTTGTATAAACGTAATTATTTGTGCTTTCCCCATCATCCCATACATGGAGACTGAAAAACTGCGCATATTTGTTGTTCAAAAATCGGTTTTCGCCTATCAGTGACTGATTTGTTTGCCACGATTTGTTCAAACAGTTATGATGGTTATAACTGTTATTTGCATGATGATTGATTAATTGACTGAGACCAAAACTCCACGACCGTCATAGCCCTAATGTAACAGCTCAAAATATAGGCTACTGACAAATATTATTATGATCATATTGAGGGTTTCAGCAACTGTTATGTTTCCCTATGCTGTAAATAAAGTGTTTCACAATGTTTGACAGTCAGCTGACCATTATGGAGGACAATATACCGTTTTATGTCCAGCTGCAAACATGCAGGTCTATTTAGTTCTGTATCACAATTCACAAATGACTGAAACAGACTTTGATTTGATATTCAATATCACTACTAATAATAAATTACATTGCAATGTATCACATTTCTATTAGTCTTGCAGTTATTTTGAATTCTGTCAGTTTAAATGCACATCTTGTCAATAAGGGGATTTACAGTAAAGGTCAATGTTTCACGCATCGTACAGCGCTTTCAGACCTATGATAATCTTTATATGCCATTTAGCGTACACTATCTATCGAAAGCGAGTGTGGTTTCAATTACAGTGAGTGTATACAATGTATTGTCCCAGTAGGAATAAAACCCTCAGTCTCGAGCTGTGTGCACATACACTGCGGTATACGGTTGCGTTCAAGCGCAAGTCAAATGTTTTTCAAACCATGTTTTGGACTTTGAGATTCAGCCAGTCAGTCAGTTGTTTGAATGACGATGTGCAGTGCACTCCAACCCACCCAGCTCAATCCCCCACTCATCACACCACGCTAGCAGGGCGAAAACCTTTGCTAGAGTTCATCTGCACATCAGTAAGCATCCCTAGCTCTATACAACTGAGCCACATGGTACAATGAAGGTGATATACAGTATATGGAAGTCAATGAGAAAGCTGTGCAACCAGGGGTTACATTGGGATTTGGTAGTGGACCGTTCCGAAATGTGTTGCTCTGCAGATAACTATTTCATTTCCAAAGGATGCTGTCTTTAAATGGGGGTGGAACTCTGTCCTTTAAACCTCTGGTGTTGGAACTCTGTCCCTTCCCAATACAAACACAATACAAGTACCAATAGACCTAATGAGGTCAATTATAATTCATCCTCCACCTTCCCAATCCCTCACACTTGCAATTGTTTTGTGCTTGTGTTATGTCGTCCATATGCTATAATGTGTGTGTCTAGAGTATCAATGATGGTGATAGGCATGAACCAGTCATACAGACGATATCTATTTCAATCAATTTCCATCTATATCATATACATATATATACATGTACAGTATATACAACATGTGCGCTTCATACAGAGACAGGGAATGGATACATTTCACAAACTGGTGGGTATGCTTGAACATGAAAGACAAAAGCAAATAGGAATCATATTGCCATAATCTAATTAGCACATGTATAGATACTTAAATATATTCATTGAAATACTAACAGGATTATATGAGGGCTGCTGAAGTAAACATACCTTCACCATTTGATAATTGTGTGTGTTCATGTGCATTAGTAAACAGTATGTCGCAAATAATGTTCTGTGACACCGGCTTTTAATTAATTTAGATATTCTATTGACTTAATGAAACACAAAATAATATGAGTCTAACGCCATCTAGTGTATACATGTATGAATGTGTGATACCCCTTTAAAAAATAAAACAAAATCTATACTCTGATATCTTATTAAAAGACCAAGAATACCATACTTTGTCTCATCGATGCAGTTCTGTTAATTTATACAGAGAGGCTCACTACTTTAATGGAGGGTCTCCTTCCACGCAAACATGGAAACATCAACATTCAAATACAGTACATTGACCAAATAGTATTGAACATTTTAAATGATTACTCAATCATATAATGCTATGTTACTATGTCACATCCCATTCTGAGTCTGCACAATAAAGGTATCACAGAGTCCTTCCCTACTGCTTCCTTTTTAAGATATAAACCATCTCAAAGATTGGCAGGGACAGAGCGCTCATCTGCATTTTAAAAGCCTTGGATGCTAGCTGCGGCTTTATTTGATGTGTTATGGCCAGGACCCATGCTGGATGTGCACCCAAGTATTAAATCACGATGCGACGATTCTGTCTGGGCCTCTCACTGGACAGACGCCTGCGAATCTGCGATGAATTATATGGCAACGAAATGGCATCTAATGTTGAACCTACCTAATAGGCTATTGGAGAAGGAAATAACAATAAAATAAACACCCCGCACGCACGCACGCACGCACACACACACACACACACACACACACACACACACACACACACACACACACACACACACACACACACACACACACACACACACATTTTGTATTGCAAACGCATCATTTCATCTTTTTTTATATCCCATGTAACATTGCCAAAACAATGTTGGGATTTCAGATAACTAAAATGCAAATCCATTCTTGTTTATGCCTTCTTTTCATTGGTAATAATGTAGTGCATTGAAAATAGACAGACATGATTCTATTTTGAATCCCACATTATTTGTTCCCCAACCTCTAATGTTTCGAGCTGGAGGCTACGCTACACAATGATCCCAAAAGAAAAAGTTGTCACCAGTAAATCCGTGGGTGGGCAGTCAATCGGGTGGACAGTCAATCGGGTGGACAGTCAGTCGGGTTAGGCCACTTGGCTGGCTCTGGCTGTCACTCACCGGCCGGCGGCATGGAACCCACCGGCCCTGCGTCCAGCCCATCGCGGCTAGAGCGCCTACCCTTCAACAACGTTGCACTGAGAAAACTTCCACTGGACTCCTCAGACGAACCAGGGTCGCGTACGGTAAGCGAAGCATGCTTCTCCCGTGTTCAACCAACACCTCTCGCCAATCCCATCTTCGTGGCGGTGTCCGAGGCTGCACTTGGTTTGCTTCAGTTAGATGCAAAGGAAGTGTTGCACAACCCCCTCGGTGCAGAATACTTCAGCGGTTCGAAACTCTTCCCAGGCTCCGAGCCAGCAGCGCATTGCTACTGTGGTCATCAGTTTGGACTGTTTGCCGGACAACTAGGCGATGGAGCGGTGTGTTATCTTGGAGAGGTGGAATCGCAGGGAGATGAAATGGGTGACTTGCTGCTTGCAAACCCATGTGGACGATGGGAAGTACAGGTGAAGGGCGCAGGACCAACACCTTTCTCCAGGTGAGACTTTTCCCCTGCTGCGACAATTCTGACGCACAATAAACAAATCGTGGTCCAAATCGTGTTGCTCAGTTGGTAGAGCATGGCGCTAACAATGCTTATGTTATATATTGTATCTTGCTTATACAATAATATCAAATTAATTAATGGCTTTACTATCAGTACATCTATTTATGGTGTTACGAATATATAGGGAGGGATTTGTTTCAGAATGTTCTTGTCTGAGAGAAGCATCATTTGAATTATGCTGACTCATTGGATCAGTCTCCCGTGCTCAGATTAGAGGCAGGTAAATGTGACCTAGTAAAATTGGTTTAAGAGATCAGCTACTTGCAGCAACTCCATCCCCATGCTTAACCAATGCACACAATCACAATCACCTCTACAATGTTTTGGATTCCACTCAAGACTTCGATCAAAACTAATGTTCATTTAAATACACTAATCTGAAAATAACATATAGTGCGCCTTGCATCCTGCAAGCACACTAATAAAGCTGGTCATAATGTATGTAGAATAAAACATGTTTTCACTATTACACCAGTCTTTAAAGGTGCAATCTGTGATTGGTACATCATTGTGAGTTTTAAATTACATTGAGTTCTAAATTAATGATATATAGCTAGTGATTATTGAAGAATATACAATTATAAATGCCTCATGAGCTTAGCTCAAGCTTGTTTTGCTCCAAACAAACACTGTATAGCTTCAAAACATGGTTAAAATAATTTCTGATCTCATAAATGGTCAGTCTTTGCACCCACAGCTCTGTGGCATAATGACACATCATTTGAAAGCTTACATGTACCCTTTCTTAATCTGGAAATTAAATGAAAAATGATGTTGCCCTACTTGGGGACATTTTCATCAGACCCTGTCACATATTTGGTCAGTTTGAAACTCGAAAATAATTTCTCTCAAAAGAATTGTCCTGTCTGTTCGTTCTCCCTCAGAGAGTCTGATGGAAGGAAGGTTCTTCGCTCCAGCATCCGTGAGTTCCTGTGCAGCGAGGCCATGGCTGCCCTTGGCGTGCCGACCACCCGCGCCGCCTCCGTGGTGACCTCTGACCTGTATGTCCACAGAGACGCCTTCCGAAACGGACAACGCCGCCCAGAGAGGTGCACCGTGGTCCTGCGCATCGCCCCGTCGTTCATCAGGTGGGTCACCTCCTGAGACATCTACTGCCCCCCAGCACTGCGTCTCCTGAAGACACCCGCTTTTTCCCCTTTACTGTGTCCCCTAAAACTTCTATTGCCCCCCTTGTACTGTTTCTCTGTTTCTCCAGTGTCTATATATATTTTTTTTTTTAAAGAAAGAAAAGTCTAGGTTTAGAAGATGGTGATAGAAGTAGATTTTTCCTTCTATCACAGAGACTGCCAATCAGCTGGATTATTCTTCCTGCTACGACTGGTGGATTGAAGATTCACTTGCTTAGTCAAATGTATTGAGTGTAAATCGCTTTGGAATAAGGCGTCTGGTAAATGCCAAAAATGTAAATGTAAATGGTCACTGGTCCACCCTCCTTTCATAGGACCATGGAATGATGTTGGAGTGAATTACTGAATGTGGCATGAACTGTGAAAACTACATATTAAGACATGATGTTTTTTTGTTTTTTTAAATGGTTGATGTTATAATGCTGGACATATTCTGTCATTGTGGGAAATGGGAATTGGGGCAAATGCCGAAATGCGATGATGATAAGAGCTGTTTATCAGGTCCGGGCATGAAGACACAACAAACATGTCATGGCATAAGAACATCGTTCTACGTTATTTTATTACGACTTCGCTCATTTCTATTCTGTTAGATGAATTACCATAATATAAATCTGATCTCTGAAATGTCTGTTAAATTAAAATGTAGGTAGTCATGTTGTCCGGCATCAACATTTGGAAAGAATGCAGACTACCCATTAACTTCTCTGGTCATGTTCTCACATGAAAGTCAGAATCAGGACCCGAAGCAAGTGGATGAGTTTGCAACATTGTTGCATACATTATTTCTCAGATTTGCGTTCTCACAGCCCTTTATGTAAATGAAGTAACATACGCAATCGAAGCAACAGACGTGGTAGTTGATTGGTCAGAAAAATTTAAAATTTTCGTTCGTCCCGCTCTTATCCATTTCAACATGCATGCACTGTTGTTTTCCTATGGACAGCCTTGATGCGTCGTTTCTAACCGGAGCGAAACCACCCTTTGCAAGCGGAGCATCCGTCGGTTGTTTGCTCCGGGAGCGACTTCAAATGCGCATCTCACAGCTCCAAACGACGCAGAGCAAAGCAAATGTTATCCTAAACTCCGATTCCAAGTGAAGCAAATGTTCTAGTGAGAACACACCCTCTGAAGGCTATCTTGCTTTTGCAGATTTGGATCCTTTGAGATCTTCCTGACCCAGGACAAGGTCTCTGGCCGACAGGGTCCTAGTGCTGGGCGTCATGACATTCGGGCTCAGCTGCTGGATTACGTCATTGAGACCTTCTACCCTGACATCCAACAGAGCCACAGCAACCGTAAAGACAGGAATATGACCTTTTTCAAAGAGGTGTTTGTTGCTACTAAGGCCAAACTTTTGATGGATAAACAAATAAGTAATCAGTTCTTCCTGCATTTCCGGTAACCTTTTTATTTTACAATTTACAGCCCTGTTTCGGCTGGTATTTACTCTGTAATTACTAACTCTTCAATACATGCAACACTTTTGCTAACTACTTTGTACTAAATGGCACATAGTGGTGCTTGAGTTAGTGAATCTAAGTAACATTGAATGTAATTACCATCTGGTAATAATGCTTTTAGCGAGTATTTAGTAAGTAAGTACAATCTCAGCTACCCTCCTCTCCCTCCATATCATGTAAAATATCTGTAAAATAAAGGTTACCCTAGACGACTATGATTGCTTTTTACAACAACAAATGTATAAGCACCACTGCTGCAACTGTTTTCACAATTATTGCAACAAATTGTAGTTGTCAGAGTTGTACTAGTTATTACCTCATCTGTCTGCCTATCAGACAGATAGTCTAGACTATAGATAGACTATAGATATTATTTTAAATTACTATTTGCTACTCCACATGCACTATACTGACTGTGACAAAGGGAAATGCAAATGTAGCCTATGGCGCCCTCTTGCTGTTCTAGGTGGCGATGCGGACAGCTCGACTAGTGGCCCAGTGGCAGTGTGTGGGCTTCTGTCATGGTGTCCTCAACACGGACAACATGAGCATTCTGGGGCTGACTCTGGACTACGGCCCCTTCGGCTTCATGGACAGGTAAAATGTACCACTTCCTCTTTAAACTGAATTTGCTGAAAATGAAATATGCCTTGTTGAATACTTTTCATTCTGAGCAGTTTAGATTTCAATCAAATCATTTGTAAGCCTGAAGCAATATTATACTTCATGATACACCAACCTGTATGTTAATTGGTTTGATAGTTACACTCAACGTGAACACTCATCATCACTGGGAGTGGTGACAACCAGTTCCAAACAATTTGCCTGATTAGCCTCTTTCCCAACAGTCTAAATCTTACACTTTTTATCACCCATAATTGAGTTGTGTTTGTAGGGTGAAAAGAAGATGACTCATTCAATAAATGACCCGATCCTTTTCATTTTCTCCTAGCTGCAACAGTCTCTGCAACAAAACTAACTTAAATCACCTCTCAAACACACATGGGTCCCCACAGCACAAAGTTACATACAGTAGTATGCCTTGTGCCTTGTGTAAGTAATGGGACAGTGAAGTATTTGGGATTTGAAATCAAGGTTAGTTATTGTGAGCTTTTATTTGGTGGTGTTTGTGTACATATTGAAGCACTTTTGCAGAAATTGCAGCACTTTTTATGCATAGTCCCCCTGTTTCAAGGTTCCCCAAAAGTAATGGGACAATTGACTTTACAGGTCTTTCTTGTTCTTCAGGTGTGTTCTGTCACATAATTTGTGCATGTATAATAGAGCTCTCAATGTCTAGTATTGATTCTAGGTTTAAACAATTTGAACACGTACCATTCCTACCCCACCTAAAGCCAGGGAGACACTGCACGATTTCAGCCACAAATTTCGGTTCTCACAACAACTTACATATCATCTGTAAATGCAGGTCATCTGCAGTGAACTTGAGACCTTACCAGGGTTTCCGTTAGAAAAAATTGCCGCCGGACATCGTGTCCGGGAAGATTTCGATTTACCGGACAAACGTGAGATATTCCGGTCATCATATTAAAATATAATATAGCTGTTTGTCGCGGTGATTACTGTTGTGTAGCGGCCTATATATGCCATTTAATGTCTATTTCTCATCCGATACGATTAGATGCGAGCTATATAATATATAATAATATAACATGATTCGCATGCGCGCTATGCCATTATGTCCAGCGCTGAACGGTCGCCTCACTGGGAACTGAACAGACAGCATCGATCAATGAACGGACTCCACATTACGTTAACTGAAGTTTGTTAAATTGTTTGGGATTAATGTGAGTTTTCTATTTTCTCTTTCCAGTTTTACCCTTTTTTTATCACAGTCTATAGCTAACTAAAGGGGGCGGGTCCTTCTCTCTCGGGCGGGTCCTTCTCTCTCGGGCAGTGTTGTGTGTGTATGAGTGTGTGTGTGTTTGGTGCTCAGCTGAAAATGGTGGCCCGAAGCCAATTTGAATACAATTCGCTAATTTAGCGAATTGTATTCAAATTGTGCTTAGAGGGAATTATTTTCACCGGACATTATGTCCGACGAGTTTTCAATTTGTCGGACTTCAACAAATTTTACCGGACAAAGACCGGTAATTACCGGTTAACGGAAACCCTGGACCTTACACAGTGTGAGTTGGTCAAAGACATGGTCACATTCCATTTAAATTCTTCTGGATTTTGGGGTTGTGACTCCTTTCTACTTGTGCAGTGTGAGAGGTGCTACGGGGTTAGGGTTAGAAACTATACAAGAAAGTAAACCTTGCATCTGTGACATCAGTTTGGATCTCTGGAACAACCAAAAGCAGTTTTTTAATATACTCTAGTAGATCTCATTTAGTGAAAATGATCTTGATTATGAACAGGGGTGCATGTGCGCCAGTGCGCATGCGTCGCCAAAATGCATGTTGCGCGGCAAATCAGCCGCATGAACGCGCTCTTGCGCACCAACAGCTGGAACCGCTGGGAGAGGAATTTACTTCCTCAAAATACAACTGCTGACTGCTGCATCACTGCAAGCCCCACTAAGTAACTATTTGCCGTCCCCTCAGCCGAAGGCCCGACGAGTAATCCATCACAACAGTCGACCGACGACGACCACGGCGACTCCCCTCATGAAAACATTTGGAAAGTATCGTAACTCGTACTTTCATTCCGCGTATCGCGTATCGCACGGTTATCACGCCGCCACGTGAAAATTCAGTCCCGAACGACTCGTCGCTAAAAGGAAAAACAACACCAAGGGACACGTTTATTTTCTCTGAAGCTTTCAAACGTTCAGACGTTTGTTTTACAGCTTCATTATCGCACCTCGACCCCTGACCCAGGGAATATGGTTGGGAATTCTATTAGAAAAAGAAAAAAAAGACTTTGTTGCACAATCAAAATAATGAGCTATTTAAAGTGATAGCCTACAACAGGGGTCGGCAATAGGCGGCCCGTGGGCCATTGCTGGCCCGTCACCAATAATATTTGGCCCAGCAGATTATTTTGAGAATCCACTTATTTATTTATTTATTTTTTTTTTTTACAATATATATTTTTTTACAATATATATCCGATATTTACAATATCGGACCGACAGTCCCACACCGCGCCTATAATGTCCGAATAGAGAATCTACCACCACCTGAATAATGCTTATTGTACTTTTATTCATGTTGAGAGTGAATGACAGAGGGACAGACAATCAGGCAGCGGGGTGCACCGAAGCGCACTGACGCTGAACCCCTCATAGTGAATCATAAGCAGGTGGACACGGCGTGGTGCTGAAATAGCCGACATGCGGTGTGTGGTTTGAAAAAAAAACAACATCAGCTCATTAAATCATTCAAACGTAATGTTTACGTATGTGACTGCAACACACATATGAACAGTAACAAAGCAAATTCTGTTTAATTTTCTGAAAAACATTGACAACAAAATCGGCGCAAAAGTGGTGGTAGGCCGCTCCTGAAACGACAGAGCAAACGCGCTATTAGGGATAATAAGTACAATGAGCCATAAGCCATTCATTCAAAATATACAAAATACAATTAGGTTATTAAATACAATAACGACAGGCTTGGTACTCACTTAATGTGAAAAGTGGCATCTCCCATCGGTCACTATTTGCTTGATATCTGGTGATATTGACGTCACTTTAATCCGCAGGCAGTTTATTTTTATTTTTTATGCATCTATCGATTCCTCTCGTGCGTCTTTATCACATTCGTTGAGGAAAAGGACGACTCGCATGTATAGAAAGGGAACATTGTGAGCACGGAAGATGTGAGTCTCACAACGGCTTTGCATTGATGAAAGGTAGGATGAACGTATAGTTCGCTGTCCATTCCTGTTTAAATGCCCTGTTTTCACCGTCAACTTTCCTCTTTAGACCTTTGGAGAGTGACATTATGTTTCTCTTGCTAGTTAGCAGGTTAAATGTTTAGCTTCACCCGACACGCAAACAACCAATCCAATAATAAATAATGTGACCTTGTCTGGAGGAGGGGGGAATCATTCAGAAGTATGTTAAATAATTATTAGAATAAGTTAGGCTGCGATACATCGTCAGTCCACACATTTATTATTCAAAACTATGGAAAAGGGTGAAACTACGTTTCAACGTTGTTGAGAATCACAACACAAACTCACTAGTCAAGCCTAATACTGCAACGAAATGGATTGGACTGCTACCTAGTTAATTATAACACTACTTTACATTGTTAGCAGGCTCACAAAACAAGCTGTGTTAGTTGACTAGCGATGTGTACATTTCTCGAAAGAAAAGTCAAAGCATTAGAACGTGTCACATTTTTTAACAATCAATTACTTAAATTATGTTCGGGCCCGCCATCTAGTGGCTACATTTTTTTTGGGCCCGAGGCCAAACCTAATTGCCGACCCCTGGCCTAAAACATCCTCTACCATGGTTGAAATTGAGGACAGTGATAACAGCAGTCAAGAGAGCAGTGATGATGATGATTAAGCTTGTAGCATAAATAAATGCTTAGGCTGTAACTTTTTGTTGAAAAGTTGATTTCAGTGTTTACAGAACAGAGCAGTGCTTAAAGAGATGTCTTTTTATTTCAGTGTGTTTAAAGAACAGACATTCAGTTAGTGCTTAAAGAGATGTCAGTTGATTTCATTGTGTTTAAATGAGTCTGACAGACTTTCATGCTTAAAGAGCAGTCATTTGATTTTGCATTTGTTTTGCACACAATCATTTGTTCGTTCATCTTTATTTATGAATAAATGTCGTTTTGCTAATATAAGTTATCCATGTATCCCTTTTTTATCCATCCTGTGGGACGGGTCGTGACTCGCAAGCTCGGGGAGCACCAAGCAGCATCCCTAGGTGCTCCTCTGAGCACTGGCCCCAAAAAGTTATGTGCACCCCTGATTATGAATCATATACACATACAATACACAACTATTTTCCCAACTGGCAGGTTCGACCCAGAGTTTGTGTGCAATGCTTCAGACAAGAGGGGGCGCTACTCTTACCAAGCCCAGCCTTCTGTGTGCCGTTGGAACCTGGCCCGCCTGGCCGAGGCCTTAGGCTCTGAGCTCCATGCTTCCCAGGCGGGGGCCGTGCTGGACCAGTTCATGCCCCTCTATGAGGCCTTCTACCTGGGCAACATGAGGAGGAAGCTCGGTCTTCTGAGGCGACAGGAACCAAAGGACCAGGAGCTTGTCACAGAGCTGCTGCGGCTCATGTACAATACAGGTATGGGGAGGGAGGGTACGTCACAGTTGTAGAGAGCGCCCTTGTAAACTCCACCCAACGCCGGATTTAGATTTCCCCACCACACAACCCAAACACAGAAGACCCAGACAGGTAAGTAATGCACAATAATGACTTAATTACACAATTTGTTAGTATCAACACTGGACCCACCCCCTTCTCACCACCTGCCCCACCAACGCTTCACTGACAGTGACTGACTGACCGACCGTGACTGAATGACATTCAATCACTTACAATGGCGAAAGTTTTTTTACCACAGCAAATTATAGACATGTTTTTTAAAGATGACAAGAATATTTTGTCGAGAAGCTTTTCACCATCAGATATTAGCGAGTTGTTTGTCCAAGTTTTCTGCCTGTACTGACTTTTGCTGTGATATGACTGGACAATTTCTATTTTGGGGCGTGGCTTAGCGATAGGTCCATTACCTTTGCACTATGATTGGCTTTTGCTTTTTTGCTTTGCTCCCTTGTTTTCTCCACTTCCTTTCTTTCTTTCACCTGCTCTACCTCTTCACAGTATATTCTTTTTTTTCTTGGTTTGTACTGAGTCTCACTTTTTTTATTTTTGGCATCTGCCCATTATTTTTCATCAGTCTGAGGGAACTTTTTCTGTTCATGATATTTAGTTTGTTTTCTCTATGCTATCTTTTAAAGCCATAAAAGAAAACTATGGGCCGGGAGCATCTGTAACCTTTGTTACAGTACTTGGTTTGAGGTTTGAGTTTACTTTTATTAACGTTGGCATGTAATATAATGTGGGCAACATTGATTTGTTGTTTTGTTGTGGCAGTGAATGTTAATGGCAGCCTGTGCTGGCTGTAGCAAAGTAAAGAAAGCTTATTATAGTTCATAGTCTATGGGCTAAGAAATAGACATTTCCAATATTAGACCAAGATGAAAGAACGACAATATTTGAATGAACTATACCACAAGGCGTGGGGGAAAGGAGGATCCTAGGGCTGGCTGCAGGGAGTGGCAGGGAGACGTCCCTGTCACTGCTCCACCACCTTGAGATGTTCCGGGATTAAAGGAGCGAAACATCAGTAAAGGGTGGCTCCCGGCTGACGACCCTGCAGTCAGCCCACTGGCACCGTCGGAGGTGCGACAGGCAGCAATGCCCAGCAGGTATACCCACCTGTGCTTTCATCTATCTAATCTGGCTTGCCAGTGACTACTGAGAAAAGAGCAGTTGGCATCCAGGAAAGACTGGTGGGCTGCCAGGGAAGTCTGGCTGGCGGCAGGAAAGACTGCACCGGGGGTGGCGGGGCTAGTTACCCTTTAAACACATCCTTGTAGCCTTGCTACAGGGACTCCCCAAACTAACTACAAGCAGAATAAGGAAAAAACAACCCGGCGGTCCACCGAGAGGCGGGATGGAAGATGGACCAATCAGGACAGATAACACGGTAACGACTGGAACGGCAACGACTAACGATCAAAGGATCCTGAGAGAATGCAGCTGTGGGTGGTCCAAAGTAACAACCTACTTGGGCCTGCGGATCCACCAGGGGAGGACAAAATGCGGCGGCAGCTACCAGATGCAAGCTTGCACTGCGCCAGCAGGTCAGACAAGGAGGAATCAGAGCCAGGTTGAGCACCACAGTGCTACTGATCCCACCATTGCATCCAGTGAGAGAGAGCAAGAACAGCCTCCCCAGCAGGATTTGCAACCACATCTGCACGACCCACAACAGGAGCATCAGAGCAGAACGTCAGGTAGAGAATCCACCAAAGAAACCCCAGAGAAGCCAGACCGGAAACCCAAGATCAAGTGGCCAAAGGCCAGCGACAAGGATTCATGGAGAAGCTTCGACGAAAGCTTACATACCACCCTCCAGAACAGTCTAAGAGGCAGCACAACGTCCAAGCTGAACATCTTCGGCCATATCATCTATGAGGAAGGCAAGGGAAGATTTGGAGAGATGCCTCAGAGGAGGACCGTTCCTAGGCAGAGCGGGAGACGGGAGAGAGAAATCCTCCAGCTGGTAAAGGAGCGGCGACGTTTGCGGAAGGCATGGAGGAGAGCTGAGGAAGAGGAGAAGGAGGGCTTGCAGAACCTCTGGAGTCAGATCAGAACCAGACTCACCCACCTGAGGCGAGCTGAAAGGATCAGGAAACGTAGAAGCAACAAGGAAAAGGCAAGGACGAACTTCTTCCGGGACCCGTTCAAGTACGCCCGGGGTTTGCTTGAGGAGACGAAATCGGGGAAGCTGCAGACCACCGAGCAGGAGCTGGAGGAACACATCAAGGACCAGCTCAGTGACAGCCAAAAGGAGAGTCCCCTTGGTTCCCCAGGGCACGTACCGCTCCCACCCGAGCCCTCTTCTCAGTTTGACACCACTCCCCCCAGATGGTCTGAAGTCAAGCAGGTGGTGGAGCATGCGAGAGCTGCATCTGCACCCGGACCAAATGGCGTCTCCTATAGGGTATACAAGAACTGCCCAATGACCCTGAAGCTTTTGTGGAGACTAATGGGCATTGCCTGGAAAACAGAATCCATCCCTTCAGCATGGAGCAGAGCAGTCACTACCTTCATCCCGAAAGAGAAAGACTCCCATAACATCAGCCAATTCAGAGGCATAGCCTTATTGAATGTGGAGGGGAAGATTTTCTTCTCAGTGATGGCAAAGCGCATGACCAGCTACCTCCTGGCAAACAATTACATCGACACCAGCTGTCAGAAGGCAGGCGTTTCAGGATTTCCTGGCTGCGTGGAGCACTCGGCTATGATCTGGGAACAGATCCAGACAGCGAAGCGGAGCAAATCAGACCTGCACGTCGTTTGGCTGGACCTTGCAAATGCATATGGGTCTGTTCCCCACCAGCTCATCCACTTTGCCCTCAAATTCTTCCACATACCACCGTGCATCCAGAGCCTACTAGCAACCTACTTTAACAACTTCCATGTATGCTACACAACCCAGGAGTTCTCAACGTGTTGGCACCGGCTGGAGAAAGGGATAGCGATGGGTTGTTCGATCTCCCCCATCCTTTTCACAGCAGCGTTTGAGATCATCCTAATCGGCGGAAGACAGATGGTCCGAGGAGTCAGATCCCAGTCAGGTCTGCGACTCCCAGCCCTACGGAGCTATATGGATGATGTCACCACACTCCTTCAGACAGCAGCGTGCACAGCGAGACTTCTGAAGAGGTTTGAGGAGCTCCTAACATGGGCCCGGGTGAGGATAAAACCAACTAAGTCCCGCAGTCTCTCAATCAGGAAAGGAGTCCGGAATGACAACATCTCTTTCTCAGTGGATGGCGAGAAGATCCCGCTGCTAGTGGACCATCCTGTGCGAAGCCTCGGAAGGCTCTACACGGCTGACCTTTCTGACAAGCACATGGCTTCTTCTGTCACTTCCCAGCTCTTGGACGGCCTGAAGAAGATCGACCAAAGCCTCCTGCCAGGAAAATTCAAGGTGTGGTGTTACCAGTTCACCTTATACCAACGTCTCATGTGGCCGCTGAAGTTGTGTGACATCACTTTAACAACAGTGCTGAAGTTGGACGCAAAAGCCAACAACTACATCCGCAAGTGGCTGGGCCTTCCCCGCTGCCTCACTAATACAGCGCTGTTTGGAAGAACCACACTGAAGCTCCCACTGAAATCCATCAGCCTGGGCTATAAACAGGAGAAGGTGAGACTCGTGTTCGAGCTGAGAGACTCACCCGACCCGTTTGTCCAACACAGCAAGGCCCAGGTTCGCACAGGACGCAAGTGGGATGCCACGCAGGCAGTTGACCAGGCCATCAATCGCTTGAAACACCAGGAGATCGTCGGGGTGCTGCAGCCAGGCAGGACTGGGTTTGGATGGGGATCAGCACCCAAGATGTGGTCCAAGGCAACGAGGAAGGAAAGGAAAGATCTAGTGATCTCCGAAGTCGTAAAGATCGAAGAGGAGTGCTACAAAATCAGAGCCGTGGGCCAACAACAGCAAGGAAGGTGGACAACGTGGGAGGCTGTGATCAACAGAGCCATCACATGGAAGGATATGTGAAGGCTGCCCCAAGCAAGGTTGAGCTTCTCGATCAGGGCCACCTACGACACCCTTCCCAGTTCCCGGAACCTGCACCTCTGGTACGGCACAGAGGAGACCTGCCAACTCTGCAACGCCAACAACCCAAACTTGCGACACATCCTCTCTGGATGCAAGGCGGGACTGACGCAGGGTCGGTACAGATGGCGGCACGACCGGGTGCTGCGCAAACTAGCGGAAATTCTGGAAGCACGCAGACTGGAATCAAACAAGAGCAGCCCAGTCACATCACAGCAGCGGATCCAGTTTGTCCGGCAAGGGGGAAAAAGTCAGGGCAGCAGCACGAAGCAGTGGTCCCTCCTGTCTCCTGGAGGAGAGTGGAACATGAGAGCTGACCTCGATCGACAGCTGAAGTTCCCACACGAGATCACATCAACCTCCCTTCGGCCAGATGTCGTACTCTGGTCTACCCCGATGAGGACAGTCATCATGGCGGAGCTGACCGTTCCATGGGAAGAGGGGATGGAGGCTGCCTTCGAGAGAAAGAAGGAAAAGTACACAGACTTGGCAGCTGCGTGCTCGCAAGCAGGGTGGAGGGCAGTCACCTATCCTGTGGAAGTTGGGTGCAGAGGCTATACAGGAACATCTACACAGCGGCTCCTGAGGTCGCTGGGGATCACAGGATCCAAGCTGAGAAAGGCGCTCAAAGACCTGGCGGAGGAGGCTGAACAAGGGAGCTTCTGGCTCTGGCTCAGAAGAAAGGACAAGGCGTGGGGGAAAGGAGGATCCTAGGGCTGGCTGCAGGGAGTGGCAGGGAGATGTCCCTGTCACTGCTCCACCACCTTGAGATGTTCCGGGATTAAAGGAGCGAAACATCAGTGAAGGGTGGCTCCCGGCTGACGACCCTGCAGTCAGCCCACTGGCACCGTCGGAGGTGCGACAGGCAGCAATGCCCAGCCCAGCACCTGTGCTTTCATCAATAATCCTCATAGTCACCACACAGCCTTTCCTCTCCATGTTTCTGTTTTCTTTCGCAATCATCGTCGTCTTCTGCCCATGTTTCATCAGTGTGGAGATCCACTTTCTTTTCCTCACTCCCCTTGTTATCTTTTTTCGTGTCATCTGTTTAGACATTCGTACTATCATCACTATCTGTCCATTCCTCATGGTTTCCTCTATTTTCCTTACTCTGTTCTCCCCATCACTCTGGTAGTCACCTCTCCTTTCCTCCTTCTTGTCTTTCTTCTCATCCTTTTGGTATGCACATGCAATCGTCACTATCTTTGCATTCCTCCACAATTTGTTATCCCTCTTATCAGCACTAGTTTTATCCTCAGCTTCACCCTCCTCATCGTCATCATCACTTTGGTCACTCTCACTATAGAACGTCTCTGACCATTCTTCGTCACTTTCCAGCTTCTCCTCCTCCTCATCCCGTGTCTCCTCTTCTTCCTCTTCTCATTGTTCTTCTCCTTCTCTCCTCAGTCTTCTCATTTCACTGTTTCCCCTCCACCAGCTCTCCCTTTCTCGTTCCCCTCCTCTTTCTTTCTATCCTCTCTCTCGGTCATTCTGTTTTCGTTACATATCATTTTCCTCTTTAGCTCTTCTTCCACAAACTCCTCTATCACCTTCCTGTCTCCTGTTCATCCTCCCGCTCTCTTCTATTTTCCTTACTCTGTCCATCATGCAGACAGAGTTTCTTCATTGGCATCATAATTAACTGAATTAACATAATTAACTGAATTCAGAGTGTTCTATGACGTTGAAACCAGAGCAATCCGGAATCAGAGCAAATTTTCAGAGTTAATTTACGAACATAGTTATATGTATTATATGTGTTATATATATATGTGTGTTATATACTGTATATACATCATATGTGTGTTATTATATATATCATAGTTACATTACATGGTCACAGTGACATCATCAGAGGTGCCATGGCTATTATTGGTAAGAGATGTGAGGTAAAGTACAAAAAAGCCAGAATATGTTGTAACATAATGACATAGCAATGACATCACGAGTATTGACATAAGAAGGCTCACAACCATATTTGACGCCGGCTGTCATGGTAACCCACTGTAGGTCAAATCTCAAATGCCTTTCTGTCTGACACCATAAACAAAGTACTTTCTGAAAAAATAAACGTCTTCTAATCAATCTAGTGCTATGATTAGAAGTAGTTTTTTCTTCTTCAGAAAGTACTGTACCAACTGTAAATGTGGCACACACCAACGATAACATTACCATAATTTCGTTCATTTTATGAATTAATATGAACGTTAATTCATCCCATATATAAACATGATTATTACCTGTTTTGTTACACGTAGATGCGTGTTGAATAATAGTGGCTAGAGTACCAATCAAGCCGCAACCATCGAACTTTGCAACAACGTCCTCCGCCATTTTTAGACTGGAATGTTCAGACGCTGTCTTTTCAATCAGAGTGCTCCCAGAGCTGAGTGTTTTTTTAACGGGGACGAAAGAATTACCAGAGAGCATCACCAGTGCTCTCAGAGAGTATTTACGAACGCACCCTACGGTTCTAGCTTCATTCCATGCTGAACATTAGAAATTACCAGAGAATAGCCATGTATACAACCATGCACTAGGCTGGGCCTGCATAGGCCTTCAATAAAACCACCTACAGTACAATAATAATAATAATAATAATAACTTTTTATTTGTATATCGCTTTTCCTGCAAACATTGCAGCTCAAAGTGCTCCAATCATTATATAATCATAATTTAATTATTTAGTCATTTAAAGGCAATATAATGATGGATGATTTATATGATGGATTGATATATGATGGATTTTTAGTCTTGACTAGAACATATTTGCTGAGGTTGCATCCCTAATGTAAACTGGCAGTGCATTCCACAATTTGGGTGCAGAAAATTAGAATGCAGCCTCACCAAATCTCTTCTTTTGTACATGTGGTACACAGAGAAAACCAGCGTCAGAAGACCTAAGAGCTCTATTGGGCTGATATGTTAGCAAAATATCTTTCAGATATTCTGGTGCTATGCCAGTGAGAGCTTTATAAACAAGCAGAAGGATCTTGAAATCTATTCTGAACTTATGCCCATCTGACATTTTAGGGGCAAACTAATGTTGTTAGATCTTACCATAAGATAACCTAACCCTTAACCCTCATCCAAAACAAACAATTATCTCAAAAATGCTCAAGTTCTTCAGAAACGTAGCAACTAACAGTGAGTTTTAAAGAATAAGGTTACTAATTACTCTCTCTCTCTCTCACTCTCTCTCTCTCTCTCTCTCTCTCTCTCTCTCTCTCTCTCTCTCTCTCTCTCTCTCTCTCTCTCTCTCTCTCTCTTTCTCTCTCTCAGGTGCAGACTTCACCAACACCTTTCGCCTGCTCGGTGGCGTCCCGTGCCCTATGGAGGGAGAGGGCGAGGCCGTGGTGGGCCCAGTGCTGGACCTCCTCATGGAGCAGTGTGCCTCTCTGGAGGACCTGAAGGTGACCAACAACCCCACCATGGAGCCCCGGCAGTGGTGTGCAGTGGTGTGACATACAGGGTTGAGGTTGATTCTGTTTTGATTCAGAATAATTGGGAATTGAGAGCTTAAAGATGCCTGGACCACCCACCCAAATGTGTTGCCTTATTTGCATAGCTTGAAATTAAACGGTTAGGCATCGATTTTAACACTGGCATTTTATTTCTAATCATTTTAATAATTATGCAAACTTGATTAATTGTTAAATAGATTTCGTTTTCAGAAAGTGAGACGATCAAGCGAACATTTTTAAATTTAAAAACACTATCAAAGTGTAAGCAATATACACATATTTATTTTAAACATGAAAAGTATGATGCTACATTTCAGCCTGACTATTAAATACATTAACATGAATTTCTGGTCCTTATGCGTGATCTTAGTGTAAGTCATCTGTGTTCTAGATAGATAGATCATTAGATATCACCTGTGTTCTAGATAGATAGATCATTAGATATCACCTGTGTTCTAGATAGATAGATCATTCGTTTTCACCTGTGTTCTAGATAGATAGATCATTCGTTTTCACCTGTGTTCTAGATAGATAGATCATTAGATAATTAGATAGATAATGATAAGGACAGGTGAGACCTCATTATGCTAGGTTTATCAAACCCAGGGGTAGGACTATGTATGTATAATACAGGCACGTGCCGTGAGCTTTTAGATTGGGTAAGCATAAGATATAGAAATACACACAATTACACATACACGCTATCAGTGAACGCAGTTTCAAGGAAATGCAATTTTGATGCCCTAGAACCCGCTAATAAACTGTAGGGTCACTTTGTGATCAGATTACCAAAAACAAAAAAAACAGTTGCCAGTTTCGACTATATCAGGGGTGCTCATTGTTCAATCTTTTTTTAACCAAGATCTTTTCAAGTAGCCAACCTGCTGAAATCTACAAGTCCAGTTTCAACATCGCAAACGCACACACGCACAACACAGACACACACCGTTTCCATCCTCCATAGTAAACTCACAACACACTTTCTTTTCACACTTTTGTCACACAGGCACTTGACATCACATCACAAACCCTCCCTCTCTATCTCTCTCAAACACTTTTGGTCCAGAACCACTGGCACGGCCTATCTCAGCGATTGATTAAGCAGCTCTCTCTCCAAACACAACGGCACAGGCCTACATTCAAAAGTAAAAGCAGAGGAAGTCTTAAATAAGGAGCCATAACCAGCAGTACAGCAGTACTCAAACCATATAAACAAGCACAGATCGCCACCAGCCTCGCGAATCCTATAAACCGCTCATACGATACCAGGCTTGCTGTAACCCCTAGCGACTCTCCCTTTCTGGGTGTGAAGATCGGTGAGCGGTGGCTTCGGGCGGCCTTTAGCCAGTAGTTGTGTTTTTCCAGTCCAGCCCAGTCTACGAAATCCCTTTAGGTCGCTGACAGTAATGTCCATATTCACAAAATCAAGCAAGTTATCCTTATTGATTATTATTATTTAGATCGTTTGAGCTAGCTGGCATAAGCTATTCTGCCGGGCGAGAGAAAGTAAGGTGAAATGTTAAGTGAACTTGAAAGTGATAAGAGCCAATCAGTAGCTCTTATCGGAATGAACGAACTACTGATTGGCTGGTAAGCATGCTTACCCTGGCCACATTAAACAGCGGGCTGAGGCATCGAAAAAAAAAAATGCAACGCAATGCAAGCAAGCAGAATAGCGAGTGCTTACTCCTGCAGGTGGCGCCAAAATGAATGACTCCTGCTGCCCTGGGACCTAAAATACGACTCTTTTAATGAAAACAAACAAACGGTTACATGCACTTTTATTTTAATATTTTTTTATTTTTTTGTTGGGTAAGCACTGCTTACTATGCTTATATGGATGACACGTCCTTGGTATAATACAGTATACACATTATTTAAAATTACTGGGAAAATTACTATTATTATTATTAAAGAATATTCAATTGTTGCCTAATGATTACATCTTTTCACTTCTGTCTTTCCTAAAGTACAACACAGCCCCTTTAGGACCTCAGTCAGATCTCAGCCAGCCAGTGTGTTGAACAGCACTAAACTGTAAGCTACTTGAGCTACAAAAACGTTACCTTTTCAGGTCTTGCCTTATATACAAATTTAGATTCCTAACTTTGAATTCCCTCCCACTCTCCTCTCGGCTTATACATTTCAGCTACTGCTATTTTGTTACATTATTGTTTAGTTTTTTAAATTAGATTTTGTTAAAGTGAAGCATAGATAGATAGATAGATAGACTTTATTTGTCATTGTTACAGTACAGGTACCAAACAACGAAATTTAGGAGGGGAGGCTCCCCTGGTGTTTAAGAAAGGAAAAAGAAACACATTTTGGAAAAAGCATAGATGCATAAAATCACAAGAAGATAAAGAGCTGGTTTACATCAATAGAGGCTATGTACACAATCCACTGTACTATACTGCACAGATAGTCAACTAGGGTTGTCATATTGCACAAGAAAGTATTTTTTCACATTTTTTTAAAGTGTCACAGTTTGCAGGCTTGAAAATGTACATGTTTGTGCCTCAGCACTAGCTGCCATTACAATCCGTCCGGACTTGTCCTGGGCCCAGAACTTAGGCCTTTTCTGTGTTCAGGGCCTTGACGGCCCTGTGGTAGAAGCAGTTCTTCAGTCTGTTTGTCTTAGCGGCCGGGGTCCTGTACCTCCTGTTCGAGGGCAGCTTGACAAAGTGTTCGTGCCCAGGGTGGGTCGGGTCCTTGGAGATCTTGGAGGCCCTCCTGAGACAGCGTGTTTCGTACAGCTTCTCCAGAGAGGGGAGGGTGGCGCCGGTGATCCCCTGTGCTGTTCTCACGACTCTCTGTAGATCGTTTCTCTCCGCTGCCGTGCAGCTGTGGTACCAGTTGGAGATGCCGAAGGTGAGGATGCTCTCCACTGCGCCGTGGTAGAAGGCCACCAGCATCTCCTGCTTGCTGTGTTGTTTCTTGAGGCATCTCAGGGTGTATAGCCGCTGTTGTGCCCTCTTGATGGTGCCTTTAGTGTTGTCCTTCCAGGCCAGGTCATCCCGTATGGTGTGTCCCAGGAAACTGAGGTTTGAGACCATCTCTACGCTCTCTCCGTCGATGAGCAGGGGCAGGATCTCGGACTTTTTCCTCCTGTAGTCTACGATGAGTTCCTGGGTCTTTGACTTGTTTAGCAGCAGGTTGTTTACCTTGCACAGCTTGCTCAATTGCTCTACCTCATCCCTGTACGCCGCCTCGTCCCCCAAGCAGCCATCCTTTAAACAATTAATCAAGTTTGTAAGTAGCCTTGAGAACCGATGGTTCTTGAGCCGAATAGCTCATAGGGCAGGAGCCTATCTCCTGTTACTGTAGAGTGGGGCAGCTTGATGTATAAGTAAACCCCCTGGACATGACGCTGGTATGTCAAGCAGGGAGGCATCGGGTACCATTTTTATAGGTATGACTCGGCCGGGGATCAAACTTGAAGTTTGGAGCCTGTTGTCGAGTGACTATGGTATAGCAAAGCTGACTTAAAAATTAACAACATTTTACCACTGTCTCATAAATAAGTCTCTATGGTTTTTGGGAACATTTGTGAAGTATTCAAGGAATGTTTTTAGGAATGTTTTTATTGGGGTGAAGTCAAAGTTCCCAAACCATTGTTAGAATGTCCAAATTAATACAAACAAACATTTTCCTTGCATGACATTACCTTTTTTGCTTGTTATCAAAACATTTGCTTTGCCTAATATTGTGTTTCCTTCATGTGCAATCAAGTGCTTTGGAGAAAAAACATACAAGGACAACCTGTAAGTTAAAGTGAACTGTTTGGCATGTGCTTATGGATAATAGTTATAGAGGGTCTGCATTATGCAGACATTTAAAATAATAATTATAATGGGAGGTCAAGTTGAAAATGGAAAAACATAAATTCAATACAAAATAATAAGGTAAAAGCAATTCTATAGAGATAAACACATTTGGCCAGTCAAAGATCAGATTAGGCTGTGCTCTCGCTCATAAGGGAAGGGGCCAAACTACTGCCTATTTGATTATATTTCTAATATCTATCCCCCCCCCCCCCCCCCCCCCCCCCCCCTCTCATCTCTTCACCCTTCTCTCTCCCTGCCCAACTCTGCTCCAGTGAGCTGGCCATGATCTTCTCCATGGCCCAGACCAGCCCTATGTTTGGCCAGGTGGAGGACCAGGCTGAGGTGGCCCGGCAGCTGGACAGGATGGGCAGGCTGAAGGAGCTACTTGGGACCACTCAAGATGAACTGAGGACCAAACAGAGGGAGGACTGGGTCTACTGGATCAACCAGTACAGGTTTTCTTTTCTCATGAGGTTCTGGATGAACGCCAAACATGTTTGTTCAAATGCCAGAGGAATAATGTGTCCAACTTGTCCCAGAAACCCAGTAACCGACTGAACAGTTAGATTTTTATTTGATTTTGATTAGGAATTTACATAGGATCATTTACGCATCATGACACTAAGTAATGTCCAGAGGATAGCACTTGAAAGCATTATTTAAAACACTTGTTTCCAAAGTGGTCCTCGATGGAAACATAATGAAATAAAACAAAACATCACACAGCATAAAAACATAAAATGAGATAAAACAAAACATCACACAGCATAAAACGGCATAAAAACACACACATTAAAACACAACATGGAAACATAAAATGAAACAAAACAAATCGGAATCACCCTTCCTTTCTTATGGGTGAGCCATTAGTTCTCTCCATAAATATGATTTGTTTTAAAGATGGCTTTGTTTTGGCTTTGCAGAGGCAGATGCTTCCATAAAGAGTTAACACTGAACCTTCTCCTTGTTCTTCTTTTCGACACAAGAGGGCATTTACAGGTCATAGTGCTATTGCTGATATATATTATATGTGACAGCAGCTGGTGAAACCGGGAACAAGTCGACAACCAATCAAAAAGTTCAGACTTTTATTCTGAAAATGTTTAATAAATGTAAATGTTGTTGAAAATCAACGACACACTCGCTAGTCAAGCCAAAACATTGCAACGCAATGTATTCGGTGAGTAATCCCCACTACTCTACACTAACTAGGTAGTAGTGAGGATAAATCCATTGTATTGCAATATATTGGCTTGACTAGCAAGTGTGTCCGTGATATTCAACAACGTTGACATTTATTGAAATTTTTCAGAATAAAAGTTGGATTGCCAATCGGTTGTGTGACGGCCCTCTGCCCTATCTGTATAATCTTGGTTTGAGTCCGTGTCCACACCAATATTTTTTTTTTGATAAACGATTACCATCCACACCAGCATGTTTATAAAAATGTCTGTATCCACATGCATACGCATGAACGCAATATAAACGCTGTCATTGAGCATTCCACACCAGTAGTCGGTGATATAATTTGAACCCCATAGCCCCGCTGGCCAATCAGACGCCTCTGTGTCTCAATGTTCTCGATCATTAACTGTGCATTTATCTGTAAACAGGTTAAAAGTCCAGTTAACAGTGAAAGAACTAGAAGCACTTTGTACACATCCATTTTCCTCGCTTGTGTAGCCTCGACGACCGTTGCCTGTTGTAAACAAAGTAGTTACTGGTGCCAGGATATGACGTTGGAGGAAACAGCAAACAGCTGCAGTGCGCATGATCATAGAAATCTACGCCCATGATGATGTGACGAATACAAAAAACTTGAGTATACGGCGAGTATACAGCGTTTTTAAAAATCTTCACTCTGGCCAGAGTTTTTCAAAATGTTTGTTTTCAGGGGGCAAAAACTCTTTTGCGTGTGAACCCCCCAAAACGAATATAAAAATCCACGTTTATCAAAAAAATGTATTGGTGTGAGTCCTACCCAAGCAGGTAGGCTACCCGGTGGGCGGGGCTGGAGCCCAATCAGGCGGATTAGGGGCAGCTGACTCGGCCTCCTGGTTATTACTTAAAAGGCGCTCCAGTCCTCCATCTCTCTCTCTCCACCAGCACCATTACTATCTTGTTATGTTACTTTACACCATACAACACCCTCCTCACCATACTTCCCACTGCATTCACTCACTTACACTACTGACATACTGATTATCACACCACGGGCCTCATTCATAGAACGTGCTTTTGATCTTACCCGTGTCGTACGTAGAAAACAACGTCAACGTAGTGATTTATACAATTTCAACGTGAGTCAATTTGACCGTAGAAACGATCGTAGCTCGACGTCGAGTATTCAACTTGCTTACGCACATTACCTACTGGTTATGCGGAGTTATTACAGGCACGTGAGCCGCACTGGAAAAACGTTGCCTACTGTAATTCATGCAAGTGGCTCGTAATAAAATTAATTAACGATGTTGTTATCAGCCGAGAAAATGAGTTTAATTCAAGATTGAAAAGGAACTAATGTTTATGATTGTATTTCAGTCTTTCTTTATATCCCTCTGGAGCTGTCTATCTCTCTTCAACATGCCTATATATACGCGCTCCAGAACGGACCTTGCCCGGCCAAGCGCTAAATGATACTGGATTTCGAGTTGAGTCGGGATGAGGGGGAATGGCACCCCCCCTGAAATAAAAACAGTCCAAATCATCCCCCGTCTAAAACTGCCATCCCCCCTTTCCATCCCTTATGTAATTTGATCAATGAACGTGGTATTACTGTCCTCTCCCGCTTCCAGACGCACGCCTACCCTATAATATAGTATTAACGCCCTGTGATAGCGGCTCAAATAGCGGCTGAATGAAGCCAAGTGCTATAATATAATACAGACAGTACATAATATATAATAATTATATGATTATATATTATATATATTATGTATATTATGTACTGTCTGTATTATATTATATTATAGCACTTGGCTTCATTCAGCCGCTATAATTGAGCCGCTATCACAGGGCGTTAATACAAACCTCATTCACCTGCGTTCATTTCCAAGTATGTTTGGTATTTATAGAAGGAAGCACGTACGCAACTTTAAATCATCTCAGCTCGTTTTATAAATAATGCTTACGACGGTTTAGAAAAATGTGCTTACTTCAAAGTCAAAGATGACGTTCAAGTACTTTTTTATGAATGAGGCCCCACATTGGATTATTGTCTTAATTTGCCTAGGTTATTTCTATTAAATTCTTAATTATATATCGTTTATATGGTGTGTGTCTCACTCTGGCCCAGAGCCAGGTCGTAACAGTTGCCAACTTGTTCCCGGTTTCACCAGCTGCTGTCACAGCCTCTTTCATCCCTTTTTGTGTCTGAATGACCCAGGAAGCGTCTGGCACGGGAGTGTGACGGAGTGAGTGATGTGCATGCTGTGAAGGAGGAGAGGATCCATGTGATGAACAACGTTAACCCACGTGTAGTCCTCCGTAACTACATTGCCCAGAATGCAATAGAGGCTGCTGAAAATGCAGACTTCTCAGAGGTTGTAGATTTTTTATATTCTATCTGTAGACTATCTGAATGAATGAATGAATGAATGAATGGTCTTTATTGTCATTGATATAGTACAGGTACCAAACAACGAAATTTGGGAGGGGGGGCTCCCCTGGTGCTAGGAAAAAAAAACTAAAAACAGGAAGGGAAAAGAGCTGGTTTACATAAATAAAGGGTTAGGGTACACTATCCACTATACTATACTATACAAATAAAACACTGTGCTGTACTCTATGCTATGCTATACCTATTCTAACATTTCCTATCTCTGAACCTTATGTACCCGAGGGTTGTCTATCTGGACATATTGATATGTTTCTATCTACACGTTATGTGAATTCAGCTTTTTGTTATCATTTATATTTTTTTGTTTGTAACAAAATGATATCAAGCTAACTTTTGTTCACTTTCTCAGATCCACAGAGTTCTCAAAGTTTTAGAGCATCCCTACTCCTCACAGCCTGGGTTGGAGATCCCTGGTGCACCTCAACCCGGTGGAGAAAGAGTACAGAGTGGGAGGGGATGGAAGTGCAAGGGGAAGAGAGACGAGAACCAACTTTGTGTCCCTTATGACAGCAAACCTCCTGACTGGGCAAAAGAAATCTGTGTCACGTGATCTTCATAGGGCCTCTTTGACGGCAAAACTCAACTGACAGTGTATGAAACGCCCCCTCTGGACTTGTTGTCCAACAATTCGGTTGTTAAGTCGTGACGTGTTTCCGTGTCCAACGTTGGCTGAGGCGCTCTCTTCGAAATGCTGCAGTAATAATAATAATTTGTTATATTTGTATAGCGCTTTTCCGAGGCTCAAAGACGCTGACAATATGGGAAAAACGGGAAAGTACTGTGTCCCTTGTATGAATAGATCCGAGTCTAAAAAACGATTGAACTGTCATTCTACCGCTTTAGTACACTGGTACTCTGGTGCGGGGAATTTTTTATTTGGACCCGGAAATTGCTAAACGTCACGCGTGACGTCAAACTTAACAACCAAATACTTTTTCTTTCTCTCCCTTTCATCTCAGGCAGTTGAGTGCACGTCAAGGTAGGGAGTAGGTACAGTGCAGGGTGTTTCTGGATGTCAATCAGTAGGTGCATGGATAGAGAAAAACAGGGACGGATTTGGACTACAAAACAGCCCTGGACTTTGGATGGAATTCTGGTGCTCCAGATGGCCAGTCCGCTATCAGAGAAAAGGGAGATGCAGTGTGGTAACATGGTTGTGTCTCTCATTCAAGAAGTTAGTGCATATAGCTGTTGATGCATGAAGCCTCAGGCGACCAGTCAAACAGTGACCTGTCTGAGGCTGAGAGACTGAGAGCATCCTGACACACACACACACATTTTACATTTTTGGCTTTTAGCCGTTAGACGCCTTTATCCAAAGCGACTTACAACAAATGCATTTGACTAAGTAAGTGAATCTTCTATCCACCAGTCATAGCAGGAAAAAGTAATCTATGCTCAGGCCAGGGGGGCCACTGGCAGTCATAATGCTAGAAGAACAAAGATTTTTAGTAGAGAAAACTGTAAAGGGGGGTAGAGGAGATGTAGATGTCTCAGGAGGGACAGTTTAGGTGTAGCCTGAAGAGATCAGTCTACGACGGAGGACAGGGAGTGACTCTGCAGTCCTGACAGCAGTGGGAAGCTCGCTCCACCAGCGGGGAGCCAGGACAGTGAAGAGACATGATCGGGTAGCGCAACTGCTGCATCCACGTTGAGGCGGTGGTGCCAGTCGGCCAACAGAGGTGGAAGAGTGGATTGAACGGGTGGTGTTTGGGGGGTGACCCAACACACATTACTGACTATTTTTGTTGAGCGAGGACTGTGGAGAAAGATCCCCAAGCATTTCAATATGTCAACTACGGCTGTATGTGACAAACAACATCTGTCTTGGGGGTATTACACCTCAGCAAAACAAAGAACAGGCTCTTTGTCTTCCAGAATGCATTTGTTGAACTGAAATTGATAATTAAAATATACTTATTTCGAAGCGTTTTTTTCTAAATATCAGAAAAATGTATCTCATCATTTATGTACCATACAGAGAGCTTGTTAAAACAACTAAGATTTGCTGGGCATATTTTGTAGCAACAGCAGAAAGCAGTGTCTTTTTTCAGAGGATTTTCAATTCAAATGATGTATAATTATGACAAATGGTTATTACAACAGGGAAGCTGTGGTGCAGGAGCGTTACATTTACAATGTTTACATTTAGAAGACACCTTTATCCAAAGTGACTTCCAACAAGTACGTTTGTGTAAAGTTAGTGAATGATCGTCACCAGTCATCTTAAAGACCTCCAGCGAGAGAGATCTCATTAGATCCCAACACATAGCATCGTCTCTAAAGAATATTTTTTATCAACCACGAAGGGACTCGAACCCTCAATCTTCTGATTCGAAGTCAGACGCCTTATCCATTAGGCCACGTGGTCTTTCCTTAAAGTACTCAAGAAGAAGCCACCATTGTTCTTCTTTTGGAGTTCTGTAGGCTCTTTGTCTTCCAGAATGCATTTGTTGAACTGAAATTGATACTTAAAATATACTTTTTTCGAAGTGTTTTTTTCTAAATCACAGAAAAATGTATCTAATCATTTATGTACCATGCAGAGAGCTTGTTAAAACAACTAAGATTTGCTGGGCATATTTTGTAGCAACAGCAGAAAGCAGTGTTAGCAGAAAGCAGTGTCTTTTTTCAGAGGATTTTCAATTCAAAATGATGTATAATTATAACAAATGGTTATTACAACAGGGAAGCTGTGGTGCAGGAGTGTTACATTTACAATTTTGACATTTAGAAGACACCTTTATCCAAAGTGACTTCCAACAAGTACGTTTGTGTTAAGTTAGTGAATGATCGTCACCAGTCATCTTAAAGACCTCCAGCGAGAGAGGTCTCATTAGATTCCAACACATAGCATCGTCTCTAAAGAATGTTTTTTATCAGCCACGAAGGGACACGAACCCTCAATCTTCTGATTTGAAGTCAGACGCCTTATCCATTAGGCCACGTGGTCTTTCCTTAAAGTACTGAAGACGAAGCCACCATTGTTCTTATTTTGGAGTTCTGTAGGCTCTTTGTCTTCCAGAATGCATTTGTTGAACTGAAATTGATACTTAAAATATACTTTTTTCGAAGTGTTTTTTTCTAAATCACAGAAAAATGTATCTAATCATTTATGTACCATACAGAGAGCTTGTTAAAACAACTAAGATTTGCTGGGCATATTTTGTAGCAACAGCAGAAAGTAGTGTTAGCAGAAAGCAGTGGCCTTTTCAGAGGATTTTCAATTCAAAATGATGTATAATTATAACAAATGGTTATTACAACAGGGAAGCTGTGGTGCAGGAGTGTTACATTTACAATTTTGACATTTAGTGACTTCCAACAAGTACGTTTGTGTTAAGTTAGTGAATGATCGTCACCAGTCATCTTAAAGACCTCCAGCGAGAGAGGTCTCATTCGATCCCAACACATAGCATTGTCTCTAAAGAACGTTTTTTATCAACCACGAAGGGACTCGAACCCTCAATCTTCTGATTCGAAGTCAGACGCCTTATCCATTAGGCCACGTGGTCTTTCCTTGAAGTACTTAAGAAGAAGCCACCATTGTTCTTCTTTTGGAGTTCTGTAGGCTCTTTGTCTTCCAGAATGCATTTGTTGAACTGAAATTGATACTTAAAATATACTTTTTTCGAAGTGTTTTTTTCTAAATCACAGAAAAATGTATCTAATCATTTATGTACCATACAGAGAGCTTGTTAAAACAACTAAGATTTGCTGGGCATATTTTGTAGCAACAGCAGAAAGTAGTGTTAGCAGAAAGCAGTGGCCTTTTTCAGAGGATTTTCAATTCAAAATGATGGATAATTATAACAAATGGTTATTACAACAGGGAAGCTGTGGTGCAGGAGTGTTAGATTTACAATTTTGACATTTAGTGACTTCCAACAAGTACGTTTGTGTTAAGTTAGTGAATGATCGTCACCAGTCATCTTAAAGACCTCCAGCGAGAGAGGTCTCATTCGATCCCAACACATAGCATTGTCTCTAAAGAATGTTTTTTATCAACCACGAAGGGACTCGAACCCTCAATCTTCTGATTCGAAGTGAGACGCCTTATCCATTAGGCCACGTGGTCTTTCCTTGAAGTACTTAAGAAGAAGCCACCATTGTTCTTCTTTTGGAGTTCTGTAGGCTCTTTGTCTTCCAGAATGCATTTGTTGAACTGAAATTGATACTTAAAATATACTTTTTTCGAAGTGTTTTTTTCTAAATCACGGAAAAATGTATCTAATCATTTATGTACCATACAGAGAGCTTGTTAAAACAACTAAGATTTGCTGGGCATATTTTGTAGCAACAGCAGAAAGTAGTGTTAGCAGAAAGCAGTGTCTTTTTTCAGAGGATTTTCAATTCAAAATGATGTATAATTATAACAAATGGTTATTACAACAGGGAAGCTGTGGTGCAGGAGTGTTACATTTACAATTTTGACATTTAGTGACTTCCAACAAGTACGTTTGTGTTAAGTTAGTGAATGATCGTCACCAGTCATCTTAAAGACCTCCAGCGAGAGAGGTCTCATTAGATTCCCACACATAGCATCGTCTCTAAAGAATGTTATTTATCAACCATGAAGGGACTCGAACCCTCAATCTTCTGATTAGAAGTCAGACGCCTTATCCATTAGGCTACGTGGCCTTTCCTTTAAGTACTTAAGAAGAAGCCACCATTGTTCTTCTTTTGGAGTTCTGTAGGCTCTTTGTCTTCCAGAATGCATTTGTTGAACTGAAATTGATACTTAAAATATACTTTTTTCGAAGTGTTTTTTTCTAAATCACAGAAAAATGTATCTAACCATTTATGTACCATACAGAGAGCTTGTTAAAACAACTAAGATTTGCTGGGCATATTTTGTAGCAACAGCAGAAAGCAGTGTTAGCAGAAAGCAGTGTCTTTTTTCAGAGGATTTTCAATTCAAAATGATGGATAATTATAACAAATGGTTATTACAACAGGGAAGCTGTGGTGCAGGAGTGTTACATTTACAATTTTGACATTTAGAAGACACCTTTATCCAAAGTGACTTCCAACAAGTACGTTTGTGTTAAGTTAGTGAATGATCGTCACCAGTCATCTTAAAGACCTCCAGCGAGAGAGGTCTCATTCGATCCCAACACATAGCATTGTCTCTAAAGAATGTTTTTTATCAACCACGAAGCGACTCGAACCCTCAATCTTCTGATTCGAAGTCAGACGCCTTATCCATTAGGCCACGTGGTCTTTCCTGAAAGTACTCAAGAAGTAGCCACCATTGTTCTTCTTTTGGAGTTCTGTAGGCTCTGTCTTCCAGAATGCATTTGTTGAACTGAAATTGATACTTAAAATATACTTTTTTCGAAGTGTTTTTTTCTAAATCACAGAAAAATGTATCTAATCGTTTATGTACCATACAGAGAGCTTGTTAAAACAACTAAGATTTGCTGGGCATATTTTGTAGCAACAGCAGAAAGTAGTGTTAGCAGAAAGCAGTGTATTTTTTCAGAGGATTTTCAATTCAAAATGATGTATAATTATAACAATGGTTATTACAACAGGGACGCTGTGGAGCAGGAGTGTTACATTTACAATTTTGACATTTAGTGACTTCCAACAAGTACGTTTGTGTTAAGTTAGTGAATGATCGTCACCAGTCATCTTAAAGACCTCCAGCGAGAGAGGTCTCATTAGATTCCAACACATAGCATCGTCTCTAAAGAATGTTTTTTATCAACCACGAAGGGACTCGAACCCTCAACCTTCTGATTCGAAGTCAGACGCCTTATCCATTAGGCCACCTGGTCTTTCCTTATATTACTCAAGAAGAAGCCACCATTGTTCTTCTTTTGGAGTTCTGTAGGCTCTTTGTCTTCCAGAATGCATTTGTTGAACTGAAATTGATACTTAAAATATACTTTTTTCGAAGTGTTTATTTCTAAATCACAGAAAAATGTGTCTAATCAGTTATGTACCATACAGAGAGCTTGTTAAAACAACTAAGATTTGCTGGGCATATTTTGTAGCAACAGCAGAAAGCAGTGTTAGCAGAAAGCAGTGTCTTTTTTCAGAGGATTTTCAATTCAAAATGGTGTATAATTATAACAAATGGTTATTACAACAGGGAAGCTGTGGTGCAGGAGTGTTACATTTACAATTTTGACATTTAGTGACTTCCAACAAGTACGTTTGTGTTAAGTTAGTGAATGATCGTCACCAGTCATCTTAAAGACCTCCAGCGAGAGAGGTCTCATTAGATTCCAACACATAGCATCGTCTCTAAAGAATGTTATTTATCAACCACGAAGGGACTCGAACCCTCAATCTTCTGATTTGAAGTCAGACGCCTTATCCATTATGCCACGTGGTCTTTCCTTAAAGTACTCAAGAAGTAGCCACCATTGTTCTTCTTTTGGAGTTCTGTAGGCTCTTTGTCTTCCAGAATGCATTTGTTGAACTGAAATTGATACTTAAAATATACTTTTTTCGAAGTGTTTTTTTCTAAATCACAGAAAAATGTATCTAATCATTTATGTACCATACAGAGAGCTTGTTAAAACAACTAAGATTTGCTGGGCATATTTTGTAGCAACAGCAGAAAGCAGTGTTAGCAGAAAGCAGTGTCTTTTTTCAGAGGATTTTCAATTCAAAATGATGGATAATTATAACAAATGGTTATTACAACAGGGAAGCTGTGGTGCAGGAGTGTTACATTTACAATTTTGACATTTAGAAGACACCTTTATCCAAAGTGACTTCCAACAAGTACGTTTGTGTTAAGTTAGTGAATGATCGTCACCAGTCATCTTAAAGACCTCCAGCGAGAGAGGTCTCATTCGATCCCAACACATAGCATTGTCTCTAAAGAATGTTTTTTATCAACCACGAAGGGACTCGAACCCTCAATCTTCTGATTCGAAGTCAGACGCCTTATCCATTAGGCCACGTGGTCTTTCCTTAAAGTACTCAAGAAGTAGCCACCATTGTTCTTCTTTTGGAGTTCTGTAGGCTCTTTGTCTTCCAGAATGCATTTGTTGAACTGAAATTGATACTTAAAATATACTTTTTTCGAAGTGTTTTTTTCTAAGTCACAGAAAAATGTATCTAATCATTTATGTACCATACAGAGAGCTTGTTAAAACAACTAAGATTTGCTGGGCATATTTTGTAGCAACAGCAGAAAGTAGTTTTAGCAGAAAGCAGTGTCTTTTTTCAGAGGATTTTCAATTCAAAATGATGTATAATTATAACAAATGGTTATTACAACAGGGAAGCTGTGGTGCAGGAGTGTTACATTTACAATTTTGACATTTGGTGACTTCCAACAAGTACTTTTGTGTTAAGTTAGTGAATGATCGTCACCAGTCATCTTAAAGACCTCCAGCGAGAGAGGTCTCATTAGATCCCAACACATAGCATTGTCTCTAAAGAATGTTTTTTATCAACCACGAAGGGACTCGAACCCTCAATCTTCTGATTCGAAGTCAGACGCCTTATCCATTAGGCCACGTGGTCTTTCCTTAAAGTACTCAAGAAGAAGCCACCATTGTTCTTCTTTTGGAGTTCTGTAGGCTCTTTGTCTTCCACAATGCATTTGTTGAACTGAAATTGATACTTAAAATATACTTTTTTCCAAGTGTTTTTTTCTAAATCACAGAAAAATGTATCTAATCATTTATGTACCATACAGAGAGCTTGTTAAAACAACTAAGATTTGCTGGGCATATTTTGTAGCAACAAGCAGAAGGCAGTGTTAGCAGAAAGCAGTGTCTTTTTTCAGAGGATTTTCAATTCAAAATGATGTATAATTATAACAAATGGTTATTACAACAGGGAAGCTGTGGTGCAGGAGTGTTACATTTACAATTTTGACATTTAGAAGACACCTTTATCCAAAGTGACTTCCAACAAGTACGTTTGTGTTAAGTTAGTGAATGATCGTCACCAGTCATCTTAAAGACCTCCAGCGAGAGAGGTCTCATTCGATCCCAACACATAGCATTGTCTCTAAAGAATGCTTTTTATCAACCACGAAGGGACTCGAACCCTCAATCTTCTGATTCGAAGTCAGACGCCTTATCCATTAGGCCACGTGGTCTTTCCTTAAAGCACTCAAGAAGAAGCCACCATTGTTCTTCTTTTGGAGTTCTGTAGGCTCTTTGTCTTCCAGAATGCATTTGTTGAACTGAAATTGATACTTAAAATATACTTTTTTCGAAGTGTTTTTTTCTAAATCACAGAAAAATGTATCTAATCATTTATGTACCATACAGAGAGCTTGTTAAAACAACTAAGATTTGCTGGGCATATTTTGTAGCAACAGCAGAAAGCAGTGTTAGCAGAAAGCAGTGTCTTTTTTCAGAGGATTTTCAATTCAAAATGGTGTATAATTATAACAAATGGTTATTACAACAGGGAAGCTGTGGTGCCGGAGTGTTACATTTACAATTTTGACATTTAGTGACTTCCACCAAGTACGTTTGTGTTAAGTTAGTGAATGATCATCACCAGCCATCTTAAAGGCCTCCAGCGAGAGAGGTCTCATTAGATCCCAACACATAGCATTGTCTCTAAAGAATGTTTTTTATCAACCACGACGGGACTCTAACCCTCAATCTTCTGATTCGAAGTCAGACGCCTTATCCATTAGGCCACGTGGTCATTCCTTAAAGTACTCAAGAAGAAGCCACCATTGTTCTTCTTTTGGAGTTCTGTAGGCTCTTTGTCTTCCAGAATGCATTTGTTGAACTGAAATTGATACTTAAAATATACTTTTTTCGAAGTGTTTTTTTCTAAATCACAGAAAAATGTGTCTAATCATTTATGTACCATACAGAGAGCTTGTTAAAACAACTAAGATTTGCTGGGCATATTTTGTAGCAACAGCAGAAGGCAGTGTTAGCAGAAAGCAGTGTCTTTTTTCAGAGGATTTTCAATTCAAAATGATGTATAATTATAACAAATGGTTATTACAACAGGGAAGCTGTGGTGCAGGAGTGTTACATTTACAATTTTGACATTTAGAAGACACCTTTATTCAAAGTGACTTCCAACAAGTACGTTTGTGTTAAGTTAGTGAATGATCGTCACCAGTCATCTTAAAGACCTCCAGCGAGAGAGGTCTCATTCGATCCGAACACATAGCATTGTCTCTAAAGAATGCTTTTTATCAACCACGAAGGGACTCGAACCCTCAATCTTCTGAATCGAAGTCAGACGCCTTATCCATTAGGCCACGTGGTCTTTCCTTAAAGTACTCAAGAAGAAGCCACCATTGTTCTTCTTTTGGAGTTCTGTAGGCTCTTTGTCTTCCAGAATGCATTTGTTGAACTGAAATTGATACTTAAAATATACTTTTTTCGAAGTGTTTTTTTCTAAATCACAGAAAAATGTATCTAATCATTTATGTACCATACAGAGAGCTTGTTAAAACAACTAAGATTTGCTGGGCATATTTTGTAGCAACAGCAGAAGGCAGTGTTAGCAGAAAGCAGTGTCTTTTTTCAGAGGATTTTCAATTCAAAATGATGTATAATTATAACAAATGGTTATTACAACAGGGAAGCTGTGGTGCAGGAGTGTTACATTTACAATTTTGACATTTAGTGACTTCCAACAAGTACGTTTGTGTTAAGTTAGTGAATGATCGTCACCAGTCATCTTAAAGACCTCCAGCGAGAGAGGTCTCATTAGATTCCAACACATAGCATCGTCTCTAAAGAATGTTATTTATCAACCACGAAGGGACTCGAACCCTCAATCTTCTGATTCGAAGTCAGACGCCTTATCCATTAGGCCACGTGGTCTTTCCTTAAAGTACTCAAGAAGTAGCCACCATTGTTCTTCTTTTGGAGTTATGTAGGCTCTTTGTCTTCCAGAATGCATTTGTTGAACTGAAATTGATACTTAAAATATACTTTTTTCGAAGTGTTTTTTTCTAAATCACAGAAAAATGTATCTAATCATTTATGTACCATACAGAGAGCTTGTTAAAACAACTAAGATTTGCTGGGCATATTTTGTAGCAACAGCAGAAAGTAGTGTTAGCAGAAAGCAGTGGCCTTTTTCAGAGGATTTTCAATTCAAAATGATGTATAATTATAACAAATGGTTATTACAACAGGGAAGCTGTGGTGCAGGAGTGTTACATTTACAATTTTGACATTTAGTGACTTCCAACAAGTACGTTTGTGTTAAGTTAGTGAATGATCGTCACCAGTCATCTTAAAGACCTCCAGCGAGAGAGGTCTCATTCGATCCCAACACATAGCATTGTCTCTAAAGAATGCTTTTTATCAACCTCGAAGGGACTCGAACCCTCAATCTTCTGATTCGAAGTCAGACGCCTTATCCATTAGGCCACGTGGTCTTTCCTTAAAGTACTCAAGAAGAAGCCACCATTGTTCTTCTTTTGGAGTTCTGTAGGCTCTTTGTCTTCCAGAATGCATTTGTTGAACTGAAATTGATACTTAAAATATACTTTTTTCGAAGTGTTTTTTTCTAAATCACAGAAAAATGTATCTAATCATTTATGTACCATACAGAGAGCTTGTTAAAACAACTAAGATTTGCTGGGCATATTTTGTAGCAACAGCAGAAGGCAGTGTTAGCAGAAAGCAGTGTCTTTTTTCAGAGGATTTTCAATTCAAAATGATGTATAATTATAACAAATGGTTATTACAACAGGGAAGCTGTGGTGCAGGAGTGTTACATTTACAATTTTGACATTTAGAAGACACCTTTATCCAAAGTGACTTCCAACAAGTACGTTTGTGTTAAGTTAGTGAATGATCGTCACCAGTCATCTTAAAGACCTCCAGCGAGAGAGGTCTCATTCGATCCCAACACATAGCATTGTCTCTAAAGAATGCTTTTTATCAACCACGAAGGGACTCGAACCCTCAATCTTCTGATTCGAAGTCAGACGCCTTATCCATTAGGCCACGTGGTCTTTCCTTAAAGTACTCAAGAAGAAGCCACCATTGTTCTTCTTTTGGAGTTCTGTAGGCTCTTTGTCTTCCAGAATGCATTTGTTGAACTGAAATTGATACTTAAAATATACTTTTTTCGAAGTGTTTTTTTCTAAATCACAGAAAAATGTATCTAATCATTTATGTACCATACAGAGAGCTTGTTAAAACAACTAAGATTTGCTGGGCATATTTTGTAGCAACAGCAGAAGGGCAGTGTTAGCAGAAAGCAGTGTCTTTTTTCAGAGGATTTTCAATTCAAAATGATGTATAATTATAACAAATGGTTATTACAACAGGGAAGCTGTGGTGCAGGAGTGTTACATTTACAATTTTGACATTTAGTGACTTCCAACAAGTACGTTTGTGTTAAGTTAGTGAATGATCGTCACCAGTCATCTTAAAGACCTCCAGCGAGAGAGGTCTCATTAGATTCCAACACATAGCATCGTCTCTAAAGAATGTTATTTATCAACCACGAAGGGACTCGAACCCTCAATCTTCTGATTCGAAGTCAGACGCCTTATCCATTAGGCCACGTGGTCTTTCCTTAAAGTACTCAAGAAGTAGCCACCATTGTTCTTCTTTTGGAGTTATGTAGGCTCTTTGTCTTCCAGAATGCATTTGTTGAACTGAAATTGATACTTAAAATATACTTTTTTCGAAGTGTTTTTTTCTAAATCACAGAAAAATGTATCTAATCATTTATGTACCATACAGAGAGCTTGTTAAAACAACTAAGATTTGCTGGGCATATTTTGTAGCAACAGCAGAAAGTAGTGTTAGCAGAAAGCAGTGGCCTTTTTCAGAGGATTTTCAATTCAAAATGATGTATAATTATAACAAATGGTTATTACAACAGGGAAGCTGTGGTGCAGGAGTGTTACATTTACAATTTTGACATTTAGTGACTTCCAACAAGTACGTTTGTGTTAAGTTAGTGAATGATCGTCACCAGTCATCTTAAAGACCTCCAGCGAGAGAGGTCTCATTCGATCCCAACACATAGCATTGTCTCTAAAGAATGCTTTTTATCAACCACGAAGGGACTCGAACCCTCAATCTTCTGATTCGAAGTCAGACGCCTTATCCATTAGGCCACGTGGTCTTTCCTTAAAGTACTCAAGAAGAAGCCACCATTGTTCTTCTTTTGGAGTTCTGTAGGCTCTTTGTCTTCCAGAATGCATTTGTTGAACTGAAATTGATACTTAAAATATACTTTTTTCGAAGTGTTTTTTTCTAAATCACAGAAAAATGTATCTAATCATTTATGTACCATACAGAGAGCTTGTTAAAACAACTAAGATTTGCTGGGCATATTTTGTAGCAACAGCAGAAGGCAGTGTTAGCAGAAAGCAGTGTCTTTTTTCAGAGGATTTTCAATTCAAAATGATGTATAATTATAACAAATGGTTATTACAACAGGGAAGCTGTGGTGCAGGAGTGTTACATTTACAATTTTGACATTTAGAAGACACCTTTATCCAAAGTGACTTCCAACAAGTACGTTTGTGTTAAGTTAGTGAATGATCGTCACCAGTCATCTTAAAGACCTCCAGCGAGAGAGGTCTCATTCGATCCCAACACATAGCATTGTCTCTAAAGAATGCTTTTTATCAACCACGAAGGGACTCGAACCCTCAATCATCTGATTCGAAGTCAGACGCCTTATCCATTAGGCCACGTGGTCTTTCCTTAAAGTACTCAAGAAGAAGCCACCATTGTTCTTCTTTTGGAGTTCTGTAGGCTCTTTGTCTTCCAGAATGCATTTGTTGAACTGAAATTGATACTTAAAATATACTTTTTTCGAAGTGATTTTTTCTAAATCACAGAAAAATGTATCTAATCATTTATGTACCATACAGAGAGCTTGTTAAAACAACTAAGATTTGCTGGGCATATTTTGTAGCAACAGCAGAAGGGCAGTGTTAGCAGAAAGCAGTGTCTTTTTTCAGAGGATTTTCAATTCAAAATGATGTATAATTATAACAAATGGTTATTACAACAGGGAAGCTGTGGTGCAGGAGTGTTACATTTACAATTTTGACATTTAGTGACTTCCAACAAGTACGTTTGTGTTAAGTTAGTGAATGATCGTCACCAGTCATCTTAAAGACCTCCAGCGAGAGAGGTCTCATTAGATTCCAACACATAGCATCGTCTCTAAAGAATGTTATTTATCAACCACGAAGGGACTCGAACCCTCAATCTTCTGATTCGAAGTCAGACGCCTTATCCATTAGGCCACGTGGTCTTTCCTTAAAGTACTCAAGAAGTAGCCACCATTGTTCTTCTTTTGGAGTTCTGTAGGCTCTTTGTCTTCCAGAATGCATTTGTTGAACTGAAATTGATACTTAAAATATACTTTTTTCGAAGTGTTTTTTTCTAAATCACAGAAAAATGTATCTAATCATTTATGTACCATACAGAGAGCTTGTTAAAACAACTAAGATTTGCTGGGCATATTTTGTAGCAACAGCAGAAGGCAGTGTTAGCAGAAAGCAGTGTCTTTTTTCAGAGGATTTTCAATTCAAAATGATGTATAATTATAACAAATGGTTATTACAACAGGGAAGCTGTGGTGCAGGAGTGTTACATTTACAATTTTGACATTTAGAAGACACCTTTATCCAAAGTGACTTCCAACAAGTACGTTTGTGTTAAGTTAGTGAATGATCGTCACCAGTCATCTTAAAGACCTCCAGCGAGAGAGGTCTCATTCGATCCCAACACATAGCATTGTCTCTAAAGAATGCTTTTTATCAACCACGAAGGGACTCGAACCCTCAATCTTCTGATTCGAAGTCAGACGCCTTATCCATTAGGCCACGTGGTCTTTCCTTAAAGTACTCAAGAAGAAGCCACCATTGTTCTTCTTTTGGAGTTCTGTAGGCTCTGTCTTCCAGAATGCATTTGTTGAACTGAAATTGATACTTAAAATATACTTTTTTCGAAGTGTTTTTTTCTAAATCACAGAAAAATGTATCTAATCATTTATGTACCATACAGAGAGCTTGTTAAAACAACTAAGATTTGCTGGGCATATTTTGTAGCAACAGCAGAAGGGCAGTGTTAGCAGAAAGCAGTGTCTTTTTTCAGAGGATTTTCAATTCAAAATGATGTATAATTATAACAAATGGTTATTACAACAGGGAAGCTGTGGTGCAGGAGTGTTACATTTACAATTTTGACATTTAGTGACTTCCAACAAGTACGTTTGTGTTAAGTTAGTGAATGATCGTCACCAGTCATCTTAAAGACCTCCAGCGAGAGAGGTCTCATTAGATTCCAACACATAGCATCGTCTCTAAAGAATGTTATTTATCAACCACGAAGGGACTCGAACCCTCAATCTTCTGATTCGAAGTCAGACGCCTTATCCATTAGGCCACGTGGTCTTTCCTTAAAGTACTCAAGAAGTAGCCACCATTGTTCTTCTTTTGGAGTTATGTAGGCTCTTTGTCTTCCAGAATGCATTTGTTGAACTGAAATTGATACTTAAAATATACTTTTTTCGAAGTGTTTTTTTCTAAATCACAGAAAAATGTATCTAATCATTTATGTACCATACAGAGAGCTTGTTAAAACAACTAAGATTTGCTGGGCATATTTTGTAGCAACAGCAGAAAGTAGTGTTAGCAGAAAGCAGTGGCCTTTTTCAGAGGATTTTCAATTCAAAATGATGTATAATTATAACAAATGGTTATTACAACAGGGAAGCTGTGGTGCAGGAGTGTTACATTTACAATTTTGACATTTAGTGACTTCCAACAAGTACGTTTGTGTTAAGTTAGTGAATGATCGTCACCAGTCATCTTAAAGACCTCCAGCGAGAGAGGTCTCATTCGATCCCAACACATAGCATTGTCTCTAAAGAATGCTTTTTATCAACCACGAAGGGACTCGAACCCTCAATCTTCTGATTCGAAGTCAGACGCCTTATCCATTAGGCCACGTGGTCTTTCCTTAAAGTACTCAAGAAGAAGCCACCATTGTTCTTCTTTTGGAGTTCTGTAGGCTCTTTGTCTTCCAGAATGCATTTGTTGAACTGAAATTGATACTTAAAATATACTTTTTTCGAAGTGTTTTTTTCTAAATCACAGAAAAATGTATCTAATCATTTATGTACCATACAGAGAGCTTGTTAAAACAACTAAGATTTGCTGGGCATATTTTGTAGCAACAGCAGAAGGCAGTGTTAGCAGAAAGCAGTGTCTTTTTTCAGAGGATTTTCAATTCAAAATGATGTATAATTATAACAAATGGTTATTACAACAGGGAAGCTGTGGTGCAGGAGTGTTACATTTACAATTTTGACATTTAGTGACTTCCAACAAGTACGTTTGTGTTAAGTTAGTGAATGATCGTCACCAGTCATCTTAAAGACCTCCAGCGAGAGAGGTCTCATTAGATTCCAACACATAGCATCGTCTCTAAAGAATGTTATTTATCAACCACGAAGGGACTCGAACCCTCAATCTTCTGATTCGAAGTCAGACGCCTTATCCATTAGGCCACGTGGTCTTTCCTTAAAGTACTTAAGAAGAAGCCACCATTGTTCTTCTTTTGGAGTTCTGTAGGCTCTTTGTCTTCCAGAATGCATTTGTTGAACTGAAATTGATACTTAAAATATACTTTTTTCAAAGTGTTTTTTTCTAAATCACAGAAAAATGTATCTAATCATTTATGTACCATACAGAGAGCTTGTTAAAACAACTAAGATTTGCTGGGCATATTTTGTAGCAACAGCAGAAAGCAGTGTTAGCAGAAAGCAGTGTCTTTTTTCAGAGGATTTTCAATTCAAAATGGTGTATAATTATAACAAATGGTTATTACAACAGGGAAGCTGTGGTGCAGGAGTGTTACATTTACAATTTTGACATTTAGTGACTTCCACCAAGTACGTTTGTGTTAAGTTAGTGAATGATCATCACCAGCCATCTTAAAGACCTCCAGCGAGAGAGGTCTCATTAGATCCCAACACATAGCATTGTCTCTAAAGAATGTTTTTTATCAACCACGAAGGGACTCGAACCATCAATCTTCTGATTCGAAGTCAGAAGCCTTATCCATTAGGCCACGTGGTCATTCCTTAAAGTACTCAAGAAGAAGCCACCATTGGTCTTCTTTTGGAGTTCTGTAGGCTCTTTGTCTTCCAGAATGCATTTGTTGAACTGAAATTGATACTTAAAATATACTTTTTTCGAAGTGTTTTTTTCTAAATCACAGAAAAATGTGTCTAATCATTTATGTACCATACAGAGAGCTTGTTAAAACAACTAAGATTTGCTGGGCATATTTTGTAGCAACAGCAGAAGGCAGTGTTAGCAGAAAGCAGTGTCTTTTTTCAGAGGATTTTCAATTCAAAATGATGTATAATTATAACAAATGGTTATTACAACAGGGAAGCTGTGGTGCAGGAGTGTTACATTTACAATTTTGACATTTAGAAGACACCTTTATCCAAAGTGACTTCCAACAAGTACGTTTGTGTTAAGTTAGTGAATGATCGTCACCAGTCATCTTAAAGACCTCCAGCGAGAGAGGTCTCATTCGATCCCAACACATAGCATTGTCTCTAAAGAATGTTTTTTATCAACCACGAAGCGACTCGAACCCTCAATCTTCTGATTCGAAGTCAGACGCCTTATCCATTAGGCCACGTGGTCTTTCCTGAAAGTACTCAAGAAGTAGCCACCATTGTTCTTCTTTTGGAGTTCTGTAGGCTCTGTCTTCCAGAATGCATTTGTTGAACTGAAATTGATACTTAAAATATACTTTTTTCGAAGTGTTTTTTTCTAAATCACAGAAAAATGTATCTAATCATTTATGTACCATACAGAGAGCTTGTTAAAACAACTAAGATTTGCTGGGCATATTTTGTAGCAACAGCAGAAAGTAGTGTTAGCAGAAAGCAGTGTATTTTTTCAGAGGATTTTCAATTCAAAATGATGTATAATTATAACAATGGTTATTACAACAGGGACGCTGTGGTGCAGGAGTGTTACATTTACAATTTTGACATTTAGTGACTTCCAACAAGTACGTTTGTGTTAAGTTAGTGAATGATCGTCACCAGTCATCTTAAAGACCTCCAGCGAGAGAGGTCTCATTAGATTCCAACACATAGCATCGTCTCTAAAGAATGTTATTTATCAACCACGAAGGGACTCGAACCCTCAATCTTCTGATTCGAAGTCAGACGCCTTATCCATTAGGCCACGTGGTCTTTCCTTAAAGTACTCAAGAAGTAGCCACCATTGTTCTTCTTTTGGAGTTATGTAGGCTCTTTGTCTTCCAGAATGCATTTGTTGAACTGAAATTGATACTTAAAATATACTTTTTTCGAAGTGTTTTTTTCTAAATCACAGAAAAATGTATCTAATCATTTATGTACCATACAGAGAGCTTGTTAAAACAACTAAGATTTGCTGGGCATATTTTGTAGCAACAGCAGAAAGTAGTGTTAGCAGAAAGCAGTGGCCTTTTTCAGAGGATTTTCAATTCAAAATGATGTATAATTATAACAAATGGTTATTACAACAGGGAAGCTGTGGTGCAGGAGTGTTACATTTACAATTTTGACATTTAGTGACTTCCAACAAGTACGTTTGTGTTAAGTTAGTGAATGATCGTCACCAGTCATCTTAAAGACCTCCAGCGAGAGAGGTCTCATTCGATCCCAACACATAGCATTGTCTCTAAAGAATGCTTTTTATCAACCACGAAGGGACTCGAACCCTCAATCTTCTGATTCGAAGTCAGACGCCTTATCCATTAGGCCACGTGGTCTTTCCTTAAAGTACTCAAGAAGAAGCCACCATTGTTCTTCTTTTGGAGTTCTGTAGGCTCTTTGTCTTCCAGAATGCATTTGTTGAACTGAAATTGATACTTAAAATATACTTTTTTCGAAGTGTTTTTTTCTAAATCACAGAAAAATGTATCTAATCATTTATGTACCATACAGAGAGCTTGTTAAAACAACTAAGATTTGCTGGGCATATTTTGTAGCAACAGCAGAAGGCAGTGTTAGCAGAAAGCAGTGTCTTTTTTCAGAGGATTTTCAATTCAAAATGATGTATAATTATAACAAATGGTTATTACAACAGGGAAGCTGTGGTGCAGGAGTGTTACATTTACAATTTTGACATTTAGTGACTTCCAACAAGTACGTTTGTGTTAAGTTAGTGAATGATCGTCACCAGTCATCTTAAAGACCTCCAGCGAGAGAGGTCTCATTAGATTCCAACACATAGCATCGTCTCTAAAGAATGTTATTTATCAACCACGAAGGGACTCGAACCCTCAATCTTCTGATTCGAAGTCAGACGCCTTATCCATTAGGCCACGTGGTCTTTCCTTAAAGTACTTAAGAAGAAGCCACCATTGTTCTTCTTTTGGAGTTCTGTAGGCTCTTTGTCTTCCAGAATGCATTTGTTGAACTGAAATTGATACTTAAAATATACTTTTTTCAAAGTGTTTTTTTCTAAATCACAGAAAAATGTATCTAATCATTTATGTACCATACAGAGAGCTTGTTAAAACAACTAAGATTTGCTGGGCATATTTTGTAGCAACAGCAGAAAGCAGTGTTAGCAGAAAGCAGTGTCTTTTTTCAGAGGATTTTCAATTCAAAATGGTGTATAATTATAACAAATGGTTATTACAACAGGGAAGCTGTGGTGCAGGAGTGTTACATTTACAATTTTGACATTTAGTGACTTCCACCAAGTACGTTTGTGTTAAGTTAGTGAATGATCATCACCAGCCATCTTAAAGACCTCCAGCGAGAGAGGTCTCATTAGATCCCAACACATAGCATTGTCTCTAAAGAATGTTTTTTATCAACCACGAAGGGACTCGAACCATCAATCTTCTGATTCGAAGTCAGAAGCCTTATCCATTAGGCCACGTGGTCATTCCTTAAAGTACTCAAGAAGAAGCCACCATTGGTCTTCTTTTGGAGTTCTGTAGGCTCTTTGTCTTCCAGAATGCATTTGTTGAACTGAAATTGATACTTAAAATATACTTTTTTCGAAGTGTTTTTTTCTAAATCACAGAAAAATGTGTCTAATCATTTATGTACCATACAGAGAGCTTGTTAAAACAACTAAGATTTGCTGGGCATATTTTGTAGCAACAGCAGAAGGCAGTGTTAGCAGAAAGCAGTGTCTTTTTTCAGAGGATTTTCAATTCAAAATGATGTATAATTATAACAAATGGTTATTACAACAGGGAAGCTGTGGTGCAGGAGTGTTACATTTACAATTTTGACATTTAGAAGACACCTTTATCCAAAGTGACTTCCAACAAGTACGTTTGTGTTAAGTTAGTGAATGATCGTCACCAGTCATCTTAAAGACCTCCAGCGAGAGAGGTCTCATTCGATCCCAACACATAGCATTGTCTCTAAAGAATGTTTTTTATCAACCACGAAGCGACTCGAACGCTCAATCTTCTGATTCGAAGTCAGACGCCTTATCCATTAGGCCACGTGGTCTTTCCTGAAAGTACTCAAGAAGTAGCCACCATTGTTCTTCTTTTGGAGTTCTGTAGGCTCTGTCTTCCAGAATGCATTTGTTGAACTGAAATTGATACTTAAAATATACTTTTTTCGAAGTGTTTTTTTCTAAATCACAGAAAAATGTATCTAATCATTTATGTACCATACAGAGAGCTTGTTAAAACAACTAAGATTTGCTGGGCATATTTTGTAGCAACAGCAGAAAGTAGTGTTAGCAGAAAGCAGTGTATTTTTTCAGAGGATTTTCAATTCAAAATGATGTATAATTATAACAATGGTTATTACAACAGGGACGCTGTGGTGCAGGAGTGTTACATTTACAATTTTGACATTTAGTGACTTCCAACAAGTACGTTTGTGTTAAGTTAGTGAATGATCGTCACCAGTCATCTTAAAGACCTCCAGCGAGAGAGGTCTCATTAGATTCCAACACATAGCATCGTCTCTAAAGAATTCTTTTTATCAACCACGAAGGGACTCGAACCCTCAATCTTCTGATTCGAAGTCAGACGCCTTATCCATTAGGCCACGTGGTCTTTCCTTATAGTACTCAAGAAGAAGCCACCATTGTTCTTCTTTTGGAGTTCTGTAGGCTCTTTGTCTTCCAGAATGCATTTGTTGAACTGAAATTGATACTTAAAATATACTTTTTTCGAAGTGTTTATTTCTAAATCACAGAAAAATGTGTCTAATCATTTATGTACCATACAGAGAGCTTGTTAAAACAACTAAGATTTGCTGGGCATATTTTGTAGCAACAGCAGAAAGCAGTGTTAGCAGAAAGCAGTGTCTTTTTTCAGAGGATTTTCAATTCAAAATGGTGTATAATTATAACAAATGGTTATTACAACAGGGAAGCTGTGGTGCAGGAGTGTTACATTTACAATTTTGACTTTTAGTGACTTCCACCAAGTACGTTTGTGTTAAGTTAGTGAATGATCATCACCAGCCATCTTAAAGACCTCCAGCGAGAGAGGTCTCATTCGATCCCAACACATAGCATTGTCTCTAAAGAATGCTTTTTATCAACCACGAAGGGACTCGAACCCTCAATCTTCTGATTCGAAGTCAGACGCCTTATCCATTAGGCCACGTGGTCTTTCCTTAAAGTACTCAAGAAGAAGCCACCATTGTTCTTCTTTTGGAGTTCTGTAGGCTCTTTGTCTTCCAGAATGCATTTGTTGAACTGAAATTGATACTTAAAATATACTTTTTTCGAAGTGTTTTTTTCTAAATCACAGAAAAATGTATCTAATCATTTATGTACCATACAGAGAGCTTGTTAAAACAACTAAGATTTGCTGGGCATATTTTGTAGCAACAGCAGAAGGCAGTGTTAGCAGAAAGCAGTGTCTTTTTTCAGAGGATTTTCAATTCAAAATGATGTATAATTATAACAAATGGTTATTACAACAGGGAAGCTGTGGTGCAGGAGTGTTACATTTACAATTTTGACATTTGGTGACTTCCAACAAGTACTTTTGTGTTAAGTTAGTGAATGATCGTCACCAGTCATCTTAAAGACCTCCAGCAAGAGAGGTCTCATTAGATCCCAACACATAGCATTGTCTCTAAAGAATGTTTTTTATCAACCACGAAGGGACTCGAACCCTCAATCTTCTGATTCGAAGTCAGACACCTTATCCATTAGGCCACGTGGTCTTTCCTTAAAGTACTCAAGAAGAAGCCACCATTGTTCTTCTTTTGGAGTTCTGTAGGCTCTTTGTCTTCCAGAATGCATTTGTTGAACTGAAATTGATACTTAAAATATACTTTTTTCGAAGTGTTTTTTTCTAAATCACAGAAAAATGTATCTAATCATTTATGTACCATACAGAGAGCTTGTTAAAACAACTAAGATTTGCTGGGCATATTTTGTAGCAACAGCAGAAAGTAGTGTTAGCAGAAAGCAGTGTCTTTTTTCAGAGGATTTTCAATTCAAAATGATGTATAATTATAACAAATGGTTATTACAACAGGGAAGCTGTGGTGCAGGAGTGTTACATTTACAATTTTGACATTTAGTGACTTCCAACAAGTACGTTTGTGTTAAGTTAGTGAATGATCGTCACCAGTCATCTTAAAGACCTCCAGCGAGAGAGGTCTCATTAGATTCCAACACATAGCATCGTCTCTAAAGAATGTTATTTATCAACCACGAAGGGACTCGAACCCTCAATCTTCTGATTCGAAGTCAGACGCCTTATCCATTAGGCCACGTGGTCTTTCCTTAAAGTACTTAAGAAGAAGCCACCATTGTTCTTCTTTTGGAGTTCTGTAGGCTCTTTGTCTTCCAGAATGCATTTGTTGAACTGAAATTGATACTTAAAATATACTTTTTTCGAAGTGTTTTTTTCTAAATCACAGAAAAATGTATCTAATCATTTATGTACCATACAGAGAGCTTGTTAAAACAACTAAGATTTGCTGGGCATATTTTGTAGCAACAGCAGAAAGTAGTGTTAGCAGAAAGCAGTGGCCTTTTTCAGAGGATTTTCAATTCAAAATGATGGATAATTATAACAAATGGTTATTACAACAGGGAAGCTGTGGTGCAGGAGTGTTAGATTTACAATTTTGACATTTAGTGACTTCCAACAAGTACGTTTGTGTTAAGTTAGTGAATGATCGTCACCAGTCATCTTAAAGACCTCCAGCGAGAGAGGTCTCATTCGATCCCAACACATAGCATTGTCTCTAAAGAATGCTTTTTATCAACCACGAAGGGACTCGAACCCTCAATCTTCTGATTCGAAGTCAGACGCCTTATCCATTAGGCCACGTGGTCTTTCCTTAAAGTACTCTAGAAGTAGCCACCATTGTTCTTCTTTTGGAGTTCTGTAGGCTCTTTGTCTTCCAGAATGCATTTGTTGAACTGAAATTGATACTTAAAATATACTTTTTTCGAAGTGTTTTTTTCTAAATCACAGAAAAATGTATCTAATCATTTATGTACCATACAGAGAGCTTGTTAAAACAACTAAGATTTGCTGGGCATATTTTGTAGCAACAGCAGAAGGCAGTGTTAGCAGAAAGCAGTGTCTTTTTTCAGAGGATTTTCAATTCAAAATGATGTATAATTATAACAAATGGTTATTACAACAGGGAAGCTGTGGTGCAGGAGTGTTACATTTACAATTTTGACATTTAGTGACTTCCAACAAGTACGTTTGTGTTAAGTTAGTGAATGATCGTCACCAGTCATCTTAAAGACCTCCAGCGAGAGAGGTCTCATTAGATTCCAACACATAGCATCGTCTCTAAAGAATGTTATTTATCAACCACGAAGGGACTCGAACCCTCAATCTTCTGATTCGAAGTCAGACGCCTTATCCATTAGGCCACGTGGTCTTTCCTTGAAGTACTTAAGAAGAAGCCACCATTGTTCTTCTTTTGGAGTTCTGTAGGCTCTTTGTCTTCCAGAATGCATTTGTTGAACTGAAATTGATACTTAAAATATACTTTTTTCAAAGTGTTTTTTTCTAAATCACAGAAAAATGTATCTAATCATTTATGTACCATACAGAGAGCTTGTTAAAACAACTAAGATTTGCTGGGCATATTTTGTAGCAACAGCAGAAAGCAGTGTTAGCAGAAAGCAGTGTCTTTTTTCAGAGGATTTTCAATTCAAAATGGTGTATAATTATAACAAATGGTTATTACAACAGGGAAGCTGTGGTGCAGGAGTGTTACATTTACAATTTTGACATTTAGTGACTTCCACCAAGTACGTTTGTGTTAAGTTAGTGAATGATCATCACCAGCCATCTTAAAGACCTCCAGCGAGAGAGGTCTCATTAGATCCCAACACATAGCATTGTCTCTAAAGAATGTTTTTTATCAACCACGAAGGGACTCGAACCATCAATCTTCTGATTCGAAGTCAGAAGCCTTATCCATTAGGCCACGTGGTCATTCCTTAAAGTACTCAAGAAGAAGCCACCATTGGTCTTCTTTTGGAGTTCTGTAGGCTCTTTGTCTTCCAGAATGCATTTGTTGAACTGAAATTGATACTTAAAATATACTTTTTTCGAAGTGTTTTTTTCTAAATCACAGAAAAATGTGTCTAATCATTTATGTACCATACAGAGAGCTTGTTAAAACAACTAAGATTTGCTGGGCATATTTTGTAGCAACAGCAGAAGGCAGTGTTAGCAGAAAGCAGTGTCTTTTTTCAGAGGATTTTCAATTCAAAATGATGTATAATTATAACAAATGGTTATTACAACAGGGAAGCTGTGGTGCAGGAGTGTTACATTTACAATTTTGACATTTAGAAGACACCTTTATCCAAAGTGACTTCCAACAAGTACGTTTGTGTTAAGTTAGTGAATGATCATCACCAGTCATCTTAAAGACCTCCAGCGAGAGAGGTCTCATTCGATCCCAACACATAGCATTGTCTCTAAAGAATGTTTTTTATCAACCACGAAGCGACTCGAACCCTCAATCTTCTGATTCGAAGTCAGACGCCTTATCCATTAGGCCACGTGGTCTTTCCTGAAAGTACTCAAGAAGTAGCCACCATTGTTCTTCTTTTGGAGTTCTGTAGGCTCTGTCTTCCAGAATGCATTTGTTGAACTGAAATTGATACTTAAAATATACTTTTTTCGAAGTGTTTTTTTCTAAATCACAGAAAAATGTATCTAATCATTTATGTACCATACAGAGAGCTTGTTAAAACAACTAAGATTTGCTGGGCATATTTTGTAGCAACAGCAGAAAGTAGTGTTAGCAGAAAGCAGTGTATTTTTTCAGAGGATTTTCAATTCAAAATGATGTATAATTATAACAATGGTTATTACAACAGGGACGCTGTGGTGCAGGAGTGTTACATTTACAATTTTGACATTTAGTGACTTCCAACAAGTACGTTTGTGTTAAGTTAGTGAATGATCGTCACCAGTCATCTTAAAGACCTCCAGCGAGAGAGGTCTCATTAGATTCCAACACATAGCATCGTCTCTAAAGAATTTTTTTTATCAACCACGAAGGGACTCGAACCCTCAATCTTCTGATTCGAAGTCAGACGCCTTATCCATTAGGCCACGTGGTCTTTCCTTATAGTACTCAAGAAGAAGCCACCATTGTTCTTCTTTTGGAGTTCTGTAGGCTCTTTGTCTTCCAGAATGCATTTGTTGAACTGAAATTGATACTTAAAATATACTTTTTTCGAAGTGTTTATTTCTAAATCACAGAAAAATGTGTCTAATCATTTATGTACCATACAGAGAGCTTGTTAAAACAACTAAGATTTGCTGGGCATATTTTGTAGCAACAGCAGAAAGCAGTGTTAGCAGAAAGCAGTGTCTTTTTTCAGAGGATTTTCAATTCAAAATGGTGTATAATTATAACAAATGGTTATTACAACAGGGAAGCTGTGGTGCAGGAGTGTTACATTTACAATTTTGACTTTTAGTGACTTCCACCAAGTACGTTTGTGTTAAGTTAGTGAATGATCATCACCAGTCATCTTAAAGACCTCCAGCAAGAGAGGTCTCATTAGATCCCAACACATAGCATTGTCTCTAAAGAATGTTTTTTATCAACCACAAAGGGACTCGAACCCTCAATCTTCTGATTCGAAGTCAGACGCTTATCCATTAGGCCACGTGGTCTTTCCTTAAAGTACTCAAGGAGAAGCCACCATTGTTCTTCTTTTGGAGTTCTGTAGGCTCTTTGTCTTCCAGAATGCATTTGTTGAACTGAAATTGATACTTAAAATATACTTTTTTCGAAGTGTTTTTTTCTAAATCACAGAAAAATGTATCTAATCATTTATGTACCATACAGAGAGCTTGTTAAAACAACTAAGATTTGCTGGGCATATTTTGTAGCAACAGCAGAAGGCAGTGTTAGCAGAAAGCAGTGTCTTTTTTCAGAGGATTTTCAATTCAAAATGATGTATAATTATAACAAATGGTTATTACAACAGGGAAGCTGTGGTGCAGGAGTGTTACATTTACAATTTTGACATTTGGTGACTTCCAACAAGTACTTTTGTGTTAAGTTAGTGAATGATCGTCACCAGTCATCTTAAAGACCTCCAGCAAGAGAGGTCTCATTAGATCCCAACACATAGCATTGTCTCTAAAGAATGTTTTTTATCAACCACGAAGGGACTCGAACCCTCAATCTTCTGATTCGAAGTCAGACACCTTATCCATTAGGCCACGTGGTCTTTCCTTAAAGTACTCAAGAAGAAGCCACCATTGTTCTTCTTTTGGAGTTCTGTAGGCTCTTTGTCTTCCAGAATGCATTTGTTGAACTGAAATTGATACTTAAAATATACTTTTTTCGAAGTGTTTTTTTCTAAATCACAGAAAAATGTATCTAATCATTTATGTACCATACAGAGAGCTTGTTAAAACAACTAAGATTTGCTGGGCATATTTTGTAGCAACAGCAGAAAGCAGTGTTAGCAGAAAGCAGTGTCTTTTTTCAGAGGATTTTCAATTCAAAATGATGTATAATTATAACAAATGGTTATTACAACAGGGAAGCTGTGGTGCAGGAGTGTTACATTTACAATTTTGACATTTAGTGACTTCCAACAAGTACGTTTGTGTTAAGTTAGTGAATGATCGTCACCAGTCATCTTAAAGACCTCCAGCGAGAGAGGTCTCATTAGATTCCAACACATAGCATCGTCTCTAAAGAATGTTATTTATCAACCACGAAGGGACTCGAACCCTCAATCTTCTGATTCGAAGTCAGACGCCTTATCCATTAGGCCACGTGGTCTTTCCTTAACCCTCCGGTTGTGTTCCCGGTCAAATCTGACCGAGAGCAACTTTCATCAATCATAAATATTGTGTTTTACATTTGATTGCCTCAAGGCCTTATGATATCCTCCACACTAGGCATTTGAACATATACAATTGCTGACTAACCACTGGCATTGAATTTTGAGGTTTTAGTCAACTTTGTAACATTGGTGGTGTTCCCGGTCAAAAATGACCGCCATAGGAAATTAATGGATAACACAAGTTGTAACAAGCTACAACATTCCAGGATGTATCAGACCTGTTCAAATACCTCATATATAAAGTTTGACACATTTCAAACTAAACAATTAGGTGTTTGTTATGGGAACCCTTCTCTTTCCCGTGCTTATTTGCCCATCCGAACCAGACCTTCCAGACTAAACATTGTTTAGAGCAAGCAGAGCGAGAGTGGAAAACATCATAAGGATGACACCAGGACCAACGCGGTATGCTACATCTCGTGTGGATGACATCAAGTCCAGCTTCCAACTGTTTTTACCAGAGTCCATTGAGGAAATTGTACTGGACATGACAAACCTGGAGGGGAGGCGTGTGTTTGGGGACACATGGAGAGCACTGGACCAGGTAGACCTTCAAGCCTACATAGGTCTGTTGATTCTAGCAGGAGTATATCGGTCAAACAATGAGGCTACAAAGAGTCTGTGGGATGCGGAGTGCGGGAGGCCTATATTCCGGTCCACTATGTCATTACAGCAGTTTCATGTCCTGTCGAGAGTTATCCGATAACAGAGATACAAGACCTGCCCGCTGGCGAAATGACAAACTGGCTGCCATCAGGAACGTTTGGGACATTTGGGTGGAGCGCCTACCACTGATGTACAATCCAGGCCCTGAGGTGACAGTTGACGAGCGCCTGGTCCGTTTCAGAGGTCGCTGTCCCTTCAAGCAGTACATCCCAAGCAAACCAGGCAAGTATGGAATCAAGATCTGGGCAGCATGTGATGCCAGGAGCAGCTATGCCTGGAATATGCAGGTCTACACGGGAAGACCTGTTGATGGAAGGCCAGAAAAAAACCAGAGCATGCGTGTTGTGCTGGACATGACAGCCGGTCTCAAGGGTCATCACGTGATAACTTTTTCACCTCATATGCGCTTGGTCAGGAGCTGTTGAAACGCAAGCTCACCATGGTGGGGACAGTGAGGAAGAACAAGCCTGAACTTCCCCCTGCGCTGGTGTCAACCAGAGGGAGAGAGATACTCTCATCAAAATTTGCTTTCACTGCCACACACTGTCTTGTGTCCTATGTTCCCAAGAAGAATAAAAATGTAATCCTGATGAGCACGGTACACAAAGACGCTGCTGTCAGCACCACAGAGGACAGGAAGCCCCAGATCATCCTGGACTACAACAGCAACAAAGGAGGTGTGGACTGCCTTGATAAGGTAATGTATATTTTCATCTATCATGCATTTTATTTTACTTTTATTCGTGTGAAACAACGCATTTTTGTGTACGACAGATTCAATATTATTTCCAACCTCTTATTTATTTTTTTCTTTCATTGCAGCTTACTGGAATGGAATGGACTTTATTTGTCATTGCTACAGTACAGGTACCAAACAACGAAATTTAGGAGGGGTGGCTCCCCTGGTGTTAGGAAAGGAAAAAGAAAACACATTTCAGAAAAAGCATAGATGCATAAGATCACAAGAAGGTAAGGAGCTGGTTTACATCAATAAAGGCTATGTACACAATCCACTGTACTATACTGCACAGATAGTCAACTAGGGTTGTCATATTGCACAAAAAGTATTTTTTCACATTATTTTAAAGTGTCACAGTTTGCAGGCTTGAAAATGTACATGTTTGTGCCTCAGCACTAGCTGCCATACAATCCGTCCGGACTGTCCTGGGCCCAGAACTTAGGCCTTTTCTGTGTTCAGGGCCTTGACGGCCCTGTGGTAGAAGCTGTTCTTCAGTCTGTTTGTCTTAGCGGCCGGGGTCCTGTACCTCCTGTTCGAGGGCAGCTTGACAAAGTGTTCGTGCCCAGGGTGGGTCGGGTCCTTGGAGATCTTGGAGGCCCTCCTGAGACAGCGTGTTTTGTACAGCTCCTCCAGAGAGGGGAGGGGGGCGCCGGTGATCTTCTGTGCTGTTCTCACGACTCTCTGTAGCTCGTTTCTCTCCGCTGTTGTGCAGCTGTGGAACCAGTTGGAGATGCCGAAGGTGAGGATGCTCTCCACTGCGCCGTGGTAGAAGGCCACCAGTATCTCCTGCTTGTTGTGTTGTTTCCTGAGGCATCTCAGGGTGTATAGCCGCTGTTGTGCCCTCTTGATGGTGCCTTTAGTGTTGTCCTTCCAGGCCAGGTCATCCCGCATGTTGTGTCCCAGGAATCGGAGGGTTGAGACTCTCTCCACGCTCTCTCTACTGGCATGTACACCTTACTGGCATGTACACCCGTTGGCCAGTGGCAGTGTTCCACAACATCCTGGATGTGTCTGCGTGTAACGCATATGTGGTATGGATGGCGATCGACCCAGTGTGGAATCGGGGGAAGAGTTTCAAGAGGAGACTCTTCCTGGCAGAGCTCGGGAAAGCATTAGTTACTCCTCTAACTCAAAGGCGCCAGCACCTTCCCCGCACACCAGCCTCTGCCAGTCTGGTTAGGAGTCAGCAAGCCCCAGCCGCTGCCCCAGCCGCTGCCCCCCAGCAAGGACAGGGGCAGAAAAGGCAAAGATGCAAGCTCTGTGCCCCTAGAGACAATAAAACAAGCCTTACATGCTACAAATGTGATGCCTACGTTTGCAAGGCACACTCTGACCTGATTGCAAAATGCCACTCCTGTGGGTGAACACACACACACAGGCAGAGAGACCTTGACCCTGACCACCGTTCTTGTGGTGTACCTCCTCTCTCAACCCAATCATCAAAATAGAATTATATGCACATGCAACACTACAGTAACAGCTATGATTGGGCAATGGTATAGTATATGTCCTGGCTTTCTTGCTTCTGCAAGCAAACACACACACACACACACACACGACTATTCATTCTGATGTTCTGTGAATTTGTTTTACAATAAATGTTCATTTTGGAATACATTTTCAGTGTCTATTCTTTCTATATTGCAGTTATTCAGGTTAACCAATAGTCTACATTGTTTATGTCTCATCAAATTTTGCACAGTATATGTTGAGATGTTGAAGAACTGATCCAATGTGTTGTTTGGCAGAGATATATAGAGTTTCAGGGTGTAACTGGCCTTCTTATTTGAAATTCTCCAAAACGGAAATGAAATATTCAATTTCTACTGTGTATTTAGTCACATTACAGTAATTCATTTTTTAAACATCTCACAGGTCTCAGCTTTCACCAGGTACCAAATTTAGCAAATTTGACCATGTAGTTTTTAAGATATGAAGCAGTTAATCAGACCGGTCTAATTAGACCGGGAACACCAAGGATGGGGGGGCAAACATGAACACAACCGGAGGGTTAAAGTACTCAAGAAGTAGCCACCATTGTTCTTCTTTTGGAGTTCTGTAGGCTCTTTGTCTTCCAGAATGCATTTGTTGAACTGAAATTGATACTTAAAATATACTTTTTTCGAAGTGTTTTTTTCTAAATCACAGAAAAATGTATCTAATCATTTATGTACCATACAGAGAGCTTGTTAAAACAACTAAGATTTGCTGGGCATATTTTGTAGCAACAGCAGAAAGTAGTGTTAGCAGAAAGCAGTGGCCTTTTTCAGAGGATTTTCAATTCAAAATGATGGATAATTATAACAAATGGTTATTACAACAGGGAAGCTGTGGTGCAGGAGTGTTACATTTACAATTTTGACATTTAGTGACTTCCAACAAGTACGTTTGTGTTAAGTTAGTGAATGATCGTCACCAGTCATCTTAAAGACCTCCAGCGCGAGAGGTCTCATTAGATTCCAACACATAGCATCGTCTCTAAAGAATGTTATTTATCAACCACGAAGGGACTCGAACCCTCAATCTTCTGATTCGAAGTCAGACGCCTTATCCATTAGGCCACGTGGTCTTTCCTTAAAGTACTTAAGAAGAAGCCACCATTGTTCTTCTTTTGGAGTTCTGTAGGCTCTTTGTCTTCCAGAATGCATTTGTTGAACTGAAATTGATACTTAAAATATACTTTTTTCGAAGTGTTTTTTTCTAAATCACAGAAAAATGTATCTAATCATTTATGTACCATACAGAGAGCTTGTTAAAACAACTAAGATTTGCTGGGCATATTTTGTAGCAACAGCAGAAAGTAGTGTTAGCAGAAAGCAGTGGCCTTTTTCAGAGGATTTTCAATTCAAAATGATGGATAATTATAACAAATGGTTATTACAACAGGGAAGCTGTGGTGCAGGAGTGTTAGATTTACAATTTTGACATTTAGTGACTTCCAACAAGTACGTTTGTGTTAAGTTAGTGAATGATCGTCACCAGTCATCTTAAAGACCTCCAGCGAGAGAGGTCTCATTCGATCCCAACACATAGCATTGTCTCTAAAGAATGTTTTTTATCAACCACGAAGGGACTCGAACCCTCAATCTTCTGATTCGAAGTCAGACGCCTTATCCATTAGGCCACATGGTCTTTCCTTGAAGTACTTAAGAAGAAGCCACCATTGTTCTTCTTTTGGAGTTCTGTAGGCTCTTTGTCTTCCAGAATGCATTTGTTGAACTGAAATTGATACTTAAAATATACTTTTTTCGAAGTGTTTTTTTCTAAATCACAGAAAAATGTATCTAATCATTTATGTACCATACAGAGAGCTTGTTAAAACAACTAAGATTTGCTGGGCATATTTTGTAGCAACAGCAGAAGGCAGTGTTAGCAGAAAGCAGTGTCTTTTTTCAGAGGATTTTCAATTCAAAATGATGTATAATTATAACAAATGGTTATTACAACAGGGAAGCTGTGGTGCAGGAGTGTTACATTTACAATTTTGACATTTGGTGACTTCCAACAAGTACTTTTGTGTTAAGTTAGTGAATGATCGTCACCAGTCATCTTAAAGACCTCCAGCAAGAGAGGTCTCATTAGATCCCAACACATAGCATTGTCTCTAAAGAATGTTTTTTATCAACCACGAAGGGACTCGAACCCTCAATCTTCTGATTCGAAGTCAGACACCTTATCCATTAGGCCACGTGGTCTTTCCTTAAAGTACTCAAGAAGAAGCCACCATTGTTCTTCTTTTGGAGTTCTGTAGGCTCTTTGTCTTCCAGAATGCATTTGTTGAACTGAAATTGATACTTAAAATATACTTTTTTCGAAGTGTTTTTTTCTAAATCACAGAAAAATGTATCTAATCATTTATGTACCATACAGAGAGCTTGTTAAAACAACTAAGATTTGCTGGGCATATTTTGTAGCAACAGCAGAAAGCAGTGTTAGCAGAAAGCAGTGTCTTTTTTCAGAGGATTTTCAATTCAAAATGATGTATAATTATAACAAATGGTTATTACAACATGGAAGCTGTGGTGCAGGAGTGTTACATTTACAATTTTGACATTTAGTGACTTCCAACAAGTACGTTTGTGTTAAGTTAGTGAATGATCGTCACCAGTCATCTTAAAGACCTCCAGCGAGAGAGGTCTCATTAGATTCCAACACATAGCATCGTCTCTAAAGAATGTTATTTATCAACCACGAAGGGACTCGAACCCTCAATCTTCTGATTCTAAGTCAGACGCCTTATCCATTAGGCCACGTGGTCTTTCCTTAAAGTACTCAAGAAGTAGCCACCATTGTTCTTCTTTTGGAGTTCTGTAGGCTCTTTGTCTTCCAGAATGCATTTGTTGAACTGAAATTGATACTTAAAATATACTTTTTTCGAAGTGTTTTTTTCTAAATCACAGAAAAATGTATCTAATCATTTATGTACCATACAGAGAGCTTGTTAAAACAACTAAGATTTGCTGGGCATATTTTGTAGCAACAGCAGAAAGTAGTGTTAGCAGAAAGCAGTGGCCTTTTTCAGAGGATTTTCAATTCAAAATGATGGATAATTATAACAAATGTTTATTACAACAGGGAAGCTGTGGTGCAGGAGTGTTACATTTACAATTTTGACATTTAGTGACTTCCAACAAGTACGTTTGTGTTAAGTTAGTGAATGATCGTCACCAGTCATCTTAAAGACCTCCAGCGAGAGAGGTCTCATTAGATTCCAACACATAGCATCGTCTCTAAAGAATGTTATTTATCAACCACGAAGGGACTCGAACCCTCAATCTTCTGATTCGAAGTCAGACGCCTTATCCATTAGGCCACGTGGTCTTTCCTTAAAGTACTCTAGAAGTAGCCACCATTGTTCTTCTTTTGGAGTTCTGTAGGCTCTTTGTCTTCCAGAATGCATTTGTTGAACTGAAATTGATACTTAAAATATACTTTTTTCGAAGTGTTTTTTTCTAAATCACAGAAAAATGTATCTAATCATTTATGTACCATACAGAGAGCTTGTTAAAACAACTAAGATTTGCTGGGCATATTTTGTAGCAACAGCAGAAAGTAGTGTTAGCAGAAAGCAGTGGCCTTTTTCAGAGGATTTTCAATTCAAAATGATGGATAATTATAACAAATGGTTATTACAACAGTGAAGCTGTGGTGCAGGAGTGTTAGATTTACAATTTTGACATTTAGTGACTTCCAACAAGTACGTTTGTGTTAAGTTAGTGAATGATCGTCACCAGTCATCTTAAAGACCTCCAGCGAGAGAGGTCTCATTCGATCCCAACACATAGCATTGTCTCTAAAGAATGTTTTTTATCAACCACGAAGGGACTCGAACCCTCAATCTTCTGATTCGAAGTCAGACGCCTTATCCATTAGGCCACATGGTCTTTCCTTGAAGTACTTAAGAAGAAGCCACCATTGTTCTTCTTTTGGAGTTCTGTAGGCTCTTTGTCTTCCAGAATGCATTTGTTGAACTGAAATTGATACTTAAAATATACTTTTTTCGAAGTGTTTTTTTCTAAATCACAGAAAAATGTATCTAATCATTTATGTACCATACAGAGAGCTTGTTAAAACAACTAAGATTTGCTGGGCATATTTTGTAGCAACAGCAGAAAGTAGTGTTAGCAGAAAGCAGTGGCCTTTTTCAGAGGATTTTCAATTCAAAATGATGTATAATTATAACAAATGGTTATTACAACAGGGAAGCTGTGGTGCAGGAGTGTTACATTTACAATTTTGACATTTAGTGACTTCCAACAAGTACGTTTGTGTTAAGTTAGTGAATGATCGTCACCAGTCATCTTAAAGACCTCCAGCGAGAGAGGTCTCATTCGATCCCAACACATAGCATTGTCTCTAAAGAATGTTTTTTCTCAACCACGAAGGGACTCGAACCCTCAATCTTCTGATTCAAAGTCAGATGCCTTATCCATTAGGCCACGTGGTCTTTCCTTAAAGTACTTAAGAAGAAGCCACCATTGTTCTTCTTTTGGAGTTCTGTAGGCTCTTTGTCTTCCAGAATGCATTTGTTGAACTGAAATTGATACTTAAAATATACTTTTTTCGAAGTGTTTTTTTCTAAATCACAGAAAAATGTATCTAATCATTTATGTACCATACAGAGAGCTTGTTAAAACAACTAAGATTTGCTGGGCATATTTTGTAGCATCAGCAGAAAGCAGTGTTAGCAGAAAGCAGTGTCTTTTTTCCAGAGGATTTTCAATTCAAAATGATGTATAATTATACCAAATGGTTATTACAACAGGGAAGCTGCGGTGCAGGAGTGTTACATTTACAATTTTGACATTTAGAAGACACCTTTATCCAAAGTGACTTCCAACAAGTACGTTTGTGTAAAGTTAGTGAATGATCGTCACCAGTCATCTTAAAGACCTCCAGCGAGAGAGGTCTCATTCGATCCCAACACATAACATTGTCTCTAAAGAATGTTTTTTATCAACCACGAAGGGACTCGAACCCTCAATCTTCTGATTCGAAGTCAGACGCCTTATCCATTAGGCCACGTGGTCTTTCCTTAAAGTACTCAAGAAGAAGCCACCATTGTTCTTCTTTTGGAGTTCTGTAGGCTCTTTGTCTTCCAGAATGCATTTGTTGAACTGAAATTGATACTTAAAATATACTTTTTTCGAAGTGTTTTTTTCTAAATCACAGAAAAATGTATCTAATCATTTATGTACCATACAGAGAGCTTGTTAAAACAACTAAGATTTGCTGGGCATATTTTGTAGCAACAGCAGAAAGCAGTGTTAGCAGAAAGCAGTGTCTTTTTTCAGAGGATTTTCAATTCAAAATGATGTATAATTATGCAACCTGGTCTCACACGGCAGCCGTCAGGATTCGACGTCTGTCGTTCGTCTCCAAACGTCGAATTCCGACGAGAAAACGAGCTCTGAAAGCGCAGGGGTACGGCTGTTATGTGCGCCTGTCGGGCTGCACGCCACATTAATTAGTTACGCCACATTTTGAGATACAAGCGCTTCAATGTTCATTCATTTGGAACTGCGAGAATGAGTAACGTAAGCCCGATTGCACTTGCATGAATAAAGCGTTATATAAATATAATTTATTATTATTATTATTGCCTACAGCTAATTGTTACAAGGTGAGAGCTAAAATAACATACGTGTAACGTTAGCCAGCAATAGCTAGACTAGATATATATAGCTAGATATAGTCACTATATAGTCTAAATGCAACCTGGTCTCACACGGCAGACGTCAGGATTCGGATGTAATATTAAACTCCCATATTTATTCTTTAAACAAACAAATCTGGGGGAGTGGTCGGAGTTAACGAGATATTGTTCCAATCCATTACCTGGCCATTACCTGCCTGTGAAAAGTATGAAACGTTTGCATTGCCTAGCGTGTAGGCCCGTGAGAAATTGAGAGCATATAAATCACTAGATGCCTACAACTACGCAATCTGTGGTCATGTACAGTACATCAAATACCATGACATAGATTCTAAATAAGAACAATATTCCATTTGCTTACAGATTCCGGGGTGGCGTTATTTGCCAATGTCCGTGTGAGTCGTCCGCGAATACATGCGTCTTCCTCTTTGCTGGATTTGTCTGCTTGACTGCATCACGTTGTTTAATTATAAATAAGAACAATATTCCATTTGTTCATTTGCTTTAATGAAATGACTCTGCGAAATGACAATAATTAAACAAGTCCTGAGCAGGACGAACGCAGGTGTAAACTAACGTATTCACGCCACACGGCGGACAACTGTAGGGAGGTTCTAGTGCTTGATGTGAAGTGCCGTTTGGAATGAGACATCTTCTCACACGTACAGGCACACAACGAGTACAACATGTTGCATTTTCATGCCATTAGGCAACTTGCTTCCTAGCATAGCAGGTCCATTTGGACTTTGAAATACCTCCATGACTTTATATGGCCACTGTGTGTGTCTGTGGAGAAAAGGGTACGTTTGGGCCCAGGGAAGGGGCTGCGAAAGAGTCACACTCACCAAACTTTACACACTCCTTCCACTTCATGGGACATTGTACCATGTCAACTTTCACCCTCCTAGGCCATTCCCTAGAGGCCCTGCACGCGACTGATATATATTAGCAGGGACCTGCTATGCTAGGAAGCAAGTTGCCTAATAGGTGAATCAATCTATGAAAAAAAAGCACTTAACCCCAAAAAATTTGATACAAAAGGTTTTTCGATGGATTCCGATAGTATTGGGCGTGCTAAATAACATACTAAAAGTCGACCAAAATCGACCCCCCGAAAGCCGCCATTTCCAAGATGGCGTCCCAGATGGCGGTGGAGATATTAAAATGGCTATATCTCAAATTGAGAATATGGTGCAAAGGATTTCTCAACTGATTCTGGTACCTCTGGGCATGTTCACTAACATACTAAAAATCTAGGAAAATACACCGTCCAGAAAGGCTTAATTTTCAAGATGGCGTCCAAAATGGCGGCAGACCAATCTTAAAATGGCTCAATACTACCAGAATCCATTGAAAAACCTTTTGTATCAATTTTTTTGGGGTTAAACCATATATTGACTCGCCTATAATGGCATAAAAATGCAACATGTTGTACTTGTTGTGTGCCTGTACGTGTGAGAAGATGTCTTTTTACAAACGGCACTTCCAATCAAGCACTAGAGCTCCCTACTCTGTATGGTACATTATATTGATAACTGGGTCCCTGGTTACCTACTACATACCTACTACATACTGCATACCTACTACATACTGCATACCTACTACATACTATATACCTACTACATACTACATACTGCATACCTACTACATACCTACTACATACTACATACTGCATACATACTACATACTGCATACCTACTACATACTACATACCTACTACATACTACATATATACTACATACTACATACCTACTACATACTACATACTGCATACCTACTACATACTACATACCTACTACATACTACATACTGCATACCTACTACATTACATACCTACTACATACTGCATACCTACTACATACTACATACCTACTACATACTACATACCTACTACATACTACATACATACTACATACTGCATACCTACTACATACTGCATACCTACTACATACTACATACCTACTACATACTACATACCTACTACATACTGCATACCTACTACATACTACATACCTACTACATACTACATACCTACTACATACTGCATACCTACTACATACTGCATACCTACTACATACTACATACCTACTACATACTACATACTACATACCTACTACATACTACATACCTACTACATACTACATACTGCATACCTACTACATACTACATTACTACATACATACTACATACCTACTACATATTACATACCTACTACATACTACATACCTACTACATACTGCATACCTACTACATACTACATACCTACTACATACTGCATACCTACTACATACTGCATACCTACTACATACTACATACCTACTACATACTACATACCTACTACATACTACATACCTACTACATACCTACTACATACTGCATACCTACTACATACTACATACCTACTACATACTACATACCTACTACATACCTACTACATACTACATACCTACTACATACTGCATACCTACTACATACTACATACCTACTACATGCCTACTACATACGGCATACTACATACCTACTACATACTACATACCTACATACTACATACCTACTACATACTACATACCTACTACATACTGCATACCTACTACATACTACATACCTACTACATACTGCATACCTACTTAAGCGTTACTGTTAAGTGACAAGATTCTCTGTGTGTCTGTGTCACTGACGTACCAGAGACGCCCGCATCCCCTCCAAGACAGGATTTGTCTGCGAAGACAAACAGCACACATGTGATTGTGTTTGCGTATGTGATCAACACACAGCTATGAGGTCATGGGGCTGCTCACAGGGCTGTGAGAGGAAACATGAATGCTGCTAATCACCTTGGGATAGCTAGCAAGCTAGGTAGTTAGCTGACTAATTATATTATAATAATAAATCGTATTAAAATCAAACGTGAACGAAGAAATATGAACTAGCTTACCTATGGAAGCTCCTCAGTCCTCACTGACTTTACAGTGAAAAAAGCGATTGAAAGAATTTAAACACAATGAGCAGGGCTTGCAGGGCTTACGGAGCAGCTAGGATAGTCTAAAAGAAAATCATTTGAGACGAGATGTTTGCGTGTGTGAAAAAAAAGCATTTTACCCACTCCGTGTCACACACACACACAGGCCGTAAATGCTTATTGAGGAAAACCAGATACCAGAAGTTTGCTTTCTTCCTACACAGAAAAACGGCAAAATAGCTTCATACTAGCTTATCCTGATGTGATTTAGAAAATGTAAGGACTTCACATATCTCCTTTATCAGATCTTTATCAGACCCTTATCAGATCTTTATCAGACCTTTATCAGACCCTTATCAGATCTTTATCAGACCTTTATCAGATCTTTATCAGACCTTTATCAGATCTTTATCAGACCCTTATCAGATCTTTATCAGACATTTATCAGACCTTTATCAGACCTTTATCAGATCTTTATCAGACCTTTATCAGACCTTTATCAGACCCTTATCAGATCTTTATCAGACCTTTATCAGATCTTTATCAGACCTTTATCAGATCTTTATCAGACCTTTATCAGACCTTTATCAGATCTTTATCAGACCTTTATCAGACCGTTATCAGATCTTTATCAGACCTTTATCAGATCTTTATCAGACCTTTATCAGACCTTTATCAGATCTTTATCAGACCTTTATCAGATCTTTATCAGACCTTTATCAGATCTTTATCAGACCTTTATCATACCTTTATCAGACCAGATAAACATTATACCATGTTGGACATGTGTATATATATATTGTATATATAAACATTATACCCTACTCTGGATATAGTATGGTTATTACTGGTGGCCTGAGGTGGTCCAGTGGTCTAGCACCGTGGTCTACAGTGATATACAAAAAATACATTATATACAATATTATAAATATCCGTTTGTTATATAATATTCATTGATGAGTACATGCATAATCAAACGTAGGCTACTGCAATTACTTTGCTGCGGGAGCTATGCATGCACCACACAACTTGATAGGTACATACTGTGCAGTGTATCATTCATAACTGTACATAGGCTACACATATCATAATATCTTATCACTATTGCATGGAACTTGGGTAAACCCGCTGTGAAAAAAAAAACTCAGCTCCAACAAATCTGAAGGGATTGGGAGACAACTGTACAGTTTATCATTTTCATAACTGTCTGTACATGTACATATCTTATGTTTCCCTATTGCTATATATAGCCTATATATAAACACATTATGTTACATACGTATCAGTCTTATCCACTGTATCTAATTCAGCACTGAAGCCTGAAGTTTGAGCACAATGTGTGTCCCCTTGCTACCTCTGCTGATATAAAAGAGAATTGCAGCCTTGGAGAAAAAGATGGCAGCCGAATTCCAAGGCAAATACACAGACACACACAGAAATACTGCAAAAACGCTTTATACTAACTAGATTTTGAAAATGTAAAGATGCTGGGTGGTAGAACGCACATATCTAGGAAAAGTCATGAAAGGAGGGTCCTGACATTTGATCGAGTGCAAAGGTAGATTTGTTTTTGTACTCACTGGTGCCCTATGACACCTCACGGCTTTCCTAGTGCAATAAGCAAAAAGGACACTGGGGGTAATACAATAGACACAAACTCACAAACAAATGGCATATGAAGGTTAAAGCTGAGAAATGCTCAACTACATTGTATGTCTTTATAATCTACTACTGTCGATGTCATATGTTGCATATAAGAAGAAAAGCACGGTGAGCTGCCTAAACGACTACCGCCCGGTGGCACTCACACCAATCATCATGAAGTGCTTCGAGAAACTAGTCCGGGCCCACATAGTCACACGCCTCCCGCCCAACCTGGATCCATACCAGTTCGCCTACAGAGCCCACAGGTCCACAGAGGACGCCATCGCGACGACTCTCCACTCCACTCTATCCCACCTGGAGAGGGGAAACAGCTACGCGAGACTGCTCTTTGTGGACTTCAGCTCTGCCTTCAACACCATCCTTCCAGACAGGCTAGTGACCAAACTACTAGACCTGGGACTATCACACTCTATATGTGCATGGATCAAGGACTTCCTGTCCGACCGCCCCCAGAGGGTGCGGGTGGGCTCCCACACCTCCACAGCCCTCAGACTCAGCACTGGGTCCCCCCAGGGCTGCGTGCTAAGCCCCATCCTCTACAACCTCTACACCTACGACTTCACCCCCGTCCACCCCAGCAACTCCATCGTAAAGTTAGCAGACGACACCACCGTGGTGGGCTGCATCTCGGGGGGGGACGAGGCGGCGTACAGGGATGAGGTAGAGCAGCTGAGCAAGCTGTGCAAGGTTAACAACCTGCTGCTGAACCAGTCAAAGACCCAGGAAATCATCGTGGACTTCAGGAGGAAAAAATCTGAGGTCCAGCCCCTGCTCATCGACGGAGGGAGCGTGGAGAGAGTCTCAACCCTCCGATTCCTGGGGGTGCACATACAGGATGACCTGTCCTGGAAGAACAACACAGCAGCCATCATCAAGAAGGCACAACAGCGGCTCTTCTTCCTGAGAGTCCTCAGGAAGGACCACACCAGACAGGAGATACTGGTGGCCTTCTACCGCTGCGCAGTGGAGAGCATCCTCACCTACTGCATCTGCAACTGGTTCTCCAGCTGCACAGCCGCAGAGAGGAATGCGCTACAGAGAGTCGTGAGAACGGCCCAGAAGATCACCGGCGCCCCCCTCCCCTCTCTGGAAGAGCTGTACAACACACGCTGCCTCAGGAAGGCCTCCAAGATCTCCAGAGACCCATCCCACCCTGGGTACGAACACTTTGCTCGGCTGCCCTCGAACAGGCGGTACAGGACCATGTTCGCAAGGACAAACAGACTGAAGCTCAGCTTCTACCCCAGGGCCATCCAGGCCCTGAACACAGCAACGACCTAGGTTCTGGGCCCTGGACAGTCTGGACGGATTGATGGCAGCTGCTGGATTGAAAAATCAGGTGTAGTGCTGAGGCACAAATGTGTACATTTCAAGCCTGCAAACTGCGACACTTTAAATGAATGTGCAATAACACTATGTGCAATATGACAACCCTAGGGTACATAAGGTTGCAGAGAAATAGGAAATGTTAGAATAGGTATAGCATAGCATAGAGTACAGCACAGTGTTTTATCTGTACAGTATAGTATAGTGGATAGTGTACATAGCCTTTATTTATGTAAACCAGCTCCTTTCCCTTCTTGTCTTTTTCCTTTTTTTTCCCTTTCCTAGCACCAGGGGAGTCACCCCTCCCAAATGTCGTTGTTTGGTACCTGTACTATAGCAATGACAATAAAGACCATTCACCATTCATTCACCATAAAGTTATGCTCTGTATATATATATATATATATATATATATATATATGGATATAGTACACTTACACACAGGACAAAGTGGCCTGGAACCCACAGTGGAAGGATAAGGGCATCCTATCAGCATGTTCCTGTTCAAAACCATGTACTGCATTTATCATTTTTATCCAACACTTAACTGGGGTGTGCATGATTATGAATTACATGATAATTTGATGAAGTCCTTTCTCATACATGTAGTGTTTTTTTTTGGCTTAGTGTTAGGAAACCATTTAATTTACCTTGATGAAATCAAGTAAAAAAAAAAAGAAGGTATTTAGGACCAACACAGATAATGTGCTGATGTCCCATGAAGGGCATGCCAATTGTAATGCTGGATACAATGTTGTCTACATAGCTGTTTATCTTATTCAAATACCGGCTCAATCATTTGACTTACTGGGAAATGGCTCATGGGATCACAGTTGTGGGGCTGGACCCACGTTGCGGTTACATGAAGGTCAGCAATGAAAACCTCCTTTCCCTGTAGAATTCAAGTGCATCTAAAATTAGTCAATGCTAGAAAATGGTACGTAAAACATATGGCTGAGTTCCAGCTATCTATTAAAATCACAACAAGGCATATAAGCCACAACATTACCTTTTCATCCAGTCACTTCAACAATCAACTATCCTTAGTATAAACATTTCTTGCATAAAAACATACCGTCGTAAGGCGAGACGTAGTCTATGCAAATATGCAGGCGCGGTATGATGACGCGCTCCAACCACTCCAACCAAATATGGTCCATCAAGCGTCCGGGTGATAGGCGTGATGTCCGCAGCTGGATATACTTGGAGAGTGTTTGTAAGGCTGGCGGCCATCTTAGGTGAGTCTGGTTGTGTTGTTAGGCTGGCGGCCATCTTAGGTGAGTCTGGTTGTGTTTTAGGCTGGCGGCCATCTTAGGTGAGTCTGGTTGTGATGTAAGGCTGGCGGCCATCTTAGGTGAGTCTGGTTGTGATGTAAGGCTGGTGGCCATCTTAGGTGAGTCTGGTTGTGATGTAAGGCTGGCGGCCATCTTATGTGAGTCTGGTTGTGGTGTAGGCTGGCGGCCATCTTAGATGAGTCTGGTTGTGTTGTAAGGCTGGCGGCCATCTTAGGTGAGTCTGGTTGTGTTGTTAGGCTGGCGGCCATCTTGGGTGAATCTGCAGGGCTGCCAAGCTTCACCAAAAGTTTGGAGTGAGATTTTTTGGGCGGTGGAGCGACCCAAAACTGTTTCAGTATGACTTTTATTAAACTGCGGTTCCTCCCGCGCACGCCCACATACAACATCCGGGTCTTACATGCAACATTATCAGGTCACCCCTAGTATGGAGGACCGGGTCTGACAAAATTAACAATAAATATATACACACATAAATGAATGTATGAACAAATACACATACAAATACACACACTATATCGCAATACATTTCTATATGTATTTATTCTTTTCCACATTTATTCTTTCTTTTCCACATTCATTCTTTCTTTTCCACATTCATTCTTTCTTTTCCACATTGTTTTCCACATTCATTCTTTCTTTTCCACATTGTTTTCCACATTCATTCTTTCTTTTCCACATTGTTTTCCACATTCATTCTTTCTTTTCCACATTCTTTTCCACATTCTTTTCCACATTCATTCTTTCTTTTCCACATTCAAGCTTTCATTCTTTCCCCGATTATCAGTAATGTATGCAAATATAGGGGGCGTGTCTTGCATGTTGTCCTCGCCCCACGCATTTTCATTGGTTGATGCCCCACGCATTTTCATTGGTTGATACCGCGCGTGACGTGGTAAAAGCGACAAAACTTCTCTCATTCAAACTCCCCCACCTGCAAAACACTATGTATTTGCAACACATGTTTTCATTGTTAACATACTGTGTTCAAAACGGTGAAGAACACGTTCAAAACAAAATGATTTGGTGTATTTTTGCAGTAATCATATTCCTATCATATATGACAGAAAGCTCACAATAAACAGTTTTTTGCACAGTGTTTGAGTGACTGTTATTTTCCACTCTATTGATACTCTTCAGTTCCAGCACCTCAGCAAAGTCTGATAAGGGATGAGCGGTGGTATTTTCACTATTTGCAGTAATCATATTGACATGTCTAGAAAATATTAGCAGAATATATACAATGAAATGAAATAGACTAGATGCATTGCCAGGGAAGACATTAGATGTGACCAGATGCAGACCAGAGGGTGGACCAAAACCAAAAAAAACGGGTGAGCTGTAGCAATTTATAATAATAAACAACAATGAATACATTAACAAGTTCAAATTCAAATTCAGGTTTCTTTATTGAATTTATTTATTTATTTATTTTGTGAAACTGAAATACAAAGAAAATGTATTCACGTGAACATCAACCGGAGACAAGCTACCGTAGTTCACATAAGGCTGGAAATGCTACAAGCACACACCTGACACCATCTCCAGGAACAACAAAAAACACAGAGGGAGATCAGGCACCTGTGAGGGAAGGAAAAGGTGATCATGTCAGATCTATGGTATAGAGCTACATGACTGGGGTCTTAATCGCTCTGTATAAATGATAGATGGATGTAATGATAGTGGTATCTCCAGATGTACGTCTGTGTGTGTGTATATGTGTGTGCCTGCATGTCATGAAAGTATACTTTATTATTTCTTTTATTCAATGTTATTTACCTTTAATACTGGCCAAAGCCATAGGAAGCGGTCGAAATGCTGGCCATCAGGTCGCACTGGAAGTTCTCATATGTCCGTGGATGTTTGGACAATTTCAGCTTCATGAAGCAAGTGGATGACTGTGGTAGAACACAGTTAACCACTTCCACTTGCAGGTATTCTGGAGCGACATCCCACCCAGTCCAAAAAGCCAGAAGTCTTTTCAGACCTTCAGACGAACCTAGGTAGTGGATAGGATATCAATTCAGAAACAATCCATTTCAACAAGGGCCAACAACGAATGTCTCCGCCCTAGGAGACCTATCCTAGAGCAATAGGTGGCAGATTTTGGCAGAATAAAGTAATTAATTGCAAGTGCCCTAGAGAGTGCTGTGGTCTAATGTGCTTGGTGCTTGTTCTGTATACACATCCATGTAAGGGCATCAGTATCGAATAATGAAAAATAGCCATACTTGTTTCGATGAAGGTCTTCAGGTATCCCAGCATCCTCTCCTGGTACTCCTCATCGCCATCTTCCAAATCTGACTCCGGCCATTCAATTTTATCCAGAATCATCTAATATAAAATGCACCGGTTAAAATGTGCTCCCCCTTTATGCTTTTTCAATTACAAAAGCCGTTTCAATACACAATCTTTAAAAAAATAATCGAGACACATTTAATGCAAAGCTACATGTGATAAGTTCGCACTTTGGTGACCCCACTGGTCATGATAAAAATGATCATGTGTTTTAAGAACCATATCTCCTACAATTCCCTCCTCTCTTGCTGTGACACTGCTTTGTGGATTCCGAGGGGGGAGTGTTGATGTCGTTGATGCTTAAAAAGTCACTTCTGGCAATATTTCCCACTATCTAGCCTAGACACCTATGTCTAAAATCTGAAATTCACAGGGTCTCATGTCACGAAAAATATTTTGGGGATCTTGCTAAGGCCAATCCATACTCTCGTAACAAAAACAAGTGAATATTTAGCAATAAAAATGCTGTCACATGTAGCTTTAATGTTTTCATTTGCATTACCTGTGGCGTGATCCTGGTTTCTGCGGAGTTTACTGCTGGAGTTCCTGGCACTGGAGTTCCTGGCACTGGAGTTCCTGGCGCTGGAGTTCCTAGCACTGCTGGAGTTCCTGGTGCTGGAGTTCCGGTGCCACTCCCAGAAAAAGTTGCTGTTGGTAATAATTTAACGTTAGCTACAATGTATAGTTCCCTCATACACAAGCTAAGTAAAGAGAGGCTAAGCATGGTCCTAAAAATAAAGGTGAATAGGCAACCACTAGACATTTGAAATAACACTGCCAAAAGTCTTAAGTGGGCGTGTCCGTGGAAACCAGGGGTAACAACCACGCGACCGAATGACATATGCGAACTTGATAAATATCTACTTCTTCTCTGGGCCCAAAGAAAAAGCAATGTTTTTTTTTTGGGGGGGGGGGGGGGGGGGGGAATAGAGAGCGTTCGCAAGAAATATCCCGCGATGACAGGCTCCTTGTTAAACGAGTCGACTCTCAATACAGTACAATAGATTGGCTACACACTACAGTCACTGTCGTTTACGTTACTACGAGGCCTTAATTATTTACCACATTCATTTTCTACACAACCAGTTTTGACCGATCAGACACTTCCCCTGACAGAGGCGATCTGTCTTTAACGCCACGCATATGTTGGTCCTATTCAAACACTGCCCAGTGCATGGTTAATTTACGTTAGCTAACACTAGCTATCAATAGCCTAGGTTACTTACTTACTTACGCCTATCGCTCCTTTTGGAGGCCTAGGTACAGGGGTGTAAACCCATCATGGGTGAAAAATGTGACAAAGATGCAACTGATACATAAATCAAACAACTGAGCTATCTTGGATTTAAAACAGAGCTATTTTCACCTAACGGTGTCACATTTGCAACCCTGTAGGTAGGCTACCTTTCATTGAAACTTCATGCAGCTCACTGAAGAATCACCTTCAGCATCGTGCAGGTGCAGCATCGTGTGCACACAGCGATGGCTATGGGCTTTTAGCTAGCACTAATAAATTACTTTATCAAGTAAAACTACTATATCAAGTAATCATACTTACAATGCAATTCATCCGCCACGTTCATCAGAAGACGGTGAATTGTCTCTACGATGTTTAAGTGCCCGGCCATGTTTTACCTCTGGTCTACAAATAGTTTGTCTTATTAGCTCCAGCTCACACCTTCCTTGTTCAGCAATTTAGAAGGTCCGTTGGGAAACCTGATTTATAGTCCTTGGGCCAAACCATTTTTCATTACCATCTGGGTGGGCAAATTCTAGACGTGATTTTTTTTATTCCTATACATCCCTAGATTATGTTTTGATGTGGTAGACTTTGGTTTGGCAGCTTATTAGTGGTTATCACCTCTTAATTAACCCTTGTTGGTGTGGTGTTCGGGTCAACACGTCTGCTCTGCCTTTCCCACGCCAAGTACCGTCTGCTCTGCACTCTTTACTCTTTGAAGTGCAACATTGTAAACATTTTTAAATGTTCTTGCTCTGTACAGAAAGTATGCAGCAACTTCAAAAAGTACATTTGAGGTACACACACTGTCACATTCTGTGCTTCATGTGTTGTGTAGACAAGCATACCCATGCACACACAATTGTAGCCAGTGTTATTTCAGAATTATTCATTTATTATTCATTTATGGAGGCCTACATCGAATGAGAGCAGCAGTTCCAATTCACTTTTTACCCCAATATAGAGTGCCATATGCCCCCAATAAAGTTAGAATTCATTGAAAAAACACTTCTCCCTTCAAGCAGGACACCTTGTGCATTTTCGGATGGTTGAGACTCTCTCCACGCTCTCTCCATCGATGAGCAGGGGCTGGACCTCCGATTTTTTCCTCCTGAAGTCCACGATGATTTCCTGGGTCTTTGACTGGGTCTTTTGACTGGGTCCTACTAATAAACAATTGTATATAAACTAATACAATTATAGGCATAATGAGCTGCAACGTAAAAGGTAAAGCGCTATACAAATAAAAAGTTATTCTTATTCTTATTAATATTATTAATATGATTATTATTATTATTATTATACAAGATAAAGGTGACAATATTACAGGTAAGACAGGATACAGGATAAGGCCTCCAAGATCTCCAGAGACCCATCCCACCCTGGGTACGAACACTTTGCTCGGCTGGCCTCAAACAGGTGGTTCAGGACCATGTTCGCAAGGACAAACAGACTGAAGCTCAGCTTCTACCCCAGGGCCATTCAGGCCCTGAACACAGCAAAGACCTAGGTTCTAGGCCCTGGACAATCTTGACAAATTGATGGCAGCTACTAGATTGAAATCAAGGTTCAGAGATAGGAAATGTTAGAATAGGTATAGCATAGCATGGAGTACAGCACAGTGTTTTATTTGTATAGTATAGTATAGTGGATAGTGTACATAGCCTTTATTTATGTAAACCAGCTCTTTTCCCTTCTTGTTTTTATAAAAAAAAATCCTAGCACCATGGGAGCCCCCCCTCCCAAATTTCGTTGTTTGGTACCTGTACTATATCAATGACAATAAAGACCATTAATTCATTCATTCAATTGAAATTCAGGTCTCGTCATCGCCAAATAAAATTGGGAGTGCAAAAAAAAAAAAAAATTGTGGTGCAACTAGTGATAATAGAGAGTTCAGTAATAAAGTGGCTGTGCGCCAAGGTTTTCGTAGTCCGTATACATGGGGTGTGTTTGGGGATGATAGTCAGTTGTCTACAGTGGGCTTGTTCATGTATGGATCATCACCTTCATTGTAAGGACATTGCATGGTGTATCATTGTATGGACATTGCATGGTGTATCATTGGACTTATCGGGAACGTTACCCTTATGAAGATGTTCATTACTGTGAAGTCAATGCGTATGGTGCTCAACTTGTTCACGTCAAGCCTCGCACTACGCGCATTGAATATGAATGTAAAAAGGCAATATATTTGCATGAATATCAATATGAAATGTACAGTAAAGATATATGTACAGTGTGATGGGTACAGGACAAGGGCGAATATATAATAATAATAATAATAATAATAATAACAACTTTATTTGTTTAGCGCTTTTCCTGCAAACGTTGCAGCTCAAAGTGCTTTAATCATTATATAATCTTAATTTAATTATTTAGTCATTCTTATTAAAATATTAAAAAGATGGGTTTTTAGTCTTGACTTGAACATATTTCCTGAGGTTTATCACTAATGTAAACTGGCAGTGTATATGTACAGTTAAGATATGTGCAGCACGTATATTGTTTGTGTGCACTAGTAAAAAAATATTTTTGGATCTTGGCTGAGTGCTTTACCACGTCACGCGCAGTATCAACCAATGAAAATGCGTAGAGTGCGTCTAAGATACGCCCCTATATTTGCATACACATCTGACAATGACAAAGACAAAACATTCTATGTGAATAGCTAGGTGAAAACAACATTGTCTTTCGCTTTATCAGTAATGTATGCATTATCAGTAATGTATGCAGCATGTTGTCCACGCCCCTGCGCAGATTTTAAATCCTCAATTTTGGCCGACATTGTGGCAAAAATCTGTAATTTGGCTCTACAAGTGTTAATATGTCATTTTATGAAGTTTTTATATGTTTTCAGGTGAGAAAGTAACCATATATATTCACAAAATGTGTCCAGTTTATCAAAATAACCCGTTTATATATGCATAAAGTATCTTGTGATGTAGTCTACTACTGTTCATGTTAAATCCGTGTGGAGCTAATGCTATCGTCTCCACAGGCTAAAGTACAACTACACTAATATCCTTAACTTATGTCCTAATCACACTACTGTCATACAAGTCGTACCTTCTCCTTGACATGGACATACACACCTGCTACCTTCTTTGAAAGAAATCGCGATTTATTCAGTGAAAACGAGTACAGCACATGATAGCATACCATAGCATAGCATTCGCGAACACAGTCAATCAATCAACTTAGCACAACAACTAGCGCTGTAACTAAAGGCTACTATCATGTACTATACTAGAATAGATCTGTATCTGTATGACCTTGGGATGTCATAGACATAGTTTGGGATTATAGGGAGAACGGGGCTATAGACTCTCTACCCGTCTGTGGTAATAACAGTGTCGCTGCTTTCATACGTCACGCGTGGTATCAACCAATGAAAATGCGTAGGGGCGTGGACAACATGCAAGATACGCCCCCATATATTTGCATACAGGTCTGATAAAGTGGAAAAGAAAGAATGAATGTGGAAAAGTAAGAATGAATGTGGAAAAGAAAGAATGAAAGAATGAATGTGGAAAAGAAAGAATGAATGTGGAAAAGAAAGAATGAATGTGGAAAAGAAAGAATGAATGTGGAAAACAATGTGGAAAAGAAAGAATGAATGTGGAAAAGAAAGAATAAATGTGGAAAAGAATAAATACATATAGAAATGTATTGCGATATAGTGTGTGTATTTGTTCATACATTCATTTATGTGTGTATATATTTATTGTTAATTTTGTCAGACCCGGTCCTCCATACCCTAGGTGTCCCTGTAACACAGGCTACTAACATATGTGTGGTGGCCTGGGAAAACCCTTCACATGGTGGCATTTTGACATTTTCATTTTTTTATATTTCCATAAATTAGAAGTTCTCAGCTATTCATAACTGGTTGAATGACTGAGATAGCCCTTTATTTTAAAAAGTTATGAGCATTTTAATGTATCATGTCAAAAAAAGTGAAAGGTGAAAAATGCTGCCCCCATGCTGCCCCCGACTCCTTTCTCCTCCGGGTCGGGGGAGGAGCCTATGCAGATCGTCCGGTCTCGTTTGTCTGCTTGTGATGCGGTGTTAGTCTGCTCGCCTCGTCGGTATGCGAGGGACAGATCCATTTGTGTGTCTTCTAGTTAAGATTGTATTACTTTATGCTTATTGTGAGCATCAGTAAACTGGCAATAACATAGGTGGAAGTATCGTCTCTCCTTTCGCTCATGTGTGCGTGCGTTGCTTAACTGAGAATGAGACACGTTCAACGTGACGTTGTTTCGCTAGCAAACTACCCACCACAAAAACAAAAAAATAAGTACTTTCTCTTTTGTTTTCTTAAAATGTTTATTCACCATAATGTAGTATGGAGTTCAAAGTACTAGAATACCACATAATATCAAAATCGCCGAAATAGGACATTTCCATCTATTTTTGCTCTTTGCCACAAACGAACACCAGCGACATCCGACGGGTTTTCCCAGGCCACCACACATATGCCTATATGTAACAGCTCCTTTCCTTTAGCTGTTTGCAAATGACATGCTTGGATCTCCGTCTGCAATTCCATTGACAATAACAATCCCAAACATTAACAATAGCATTACAACATTGCATTATTTCCCTTTTTTTTAATTTTTTTTTATGAACAAAGAACAACAGTCCAGTACAGCCGTCTGAGGCAAAGTCAAAACAGTCCGAGAAGAGCTGTCCCTTTACTCACCCCTTCCTTTTTTTTCTTCCAAAGTCATAAGTCCAGTCGTTGTGGCGGCCGTGACAGGCGACCACTCCGTGAGTAGACACCCTGGCCTGCCGTGGCAGGACCCCCCGGCGTCGCCGGTGCCCTTGGTGTACGAGGATGTACCTCGCCTCCTGTCTCCCCCCGACTTGAGACAATCCGTGTCTCGGCTGAGGCAGTCTCCCCAGCGACCTGGGTCTGGTCAGGACTGCTCCGCTCAGGCCGTAGAATGTCCGAGACCACCCTCTCTGGCTGCCCATAACGTGCAAACTGAGCTTTGCAGCGCGTGATGAGCGTGTCAGCAGACAGATCTGGCAGCTGGTCGATTTCCCAGAAATCCGAATACTGGTCCACAATGACGAGAAAGTCCGTGCCTGCATATGAGTAGACGTCCATACTCACTGCCTGCCACGGGCGCACCGGTATGTCATGCGACATCATCGGTTCCTTCTGCTGGACCCGTGCGTACTCATTGCATGCGGAGCAGTTCGCCACAAAGTCCTTTGTCTCCGCTCTCATGTTCGGCCAGAAGAGCGTATCCCTGGCCCGTCTGTAACACGCCTCCCCACCAATGTGGCTAGCGTGTATGCATTTGAGCAGCTCAGATCTCATGGCTTTTGGTATGACGACGCACTGTCCCCTGTACAACGCTCCGTCTTGAACATTCAGCTCGTCTCTGAAGGGCCAGTATTCCGGCACTGCCAGCGGAGTGTCCTCTTTAAAGTCTGGCCAGCCACTGAGGATCACAGATGCCAGCTCCTGAAGCACATCATCCGTCTCTGTGTGCTGCACAATCTGGTGGAATCTGAAAGCCGTAACGTCCAGGTGCTGCGCCTGGTCCAGCTGTGAATACCCGGCCTGGGTGCTGTTCACGGCGCACACAGCATGCTGCACGTACGGGGTGTCAGACCCACGGCACGGGGGCGTGGCCCTGCTCAGAGTGTCGCTGACATACATCTCGGGGCCCGGCTTGTACACAACATCCAGATTGTAGCTTTGCAGCTGCAGCAACATGCCTTGGAGACGTTTCGGTGCGCTCAGGAGGGGCTTCTTGAATATTGTGATAAGCGGCTTGTGGTCTGTTTCTGCAGTGATAGCCTCCCTGCCATACAGGTACTGGTGGAATCTCTGGCAGGCAAAGACTATGCTCAAACACTCCTTCTCAATCTGAGCGTAGTTTTGCTCTGTCGGCGTTAGTGCCCTCGATGCAAAAGCCACCGGCTGTCCCCCTTGTAAAAACAGCCCCCCAGCCCGGTCATGCTGGCGTCGCTCTGGACCGTGACAGGCTTTGTGATATCATAGTACTTGAGGTCGGGCGTGCAGGTGACCATACGCTTCACTCCGCACACTGCATCTTTGTGTTTGGGCAACCAGTGCCACATGACGTCCTTATCCAAGAGCCTGCGGAGCGGCTCACAGACCTCCGAGAGCTTTGCTAGAAACTTTGCAAGGTACGTCACGAACCCAATAAAGCGCTGCACTGCTTTCACGTCGGTGGGTGTCGGCATTTCCAGCACGGCCCGTGTCTTCTCTGAGTCGATTTTCAGTCCCTCCGAGGACAGAATGTGGCCGTGGAAGTGTACGGCTTTGAGCTTTAACTGTAGCTTGCGTTCACTCAGCCTGAGTCACACTGCTCTGCATCGTTCCATGAGAGCACTCAAGTTTCTGTCATGGTCCAGTTCGGCCTCGGCATCCGTATCGCCACACCCGACCACCAGGATGTCATCCGCGATTGGTTCGATGCCGGCCAGGCCCGATAGCAGCTCGTGTTGCTTGCGCAGACTCCGAAAGGGAGCTTGAGCCATCTCATCCGACCCCACGGTGTCCAGAAGGTCGTCAGACGGCTGCTCGCGTCGTCAAGCTTGCACTGTAAAAAGGCAACACGAGCGTCTGCCAACGTGAAGAGGCGAGCCTTGGGCAACTTGTACAACACATCTTCCAGCGTAGGCATATGGTAGTGAGACCTCAGCAGCGCTCGGTTGAGAGGCTTTGGATCGATACAGATTCTTATTTTCTCTGGCTTTGCGACAGTCACCATGTTACTTATCCATGCTGTCGGCTCAGTCACCGGCGCAATGTTGCCGACCTTGACATGTCTGTCAAGTTCCTCCTTGACTCTCGCCTTCAGAGCCACTGGAACATTCCTCGGCGCGCACTGCACCGGCGTCACATCAGGATCCAGCTCGAAGTGTATCTCGCCCGGGACTGACTCGATTGGGTCATTGAAGACGTCATGATAGTCTCTCAGCAGCTGATCTTTGGTGAGGGGCACAGATTGGCTTGCATCAACTGTGTGGAGTTCATCTGGAACGGTGAAGGATACGAGGCCCAGACGTTCGCATGTGCCCCCCCCCGAGAAGAGGCTTTTGCTCTGTGTCGACTATTTCAAATGTGAGGTTGTGCTTTTCTCCCCGGATGACACATTCAGTGGGGAATTTCCCCAGTGATGGCATGATTTCCCCAGAGTATAACTTTAACTTGGCTGCGCTCGGGCCTAGCGCCGCTCTGGGTGACAGCTTCTCTTTAATCTTGCGGCCCATGACATTGCAGGTGGAGCCTGTATCCAGCTGACACTGTTGCCGTTTCTCATTCAGGCATAGATTCACAAACCACTTGCGCCCCTGCTGGGCCTTTGCAGTATTGACACATTCAGTTACTAGAAACAGTCTATCATCAGTATCTGAGTCATCTTCTCTTTGCTCATCATTTTCAAGCACATTCACTTTTTTTATTTTGTCAGCCTTGCTGCCAGCCTGGCATACCTTGGCAAAGTGATTTGCTATGCCACATATCCGGCATGTCTTACCTTAGGCTGGGCACTGCTCCCTGCCCCGTTTGTGGCTGCCTCCACAATATTTGCAGCTCCACTGTGGCTCTCTCTCCGCTGGCGCTGTTTTCCTTTGATGTGCGCGCCTCTCACTCTGCCTGTCCGCGGCATTCACATTGTCCGTCTGTGCTAGCGGGGCCATCACTCTCATGTGTCTCTCGGTTAGCTCAGCGAGCCTACAGATTTCAGTCGCTGTGTGTAACGTCAACTCACGTTCGCGTAGCAGACGCCTCCTGGTGCCCTCACTCGCAACACCCAGCACGAGCCTGTCACGAACCCGTCCTTCAGCGCACGGTATTCGCATGACGATGCTCTCTCCTTAAGCTTTGTCAGGAAACTGTCTATTGGCTCATCAGCCTCTTGTTTGCAGCTTCCAAACATGTACCTCTCATAAATGAAGTTTCTCGCCGGTTTGAAGTAAACCCCCAAAGCGTCCATAATCGCTTTTGGGTCCTTCTGTTCATCCTCCGTCAACGTGAGGCTATGTGTGTACACATGACGGCACTCACTTCCCATCAGCCGTCTCAGCGTGGCTGCCTTGATCAGCTTCGACTTCTCGCTCAGTCCGGTAGCGAGCAAAAAGTCCTCAAACTCTGCACGGAAAACTTCCCAGTTTTTCGCCAGATCACCAGCATACCATCGGGCGCGGGGATGCTGTTGCTTGCCATGGCGTTTCATTTCTTTAAGCGTCTTTATTTTATTTTTATTTTTACTTAGATCCCGCTTCTGACTCCATGTTTCAGTATGACTTTTATTAAACTGCGGTTCCTCCCGCGCACGCCCACATACAACATCCGGGTCTTACATGCAACATTATCAGGTCACCCCTAGGTGTCCCTGTAACACAGGCTACTAACATAATTATGCCTATAACAAAAACTGTGCACGTTTTGGCAGCGGCGGCCCCTCTCTCCCACCCAATTATTTGTGCTAGTTTCCTGCAATTTTACATGTTGTTCATAATAAACCAGCACAAGAAATGAAAATAATAAATAATAAATAATAACATTTTATAAAACAAGAAAAAAATTCAGACAATATATCATATTTATGAAATCTTAATAAACAAATACAGTAGCCTACAGACTCTAAAAGAAAAATGGGCCCCATCAACAGGACTCAGCCCCTTGGTCAGCAGCAGGAAGACCCGTGGTCATCATCTTATATACAGTGCATTGCTCATAGATGGCTATCATGTTATACAGTACATACCAGGGTTTTTCCTGGGTCCGAATGAGGGCTTGGTGGGTGATTTTGTGCGCGCAGAGCGCGCCCATATTTTTTTTGAGGGACCCCCAATTGTTGTATTTGTATTGTAAATTGTAATTATTAATTATTATTATTATTAATGTACCTGGTTATGTTACAGTAGAGAAACAAAAAACAGTTACCAAAACTGAGTAGCTAAGATTGGCAAAAGATTGGCGTGGTGCAACCGAAATTAGTAAACAACTAGTTTGAAACTAACTAGTAACAACTAGGGGTTTAGTAACTACTAAATGCCTGCATTTAGTAATGACTTAATTAGGCCATATTGGTGCAACCCAGTCCAGTAGGCTACCAGATACGATGTTGTAATGTATGCACATATTTTGCTACCACGGTTGCCAGACGGAATTGACAATGTCCAGCCCAACCGGTCTAAAAGCTGCCGAATCCACCCGTCCAGTGTAAAAGTAGCCCAATCTGGTGTGGCGGGTGGCGCCAATAGGAAAAGGGGAGGTGCCCAAAGGAAAGCACTTAGGGCTCACCTTAGGGGGAACGCCAGAGCGCAGCCGTGTGATCAGGTCGGAGGTAAGGTAGTTGCACACCTTACTCCATGCTGACAGGCAGAGATCAAGAGGTAGGCCGCAGCCTATGGCTATTTTCTGTGCGTAGCGTTTTATATTATTTCTTTGATTGTATGTAATATTGATGGTGTGATGTATTACAGGTCACCTACTTCCCTGCTGGGTTGAAGGCGGCTGGTAGTCGCTGGTAGGACGCTGTCATCGACGTACCAGGTCTTTTAATGTATTCGTCATGTAAATTGAATCATTATGTATTTTAATATGTCGGTAATAGTGTTTTAAGACTGTTCATTTGTGTTTCCTCCAGAGCATCAGTGCGGACAGCTGCTCTTGCCGTTTTGTTTGGTTAAAGTTTATGTTCTTATCTAGTCCGCCTGGGCAAGTGTGCCGGTAGCGGGGCGGACTAGTTTTTCTTTTTGTTTGTTTGTTTGTTTATTTGTTATTTAAATCCGCTTTTCCCCCACCATTGCCACTTCACCGAGTTAATCCCAGTTCGACCATCAGGGCAGGTTTGAGTGTGCTATATTTATAGATGATTGCAGTGAACAACCCTTTTCTACAGTGTGTAGCCTATGGTGTGCAGTGAACAACCCTTTTCTACAGTGTGTAGCCTATGGTGTGCAGTGAATATAACACCTGCCCTGGTAACAATAACTGAGGTTCTTTGGAGAGAGGTCAATGTGGGCCTGGATTGTGAACTAATGTAATAAAACTATTTTCTATTTAAAGTACATTCTCAACTGTCATTCTTATGCTAGGGACCTATATGGTGGGTGTAACACTGGCAACACTGCTTGCTACGTTCTTGCAGCTCGTGTGAACACAGGTTCTTCCATCAGCGCTCGCCTGCCGCTTCGATTGCAGACTCAAGTTAACGCGCGTGCAGAAAGATGCCACGAAACTCCGGTAGCTTTCTTTCAACCAATTTTTAAAATAAAAGTCCCATAAAACAATTGTTATTTCTCGCCGTGAGAAATAGAGATGTGGCGTGAGAGCGTGAGAACTGGTTGAAATGTGTGAGTCTCACGGCGATTGCGTGAGACTTGGCAGCTCTGTGTTTGTTATCGCATAACCAGCCGTTCAGAATGCTCTCAGTATTTCCCCTACAGTTGCCTTGGGGTGGGCGGGCCAGACCTCCACACACAGCTTCGTGCCGCGCTGGAGAATGGTTTTGGTTTTGTTTTGTTTTGTTTTGACCGAGAGAGTTTTTGCAGGGTGAAAGCTCTGCAGAAGAAAGTAAGCAAGTTGAAACGTTAGCAAATATAATTACTGTGTTCTGACAGAGAAAGTTGGTTCAAATTAGTCGTTATTATTGTGACTAGAAAGTGTCTGATTATAGTTTCATGATGTGAATAATAGTGTCAAAGAACTAGCAAGCTAGCTAGCGTGCTCAGAGGTGATTAGATGAGCTAGTCTGCTGCACACATGCCAGCTAAAGAGCTAACTGGATGCACTTTATTATTTTACTTAAAGTAGATATACAATCTTTCTTATTCTGCTAGAATTGGGCTTTATGGTAATACCATAATGGTATATTTACAGTACATGGACAGTGGATTGAAGCATTGGAACAAACCCTCACTCATTGGAAATGTCTGTTTTTTGTAGTTGGACATACGATTTTCTTACAGGTGAGAGAGTAAGTAAAGACAGTATCTGACTGCATTGCCCACAGCAAACCAATATTCAATTAGAATGATGTTATGATTTGATATGAATTCAATGTATACCTCTTATTAAATTATAAATACTCTGGTTGTTATATTTGCCTTTTGGTTGACAGCAAAAGAGGTAGAGAGGAGGATAGAGAGGGAGAGAATGAGAGAGAGCAGGATGGTGTCGGCACACCAGAGAGACAGCAAGAACCAGGTGAGAAAGTGGACATGTAGTCAAGACCACATAAGTAGCCTTGAGAACCGATGGTTCTCGAGCCTAACGGCCCTTAAGGGGCAGGAGCCTATCTCCTGTTTCTGTAGCGTGAGGCAGCTTGATGTACAAGTACAGTCCATGCCACCCCCCCCCCCCCCCCCAAGGCAGCAAACACCGGTGTAGATGCATACTGTATGCATAAGTGAGTGTGGTGGTGCTTATGGGGTGTCGCTACGGGACAGGTGTCGCTCTGACTGGGAGGGCAAAATCACAGTATACCCACTAGAAAAAACTAGACTACACCACTGTGTATCATTCATAACTGTACATAGGCTACACATATCATAATATCTTATCACTATTGCATGGAACTTGGGTAAACCCGCTGTGAAAAAAAAACCCTGAAGGGATTGGGAGACATACTGTACAGTTTACTGTCTGTACATATACATATCTTATGTATCACTATTGCTATATATATAGCCTATATATAAACACATTATGTTACAAATATCAGTCTTATCCACTGTATCTAATTCAGCACTGAAGCCTGAAGGTTGAGCACAGTGTGTGCCCCCTTGCTACCTCTGCTGATATAAAAGAGAATTGCAGCCTTGGAGAAAAAGATGGCAGCCGAATCCCAAGGCAAATACACAGGCACACACAGAAATACTGCAAAATCGCTTTATACTAACTCGATTTTGAAAATGTAAAGATTCTGGGTGGTAGAACGCACATATCTAGGAAAAGTCATGAAAGGAGGATCCTGACATTTGATCAAGTGCAAAGGTAGACTTTTTTTTTTTACTCACTGGTGCCCGATGACACCTCACGGCTTTCCTAGTGTTAAAGTACTTAAGAAGAAGCCACCATTGTTCTTCTTTTGGAGTTCTGTAGGCTCTTTGTCTTCCAGAATGAATTTGTTGAACTGAAATTGATACTTAAAATATACTTTTTTCAAAGTGTTTTTTTCTAAATCACAGAATGTATCTAATCATTTATGTACCATACAGAGAGCTTGTTAAAACAACTAAGAGTTGCTGGGCATATTTTGTAGCAACAGCAGAAGGCAGTGTTAGCAGAAAGCAGTGTCTTTTTTCAGAGGATTTTCAATTCAAAATGATGGATAATTATAACAAATGGTTATTACAACAGGGAAGCTGTGGTGCAGGAGTGTTACATTTACAATTTTGACATTTAGAAGACACCTTTATCCAAAGTGACTTCCAACAAGTACGTTTGTGTAAAGTTAGTGAATGATCGTCACCAGTCATCTTAAAGACCTCCAGCGAGAGGGGTCTCATTAGATTCCAACACATAGCATCATCTCTAAAGAATGTTATTTATCAACCACGAAGGGACTCGAGCCCTCAATCTTCTGATTCAAAGTCAGACGCCTTATCCATTAGGCCACGTGGTCTTTCCTTAAAGTACTCAAGAAGTAGCCACCATTGTTCTTCTTTTGGAGTTCTGTAGGCTCTTTGTCTTCCAGAATGCATTTGTTGAACTGAAATTGATACTTAAAATATACTTTTTTCGAAGTGTTTTTTTCTAAATCACAGAAAAATGTAACTAATCATTTATGTACCATACAGAGAGCTTGTTAAAACAACTAAGATTTGCTGGCCATATTTTGTAGCAACAGCAGAAAGTAGTGTTAGCAGAAAGCAGTGTCTTTTTTCAGAGGATTTTCAATTCAAAATGATGTATAATTATAACAAATGGTTATTACAACAGGGAAGCTGTGGTGCAGGAGTGTTACATTTACAATTTTGACATTTAGTGACTTCCAACAAGTACGTTTGTGTTAAGTTAGTGAATGATCGTCACCAGTCATCTTAAAGACCTCCAGCGAGAGAGGTCTCATTAGATTCCAACACATAGCATCGTCTCTAAAGAATGTTATTTATCAACCACGAAGGGGCTCGAACCCTGAATCTTCTGATTCAAAGTCAGACGCCTTATCCATTAGGCCACGTGGTCTTTCCTTAAATGAATAAGGTATTGACACACAAGTGGTTATGGTATGTAATTTGAAGTGTGATTTAAAGAAAGTGTTTATAAGAGGTCAAGCAATGTGGGTATATTCTGTAGAGAAACAGGTTAATGAAGGAATAGGTCAGCGGTAAAAAAAGACAGTTGTAGGACGACATGAATTTGAACAGAAATGGTAATGGTGTTAATGTTAAAGCTAACAGATTTGAGTGACAAGATTGATTTATTGAGACAGGAGAGAATAGGTGTGACGTGGATTTAAATGACCTTGATGAAACGCAATACAACAGACTGAATTAAAGTACATAAGAAGTAATAAACACGAATTGTGTAATAATAAAGCTCTAACGAGACAATTTAGATAAAAGAATTCCTTTTTACTAACATTGTGTGCATTGTAATTAATCAAACATGGGTAATCAAACTTCTAGGACGGCAAATTGTGAGAAACGAATTATTAAGTATAAGTCGGTCAGGGATCTGCCACGAGGGGAAAGGAAAGCCATTAAGAAACTATTGGAAATTGATCCACACATAATTGATATTCCGATAAAATACACTAATACAGTGACACCAAAAGGATGGATTTTACTTAAATTAGGACCATTCTATGCAGAACCATTTCTAACAAAGATTGCGGAATGGAGTGACGATAATTTCCCAAGTATCGGGAGTTTTGAAAATAATAAACTAAAGATTATTGACGAATATTTGATATCAAACAAATCGATTGCAATCGATCCCCTATATGGGATATTGATTACATGAAAGAAGTCTATCAAGCATGGGTAATAATGTCTAAACAATGGCCTGGTAATATTGTCAGAAAGCAGGAACACAATAGGTCTAAACCTATACCCAAGACACAGGAGGTCGTGAGGGCGTCTCCTCCTATACGGGCTGAGCGAGCTGAGCAGGATGTGACACGCAGCGTGGTCCGGGTGCAAGCACCACTGCTAAATATAGAAGAGAAAGTCCTGTACAAACCATTAACACTATCTGACGTATCTGCGATCATAGTTGACGCACCCAAACCCTTGATTAACCCTAAAGGATTCATAAATTGGTATAAAACAATGTTGCTACATGGTAATTTGAATGGCACGGATTTAAGATACATTCTGATCACGTTAATGCCAGATGTTGAAATTGATACTTTGATAAATGCTTGCGAAACTTTGAATGAACATAATGATGGGCCATGTAGAGGAATAACAATGAAAGAACGATTCCCGTGACTCACATTGAACAATTAACCAAATTTCTAAACGACCATGCCAGCCAAAACCGTGATATCTCACAAATTCTGAACTGTAAACGTAAGCCTAATGAAACAATGTCTGACTTTGTAATCAGATTCCAAAATACCTGGAGAGAAAAGGCGAATTTGGAATTAGAGGACAAACCTAACGCATTCTTTACAAACATGATTCTAGATGGTATTGGAGACGATGCGAAAAACTTCAAATTATCAACACCAGACATTTTCTCAATGACCCCAGCATTGATTGAAAAACGAATAAGGGAATTAGACGCTTTGGGATTGTTTAATAAGCGACACCAATCACAAGCCTTGGAGCTTGCGCAATACACGGAACTAGACGGATGGAATGAATACTAAGCATTATGGGTGATGAAGTCTTACGTGAAGCATGTAGAGTGATAGAGTTATAGCGAAATCATTGAGTTAAGTAATAATAATCCTTGTAGTAAGGGCATTTTACCAGATATTTGACCAATCTGCGAAGTAAATCGTTACCAAGAAATTTCTTCACCAATGTGTTTCTAAAGGTGTGTAATAACATGTCCTAAAAGGTTGAAATTCAACTCCTGTGGGAAACCTCATAAAAAACTGCTCAAAGTTGGGGTACCGATAACCGATTTTCGAAAATTCGAAAATGCTTAAATTGGACTTGAGTAACTTTTGAGGGGTCAAACTAGGCATTTTTCATGATTCTAAGTTGATTGCAAGCATTTATTTGTCACCAAGAGCACTTCCTGGTGCAACCCCCAAACCCCCCCCACCCCCATTGGTGGTTGGCATTCAAAGTGAGGAAGTTTAAAGGTAACAGGTAACATTAGACAACATTAGACAGCACCAGCAGAGAGGCACTATCATGGGCATGGACACTTAGTCATAGGCCTCACTACATGTGGAACAATAGAACCAGGCTGCTTGAGCTACTCACACAGCCCAGCAGAGAGGTACTATCATGGGCATGGAAACAGAGTCATAGGCCTCACTACATGTGGAACAATAGAACCAGGCTGCTTCATTTACTCACACAGCCCAGCAGAGAGACACTATCATGGGCATGGAAACAGAGTCATAGGCCTCACTACATGTGGAACAATAGAACCAGGCTGCTTCAGCTACTCACTCAGCCCAGCAGAGAGACACTCTGCTGGGCAGTAACTTACCTGTTATGGAGGCCTAAAAAAAGGGAGATGAAAGTGAAGCTGAATAGCTTCACTCTCACCTCCCATTGTGGAAGAGATGTACCAACATGAGATGTACCAAGGACTACCAGAGGTGTTCAGCTAGACACACAGCCCAGAGACAACACACCTTCCATGGGTGCTGTGACTAGGCCTGTGGCCCTATGCTGGAGGTCACATGAGCTCCAGGGCCTAACTGCTACTCTGTCAGTCCGATTAGGAGTGCTCTCACTGGGCCTAGCTGTCTACCATTCACCCCTCATCTGGAGCTCTGACCTCCAGGGCCTAACTGCTACTCTGTCAGTCCGATTAGGAGTTCTCTCACTGGGCCTAGCTGTCTACCATTCACCCCTCATCTGGAGCTCTGACCTCCAGGGCCTAACTGCTACTCTGTCAGTCCGATTAGGAGTGCTCTCACTGGGCCTAGCTGTCTACCATTCACCCCTCATCTGGAGCTCTGACCTCCAGGGCCTAACTGCTACTCTGTCAGTCCGATTAGGAGTGCTCTCACTGGGCCTAGCTGTCTACCATTCACCCCTCATCTGGAGCTCTGACCTCCAGGGCCTAACTGCTACTCTGTCAGTCCGATTAGGAGTGCTCTCACTGGGCCTAGCTGTCTACCAGTCACCCCTCTTCTGGAGCTCTGACCTCCAGGTACTATGTGATACACTGCCAGTCCGATTAGGAGAGCCCTCACTGGGCCTAGCTGTCTACCAGTCACCCCTCTTCTGGAGCTCTGACCTCCAGGTACTATATGATACACTGCCAGTCCGATTAGGAGTGACCTCACTGGGCCTAGCTGTCTACCATTCAACCCTCCTCTGGAGCTCTGACCTCCAGGTACTATGTGATACACTGCCAGTCCGATTAGGAGAGCCCTCACTGGGCCTAGCTGTCTACCAGTCACCCCTCTTCTGGAGCTCTGACCTCCAGGTACTATGTGATACACTGCCAGTCCGATTAGGAGTGACCTCACTGGGCCTAGCTGTCTACCATTCAACCCTCCTCTGGAGCTCTGACCTCCAGGTACTATGTGATACACTGCCAGTCCGATTAGGAGAGCCCTCACTGGGCCTAGCTGTCTACCAGTCACCCCTCTTCTGGAGCTCTGACCTCCAGGTAATATGTGATACACTGCCAGTCCAATTAGGAGAGCCCTCACTGGGCCTAGCTGTCTACCAGTCACCCCTCTTCTGGAGCTCTGACCTCCAGGCTCTATGTGATACACTGCCAGTCCGATTAGGAGAGCCCTCACTGGGCCTAGCTGTCTACCAGTCACCCCTCTTCTGGAGCTCTGACCTCCAGGCTCTATGTGATACACTGCCAGTCCGATTAGGAGTGACCTCACTGGGCCTAGATGTCTACCAGTCACCCCTCTTCTGGAGCTCTGACCTCCAGGCTATATGTGATACACTGCCAGTCCGATTAGGAGAGCCCTCACTGGGCCTAGCTGTCTACCAGTCACCCCTCTTCTGGAGCTCTGACCTCCAGGTACTATGTGATACACTGCCAGTCCGATTAGGAGTGACCTCACTGGGCCTAGCTGTCTACCATTCAACCCTCCTCTGGAGCTCTGACCTCCAGGTACTATGTGATACACTGCCAGTCCGATTAGGAGAGCCCTCACTGGGCCTAGCTGTCTACCAGTCACCCCTCTTCTGGAGCTCTGACCTCCAGGTAATATGTGATACACTGCCAGTCCAATTAGGAGAGCCCTCACTGGGCCTAGCTGTCTACCAGTCACCCCTCTTCTGGAGCTCTGACCTCCAGGCTCTATGTGATACACTGCCAGTCCGATTAGGAGAGCCCTCACTGGGCCTAGCTGTCTACCAGTCACCCCTCTTCTGGAGCTCTGACCTCCAGGCTCTATGTGATACACTGCCAGTCCGATTAGGAGTGACCTCACTGGGCCTAGATGTCTACCAGTCACCCCTCTTCTGGAGCTCTGACCTCCAGGCTATATGTGATACACTGCCAGTCCGATTAGGAGAGCCCTCACTGGGCCTAGCTGTCTACCAGTCACCCCTCTTCTGGAGCTATGACCTCCATGATAGTGCCTCTCTGCTGGGCTGTGTGAGTAGCTCAAGCAGCCTGGTTCTATTGTTCCACATGTAGTGAGGCCTATGACTAAGTGTCCATGCCCATCATAGTGCCTCTCTGCTGGTGCTGTCTAATGTTGTCTAATGTTACCTGTTACCTCCAAACTTCCTCACTTTGAATGCCAACCACCAATGGGGATGGGGGGGGGTTTGGGGGTTGCACCAGGAAGTGCTCTTGGTGACAAATAAATGCTTGCAATCAACTCAGAATCATGAAAAATGCCTAGTTTGACCCCTCAAAAGTTACTCAAGTCCAATTTAAGCATTTTCGAATTTTCGAAAATCGGGTATCGGTACCCCAACTTTGAGCAGTTTTTTATGAGGTTTCCCACAGGAGTTGAATTTCAACCTTTTAGGACATGTTATTACACACCTTTAGAAACACATTGGTGAAGAAATTTCTTGGTAACGATTTACTTCGCAGATTTTCATATGTTTCCCTTACTATTGTATTGATTAACATATTGTAAACAAATGATAAAGAGTGAAATGAATAACTATTGTATTTTCAGGACAAGCGAAATAGCTTAGTACTAACAGCAAAAAGTGGTAAGAGACGAGTGGTAAGAGACTGCACCAAGCTGCACCAGAGACGACACTCTGAACCTACACTATTAATAGAACTGCCCTTGCAAACAAGACGCAGCCTCTGTGACACAGAGACACACAGACACGCAGATAACACATAGAAGTGTTACACACGATACATGTAAATGTAGTTGTCTCTTATTGTAATTATCATACAATTCTGCATTGACTCAGCAAACGTAACATTTGAATTTACTTAGTAAACAGAGACATAGACCATGCATTGATGACTGTTGATGTTCACACAAGCAAAGAGGAATATGTGACATTTTGATTGGAGGATAATCCCAAACGGACAACTCTTGCCAATTCTATCTCCTGACAGAACCAAGAAAATGCAGAGAAACTGAGCGACGGACTAAAACGGAGGCGCTGCTGAGGGCCAATCTAACAGAAGTGGGGACGGAAATGATAGTGAACGATTGACGGATGAGAGAAAGTGGAAATCAGATCACAAATGATAATTCTCTGTGTAACTGTAAATGAAAATGTTGTTTTTCTGTTTGAAAGCGGAAACATGATAATGACATGACAGACTACAGACTTTGATAAAGCAATTACACATAAGAATATGACAGTACTTCACACAATCAACAGTGTTAATCGGCCAACAGCTGAATGCACGAGCATTACACTTTGATGCAACATTTATGATAAAGAACCATTCACACTGACTCAAGAATGTCTCTGATAAATCTACTAAAACCAACGGGTGATTGACTGAGAAATATTGATTATAAGAGAGGGATAGAACATTTAAATGTTCACAGCAAATTTAAACCTTAATACAAAATACGCTTATACTGTACATAGACCAACGGGGAAGTATCAAGCCATCAGTAACGATTGTGATCAGAATTTTTTAACATACGGGTAGAATAGAACCTATCTACCTCATTAAAAGTATGCTTATTGGAATTGACTCAGATTGCACATTGACAGTGAATAAACTAAGTATTGAAGACTGATTTGGATATTAAAGGGACGGTTCACGGTTTTTCACAACCCATGTCCTAGTTTGATACCCATGAACTTCAAATTACAAATCCTTTTGTTTCCTCTAGGAGCATTGATGGAGGACGAGTTAACCATTTTAAGAGAAACTAAAATGTCTGTCTACCTGTACTTAACGATTGTGCAATCCCTGTATCTAAAAATGTCTCAGCAGGCAAGTGCATAACTCACTAGAGGGGGGGGACCACAGGGGGCCCAACCCACTCTCGACTCTGACGATGAGACCCAAGCGAAGGGGAAAACGGACACGTATTATGACAAACGATTACTGATTCCAGTACCATAATGATGACTATCTCTGCTATTAACAATTATTCTTGATGTTGTTGTGTATTAAGATTGAAACTAGGACAAGAGATACCGGACAGACGATGCGTGCCGGGAGAAACCGTGTGATCCAGACCTCATTGTGGATAAGATGGATAGCCACAATTTTATCGGTTCTGTATACGCTCTGGGTGTTAACTAACGAAACAGACATTACTTTAACTGAAGACTCTGATACTAATCTTGTTCGCATGCGTCGTGACATCCAGGGAGTTAAACCGAATAGCGCACTAGACTCAGTTGCAGGAGTTTGCCAGTTTGTTGAAGATTGTTGTACGTATTCACCACAACAGGATTAAACCTTTAAGATTAGACAATGGGGACATAGCACAACGAAGGGGAGAGAAAAGTAGGGGGTGAGGATTTAGAGTTTCAATAACACTGTTAAAACATTTGAGCAAGCATCATGATGGTGAATGAAATAATTTCTACTATGAGTCTCTCAATAACACAGCAACAAGAGAAAAGGGACAACCAAGGCGAGAAGCAGACGACCATGAAAAATCGTCATTCTATCATCTCAGATAGTGCCTCATGCAACTAGGGAAAGCATGAGGTCCTTCTGTTGAAGACCGACAAGAATCAAGATAACAAAACAACCTCCAGTTTGTGAAAAATAATGTATAATTATGAAACAAACTATGGAAAAACATTTGATTTGACTTAATGATGGAAATGATACCTACTTCATTTGTAATGAGTGTTTAGACATAGTAATGAGAAACCTATTTGGATATTTTCTCCTTTAAACAACAAAAGGTTTTTATCCAAAGAAGGTGATTATTAATCAGAGTAGTAACCACAAAGTGACCTTTTACTCATGCCAAGTCAATTGTGGAATGAGATGTTTGTTCACTTTGTCAGGCCACATGACTGAGGACTTATATTTGTATATGGGAAAAGTCATTTAATGACGATTCCGGGGGAGGAATGCAAGATCTCAGCCATGGGGAAAGAAAGAGAAATAATTAAAGTTACTGTCCATTAGAGGAGAAAAAAAAAGAGTGAGCTGATAGGATGTGTTTTTACATTGTGCTTAGGTAAACCCTAAATACTTTATCATTAGTGATTATCAGCAAGTTGTAACATCTGACTGTTGAGAGTGAGCCAACCTCTCTCTCTCTGTATCTGCACAAACTGCAAACAGGCTTGTCTGTGTAATTGGAACGGAGCCAGATTTAGACTCAGAGAACTTGACCAGAGACCAGCATAGGACCTGGGTCAATAGGTCAGTATATTTAGGAACGGTCGGTCAGCTGACTGAGAGTCAGGTAACTGTTGACCGGAACGAACAACCCGTTATGGTATGGAGCAGAGGCAAACTTGCTTCTAACTTTAGTGTGTAAACAACATGTTTGACTAGAGACTGGTGATTGGCAAGGTACAGCTGTTTCCTGTGTCAGCGGAAATCTAGGATATAAGGGCCACTGTAAGATGTCATTCTGTGTGTCTCTTCTCTGCCTGCTGTGATGAGAGCACACCCAGCGCTGTGAGGAATATCTTAATTGTCTACTTGAGCAATCTATTAATTAATTACTGAAAGGGGAAAGCATCTCGGTCGCCGCCCTCTTCTGAATATTCACCCACTATCACTCGCTAACTTAGCCACCCATCGTTGCTCGCAGCAGTCCAGCTTGGGCTTCGTCATGATATGAGTCAATGGATTATTGTCTGTCCAAACAGTGAAATCATGCCCCTTCAACCAATGGCTGAACTTGTCACAGACACTCCACTTCAAGGCTAGGAATTCCAACCGATGGGCTGGGTAGTTTCTCTGAGACTGAGAGAGGGACTTGCTGGCGAATGCGATTGGCCTCGCTCGGTCTTCACCCTCTTGGATCTGCGACAGGACAGCACCGATGCCATCAAGGGACGCGTCCGTTGACAGCATGAAGGGACGGCTGAAGTCAGGGTGAGCCAGGACAGCCGTCTCAACCAGCGCCGTTTTCAGCTTCTGGAAAGCCTGCTCCGTTTCGGGGGTCCAGTCAGTAACATTCAACTTCCTGCTTTGTGACCTTTGTTTGGACTGTTTCACCTTCCCTTTTCTCTTCTGGCCCGTCAACAGAGAGAAGAGAGGCTTTGCAATAGCGGAGAAGCTAGGCACAAAGTGCTGGTAATAATTGATCATCCCCAAGAAAGATCTGATTCGTTTCTGTGAGGGGGTTACACCGTCCGCTTCCATCAGGTCAGCACTTGTCATCTTTGCGATGCTCTCAACTTTGCTGGGATCAGTCAACACACCGTTGTCATTAATTATGTGGCCGAGGAATTTGACGGATTTCCGGAGAAAAAAACACTTCTTGGGGGCCAATTTCAGGTTATGACCACGCAGTCTACTGAACACCATCTCCAAGCGTTCCAGAGCTGTCCTCTCATCAGGGGCATACACCAATAAATCATCCAGATAAACCAGTAAGCTCAGATAGTTCTGGTCTCCGAAAATGCTAGTCATCATACGCATGAAGCTCCCAGGACTATTACAGAGGCCCTGCGGGAGGCGATTATACTCATACAAGCCCATAGGTGTTGTAAAGGCAGAGTACTTTCTGTCATCCTCGTGTAGTGGCATGTTATAAAACCCTGAGGTTAGATCCATAGTACTAAACAAGGAGTTACCTCCAAGTGCAGCTAAGCAGTCGGCCTGGTGAGGGAGAGGGTGAGCATCCTTCAGGGTCCTCTTGTTCAGCCAGCGAAAGTCTGTACAGATACGGAGATCTCCGTTCTTTTTCCATACAAGAACCAACGGAGATGCATATTCACTGGTTGACTTCCTGATTATATCTTTCTCCTCCATCTCACTCAGTACTTGGCGCAACTTCTGATACTGACTGGGGGGCACTCGTCTGAATGGGAGCCGGAATGGCCTGTGATCTGAGAGGTGAATGCGATGTATGAAGCCCTTTGCCTCTCCACAATCCAGGTGATGGCGTGAGAAGATGTCCTCGTAGCGCACAACCAGGTCAGCCATCTTGCTTCTACACTGTTCAGACACGTCACAGGAGTGTATGTCGAGCCCACTCAATCCCATGTACTTCAGTTCCTCATCAACAGTGCGGGCCGCATTTTCACTGGACGGGGTTACTTGACAGAAACTGAGTAGTGGGACCTCAGCAGGTCCGGTCTCATCCATGTCCTCGAGCGCAATGCAGGAGAAGACGTCGGCCAATTTAGCATTGCGTCTTACCAAGACGGGCCTGTCGGATGAGTTGATCAGCTTCAATGGAACCCATCCGTCTCCCCACAAAGGAGTAACAACTCTGGCCACCAGAACCCCTCTTGGAGCTGAGCGACACGATGTGGGCTCTGTCATCACAGCGCTACCAGGAGACACAATAGTGGACTTGGGTAGCTTGCCCCACATCAGGTACTCCCGACCAGGCTCAAGACACACGGCTGAGTTGCACCTGACTGTGCCTATCTTGTCAGGTATGACGTCACCTCGCCAACGGTTCAGACCAGCGAGCATCGAGAGAAACTGTTCAGATTCTGGATCGCCAGCAGGACAGGGCATAGACACAGCCTTCCAGTAGCCATCACATTGCTTATACTGCCGGAGGATATAATAACATTGGTGCCTAGTATCAACTCATCATGCTGGCCTTCAACTACCAGAGTGGGAACCATAATCCTACAGCCATACACCTCCATTTCCACGTTGAAAGCTGACTCAGGCTTGACACGGCGACCACCACAGCCAACAAGCACCACATTTGAACTGAACTGGTTATGTTCTGTAGCAACTCCAACCTCTCTAAGCTTTCCCTCTGCCGTCTTACTCATTGTACAAGCCATAGACCCACTGTCTAGCATAGCATTCAGAGTCACTGTATTACCAACTGTCACAGGTGTGTAGAAAAGGCTGTCACTACCACCAATTGTATGCGTATTCTGATAAACAATATCTTCAGAGTTATCACTTGAGCTTTTGAGAGCTATATACACTGTCTCAGCACTAGATTCGTCCTCACAATGGGAGTTTACTTGGCGACCTATACTTCCTCCCTCTGAATACAGGCCACCTAGTTTCCCTGAGGCTGAGGTGCTCGGGACGACCTGGTGAGACACTCAACTTTTGTGTGACCTGGGGCTAAACAGACAAAGCACAGCCTCTCTGACATGCAGTGTGAGATGGTAGTGTGTCTACTGTCATCACAGACTCGGCAGGCCTTCTCACGGGCGCCACCCTGGTATCTTCCGCCACGAGGAGCACTGTCACGCTGCTGCACTTTCCCCATCATCTGCTCCAGCCTCTCCATAATGCGAGCAAGAATCCTGTCTTCAGATTGCTGAGTGTTCTGGGCCACAGCAGTCGCGGAGGAGGGGCACGGAAGCTGGCCTAAAGCATGGTCCTGGGAAGGAATGAGGGTAGAAGGCGGACACTGTGTGTGGTACACTGGACTATGGGCAGGAGCAGGGGGGTACTGGGTGGAACACTGCTCAGACACAGACTGAATCGAAGGCTCTGGATGAGACTGCACAGTGTGGAGGGCGGTGGCATGGCTCTTCAATGGCACAGAACTACCGGTCCTGCCAGAGGCTCTCAGCTCTCTCTGATAATTATCAATCTTCAACTGTATGTCTCGTGAGCTCCACTCCTCAATAGCCTTGCATTCCAGAATACGGGATAGTCCAGAGTCCGGGCAATGCCTGACAAACATCCGTGCTACCTCTTCACCCATGTTCTCCATCCTCCTACCCTGTCTGCGAAGGCCCTCACCAGCTACATCAGCTGCTTTGTTGATCCTCAACCAGTAGTCTACAGGGTTCTCATTGGGTCTGGGTAGAGTGGCATAGAAATCTGACAACGGGAGGCATGATGACACATCACTGAAGTACTTGAGAAGGATATCATAGATGAGATCAGGGTTCTGCTTCACATCAAGTGTCTGATCGCTACGCAAACCAACCCTCACGACATAGATAGATAGATAGACTTTATTTGTCATTGTTACAGTACAGGTACCAAACAACGAAATTTAGGAGGGGAGGCTCCCCTGGTGTTTAGGAAAGGAAAAAGAAACACATTTTGGAAAAAGCATAGATGCATAAAATCACAAGAAGGTAAGGAGCTGGTTTACATCAATAGAGGCTATGTACACAATCCACTGTACTATACTGCACAGATAGTCAACTAGGGTTGTCATATTTCACAAGAAAGTATTTTTTCACATTTTTTTAAAGTGTCACAGTTTGCAGGCTTGAAAATGTACATGTTTGTGCCTCAGCACTAGCTGCCATACAATCCGTCCGGACTGTCCTGGGCCCAGAACTTAGGCCTTTTCTGTGTTCAGGGCCTTGACGGCCCTGTGGTAGAAGCTGTCCTTCAGTCTGTTTGTCTTAGCGGCCAGGGTCCTGTACCTCCTGTTCGAGGGCAGCTTGACAAAGTGTTCGTGCCCAGGGTGGGTCGGGTCCTTGGAGATCTTGGAGGCCCTCCTGAGACAGCGTGTTTTGTACAGCTCCTCCAGAGAGGGGAGGGTGGCGCCGGTGATCCTCTGTGCTGTTCTCACGACTCTCTGTAGATCGCTTCTCTCCGCTGCCGTGCAGCTGTGGTACCAGTTGGAGATGCCGAAGGTGAGGATACTCTCCACTGCGCCGTGGTAGAAGGCCACCAGCATCTCCTGCTTGCTGTGTTGTTTCTTGAGGCATCTCAGGGTGTATAGCCGCTTCTTCTTCTTCGGCGTATGGGTAGTTGTTTTTCCTCTCCACTCCACCAGGCTCGGGGCCGAGGGGCTACCCTTTTACCACCCCGAGACCTGGTTGAGGGGCTCACCCGGGCTATATTTCTGGACACCCCTCCAGAAGCCACGTCATCGTCTCGTCATCTAATACCGACAGACCATGCATCCCGTTGGGTGGGTGGTACACCGGGCAATCCAGGATAATATGGTCTGCGGTTTGGTCCTCTGCGCCACACTCGCACGACGCATTTGGGGCCAAGCCCCATCTGTGCATTGATGAGCGGAAACGCCCGACGCCGGTCCGGAGACGATTGAGCCTCACCCAGGATAGCCTTGGCAAGTCCATCCCGAGGGGCTCAGCGCCGGCGACTGGGATGTGGTCGCGGAGTTTGGAGGTGTTAGCCTCCCACTCCGCGCGCCACATATAATCCGCCCATCCTGCCGCACTGATGTTGAGATCTCTGCATTGCTGCCTGAGATCCTGTGCGGCAGGCACAAATGGGTGTCTCGACTTGAGACGCCGGGAGGGCTCCGCTGTTATAGTGAGCCTATCATGGAGCAGATGGTTATTAAGCTCCGCGGCCCGGCAGGCGAGACGTGCTGTGGCTCCCATGCGGCGGAGGCCTGCGGGCTGGATGCCTGCTAGGATGGGAAGGTTGTCCACGGGGGTAGGACGCAGGCATCCTGTCACAATGCGCAAGGCTTCGTTTATAGGCGAGTCGATGAGGCGGGTGTGGGCACTGCGACACCATACTGGGGCGCAGTATTCACTAGTTGAATAAACGAGGGCTAGGGCTGCCGTGCGCAAGGTCCTTGCGCCGGCGCCCCAGCCCGAGCCAACCAGTCGCCTCATCAACGCCACACGAGCTGTTAACTTCTTCCGCAGTGACTCGAGGTGTCGGCGAAACGTGAGCGTCCTGTCCAATGTCACGCCGAGATAGATTGGCTCAGCGGAACATGGCAGGGGAGTTCCATCTAGGTGTACTCTAAGCTCACGTTTAGCCTCCCTGTTGTTAAGGTGGAAGGCAGCCGACACCGTCTTTGCCTCGCTAAGCTTCAATCTCCATTTCCGGAAGTATGCCACTAGTGTCTGCATGTCCTGGCTCAGAATCCCCTCCACAGACTGCCAATTTCCAGCAGAGTACACCACTGCGAGGTCGTCTGCGTAGGCGTACTTCCGCGAGAGTGTGTTGGGCAGGTCATAGGTATAGATATTATAGAGGAGGGGGGCCAGGACCGATCCCTGAGGGACGCCGTTCTTAAGGCGTCGAAGCCTGCTTAGCTGTCCGCGACCGGTGGTGAGGGTAAAGCTGCGGTTACGGATGAGCTCCATGATCATTCTGACCATGTGCCTGTCCGGCAGCAGGCGGAGCAGCTTGCAGGAGAGGCCGCGATGCCATACGGTATCGTAGGCAGCCGTCAGGTCTATAAAGACGGCCCCGGCCTTCTTTTTTGCCGAAAAGCAATCCTCGATGTCTTGAGTCATAAGGGTGACTTGATCTACGGTCGACCTCCCGCGTCGGAACCCGGCCTGCTCACGTGGGAGCAGCGGGTCGACAATTGGTTCGATGCGGGCGTAGATGAGACGCTCGAGGATCTTGAAGGGGATGCATAACAGAGAGATGGGACGGTAACTCTTAGGGTCCCCTTCAGGCTTATTCGGTTTAGGGATCGCAACAACTAGGGCTCTTCGCCAGATTTTGGGGATCTTGAGTTGGCGCAAACAGGAAGTGAGGAACGCTCTCAGCCAGGACTTCAAGGCGGGTGCGGCATGGAGAATAAGCTCCGGGCAGATGGAATCAGGCCCCGGAGCTTTCCCTGGCTTTAGATGCTGGAGGGCAGCAGCGAACTCCTCCGGGGTGAATTCACCGGAGATGTAGTCACTGCTAGGTGTTGGGGCCCTCCAGAGGTCTGACACTTCTTTTGCCACAAGTCGAGACGACTCGCGGTCTTTGCCCTCGTATGACCCACTTTTCACAAATTGTGATGCGATTTTATTTGCAGAGATGGGGCAGTGACGGGGGGAGTGTCTGGACCTACCAGTGAGATTGTTCATGATACTCCATGCCTTACGGCTGGAGTGCGAGAAGTCGATGGAGTCAATGGCCTCCTCCCAGCGCTCCTGTCTTTTACGGCTGAGTCTTGACAGCAAGGCTGTTGCGAGCCTGTCCGACTCAGCTCCTGCAGGGGCCTGGAGGAAAGCACAGTGGAGCTTCTCACACTCCTCATCCCAACACGGTTTGTAGCTAATGCGACGTCCGCGTGGGATGGATTTTTTTGCCGCTTTCACCAACATGCCACAGAAGTCCCGGTACGCCTCATCCACGTTGTTAGAGTTAGGCGATGGGAGGTGCCTTGTGGATTTGTTGGTGAGGAGGCGGAAGCGTTTCCAGTCGGCCTTTCGGAAGTTCCACCGTTTCACTGGCTCACTCGGAACAAGGTTCACGAGTTTGGCCGTTGTTATCAGTGAGGGTCGATGTTGAGACCTCGGGAACTTTCCTAGCACACGTCTATCGGGGAGCCGGTTGTCAGCGCTGGCACTCGCGAATGCCAGGTCAGGGTTCGTCCCAGTGTTCCAACGACCGGAGCGGAAGCTGGCTGCGCCCTTGGGGTCGTACAACAGGGCCAGGCTGTTATTAGCTGCCCAGACAGCCAGGTTCTCTCCGTCGGGTGAGTTGGTGCGGTAGCCCCAGTCTTCATGCTGGCAATTGAAGTCACCAGCATAGATACAGGGGTGGGGGAACACTGGTAGACACACTGGTGTGATTCGCGAGGGTGGAGGTTTGTAGACGTTGATGATTTTTAGACCGGCAACGTCCACGCACAGCCACTCAATCTCCGAGTCAGCCGGGGATTGGTCAGCGAGAGTCCAGCTCAACCTTTGTTGGACAAACGTGGCGAGGCCATGCTTCCTGCTCAGGGTAGACCCAGCTAGCTCAAAGTAGTATAGCCGCTGTTGTGCCCTCTTGATGGTGCCTTTAGTGTTGTCCTTCCAGGCCAGGTCATCCCGCATGTTGTGTCCCAGGAATCGGAGGTTTGAGACTATCTCCACGCTCTCTCCGTCGATGAGCAGGGGCAGGATCTCGGACTTTTTCCTCCTGAAGTCTACGATGAATTCCTGGGTCTTTGACTTGTTTAGCAGCAGGTTGTTTACCTTGCACAGCTTGCTCAATTGCTCTACCTCATCCCTGTACGCCGCCTCGTCCCCCCCCGAGATACATCCCACCACGGTGGTGTCGTCTGCAAACTTTACGATGTAGTTGCTGGGGTGGATGGGGGTGAAGTCGTGGGTGTAGAGGTTGTAGAGGATGGGGCTTAGCACGCAGCCCTGGGGTGACCCAGTGCTGAGGCTGAGGGCTGTGGAGGTGTGGGGGCCCACCCGCACCCTCTGGCGGCGGTCGGTCAGGAAGTCCTTGATCCACGCACATATAGAGTGTGATAGACCCAGGTCTAGTAGTTTGGTCACTAGCCTGTCTGGAAGGATGGTGTTAAAGGCGGAGCTGAAGTCCACGAAGAGCAGTCTCGCGTAGCGGTTTCCCCTCTCCAGGTGGGATAGAGTGGCGTGGAGAGTCGTCGCTATGGCGTCCTCTGTGGACCTGTGGGCTCTGTAGGCGAACTGGTATGGATCCAGGTTGGGCGGGAGGCGTGTGAGTATGTGGGCCCGGACTAGTTTCTCGAAGCACTTCATGATGATTGGTGTGAGTGCCACCGGGCGGTAGTCGTTTAGGCAGCTCACCGTGCTTTTCTTCGGGACTGGGATGATAGTTGAGGTTTTCAGGCAGGGTGGGACGGTGGCCTGGGACAGGGACTGGTTAAAGATGTTGGTGAAAACCCCGGCCAGTCTCTCAGCACCCGTCCCAGGACGCCATCCGGCCCCGAGGCTTTCCTGGGGTCCACCGCCTTCAGTACGCGTCTCACCTCGTGCTCTGTGAGGGTGAGGCTGCTGAGAGCTGGAGAGAGTGGTGTCTGTGTTGTGGTTACCTCCGTTCGCCCCTCGTCGAACCGGGCGTAGAAGGTGTTCAGCTTTCCCGCCAGCAGGGGGTCGTCCTCTGCGGCTGTGAGCCTGTTGGCTCTGAAGTTTGTCATCTGCTGAACCCCCTGCCACATCCGCCTGGAGTCGTTGCTCAGGAGGCATTCCTCAATCTTCTCTCTGTGCTCTGCCTTGGCCGCTTTGATGCCGCGCTTTAGGTTGGCCCTGGTGGAGCTGTACAGCGGTGTGCGCTTCCCTGCGAAGAAGGCGTTGTCCCTCTCATTTAACAGTTTTTGGACCTTCCCAGTCATCCATGGCTTCGTGTTGGGGTAGACCCGGACCCGTTTGTCCACGGTGACTGAGTTGGTGCAGTTCACTATGTGGTTCAGAACCGACGACGTGTACTGTTCCAGGTCCTCATGCTCATATTCCTGCCATAGGGTGTCATTTAGGCAGATCTGCAGTGGAGCGGACCCTTCTGGCCAGGTTCTGACAGTCTTAGTGGTGGTGGGAGCACTTTTCCCCATTGTGGTGTATGCAGGAATCAGGAGGATTGACACATGGTCAGACATGCCTAGATGAGCTAGCGGACTAGCCTTGTAAGCACGTTTGATGTTGGTGTATACCTTATCCAGTGTTTTTTCTCCTCTCGTTGCACATTTTACATGCTGGTAGAACTTGGGTAGTACTGCCTTCAGGTCGACATGATTAAAGTCCCCCGCTATGATGTGGATAGCCTGTGGATCAGTACTTTGTTGGCTACTAATGACGTCGTATAGTCGCGCCAATGCTACTTTGCTGTCTGAGCTAGGTGCAATATACACACATGTAATTAGCACCGCGTTAAACTCCCTAGGCAGGTATGTGGGTCGGCATTTAACAGTCAAGTATTCTAGGTCTGGTGAGCAGTGGCTACTTACAGTTTTCGTGTTTAAGCACCAGCTATCCTTCGTCGATATTATGATCCCACCTCCTCTTGACTTTCCGCTACGCTCCGTACGGTCAGCGCGATGAAGCGTTCGGCCCTCTAAGCTAACGTTAGCGTCCACAATGTTGTCATTTAGCCAGGTTTCGGTCAGAATAATCACACAGCTATCCCCTACGATGCTGTTTTTTGCCACCTGTAGTCTCAGTTCATCCATCTTATTTGTCAGGGATCTGACATTTGAGAGGAAAATGCTTGGAATAGCTGGTTTGTTTGGGCTTCTCCTCAGCCTTGCTAGCAGGCCTCCCCTGCGGCCTCGCTTTTTCCTACGATCCCGCCGCCGGCGTCTCCGCCTCAGGGAGGGGACTATGAACCAGGGCTCTCCCGGTAGCCTGGCGATGTCCGTGTCAATGCTGTATTGCTCCAGGAAATCCGCCCTAACTATCTTGTCGTTTTGCGTGCCGACTTCTAATAAGTCGAGCCTGCTGTAGGTACTATATACACAACTGTTCCCTATAAGTACTAAAAAAAGAGTGAACATACAAAGGTAATTAAAAACACAATGAAACACCAGTGTGGTCGCCCCCCGAGCCTCAGCGTCTAAGCGCGCGGCCATCTTGGACTACGACATCCTTTGCCTTACCCATCAGCCTTGCCAGTATCTCCTCAGCCTGTTCATGCATTGGACATTTCTGCTTTATCAGATAAGCTTTAGACATGTCAATCCAGTCCTGGACTGAACACTTATCAGAACTATCACCTCGGAACATTGGTGGTTCCCTGTCTGATTTTACATTCACAGTAACGCGCGGAACCTCCTGTCTAACAACATTAGGATCAGTTACAGGATCTGGAGGCGATGTGCAGTTGAGGTGTGCACTGCTCATACTACTTGGGTGAACTACACCAGCTGAAATTAACTTGGTTACAATGGACTCGCCAATCTGAGCACCTAGCTGACCCATCATGTCTGAAAGGTGATGAAGAGCTTCAGTGTCATTAACACTGGGTGTGGATGTGGGAGGAGCCTCCCCTGTAAACTGTCCGACAGCAGCACAACCTGGGTCCTGACCTGACCCTGTGCCTCTACCATTGTCAGTAAACAACTGGGAACACCCCACCTCCCTACTATTCAACCCACCGATGACAGCACTGTCAGAAAAGCTCTGACATGCCCCCCATGCACCCCTCCCCATAGGCAACACTGGACTGGCAAAAATCTCATCATTAAAACCTGGCCTCTGAGCCATAGTGGTACAGACTTGCGTTGTGTAATATTACTGAATGAAAAAAAAATAATAATAATAATAATAATAATGTTTAAAAAATATATAAAGTTACAGCAGGACATAAAAACCAAAACAATCAAAGCACTTTTTAAACTGATGTAATCACAGACCTCAGACTGAATGACCATTTACTATAATACTCTGACCACACTTGATCTATCACACTAAGACCTGGCATCCACGCAGCATCCACGGAGATCGGCGTTCAGCTGATCTTGAGATCGACGTGTCACGGCACCAGTGTAACGATGGTCAAACAGGCAACCTTCTTTCAACCAATTCTTTTTATTGACCTGCATAGAAGACATATAAAACACAATTCTTCTCTGGTCTGCAACTCTTGTGAATCCATTAAGATGGCAGCCATATTCTGGTCGTCCCACCGTGTATGTATATTTCACATCAGGATAATTTGTTTACAGAAAGAACACAAATTTCCCTCAAACATTACAAATAACAATTACAAACAACATGTGGAGCAACATACCTGCATAGAAGACATATAAAACACAATTCTTCTCTGGTCTGCAACTCTTGTGAATCTGCGCATTCAAAATAACATACAATAAATGTTCTGTTTCACATCATCACAATACATCACATCATCACAATATATGTAAAAACAAACAGCACAGTACTACACCAACATTTTCACCCTACATTACAAGATTCTCCACACAAACAACAAAACACGAGGAGCATTTTACATCGCGCACATACCCATTAAGATGGCAGCCATATTCTGGTACCACCGTAAGTACGGCAACAACAGAAGGACAAAAGAACACGCAGACCTGCAGTACACCCAAACTCCAAAGGGGGCTCCAACAACAACCAGGGCTGCTCAACAACTAAATTCATTCACCACAACTAAACATACATTCCCAACTCTGTTACACTAACACCAGGGGAGCCACCCCTCCTAAATGTCGTTGTTTGGTACCTGTACTGTAGCAATGATAATAAAGACCATTCATTCATTCATTCATTCATATTCACAAGGGAAAACAAACAGACATGCCAGTTATATCTAGTTTACCAGCAGGCTAATTAGATTCTTTCCAATGCACTTAATGTCAGTGCCATTGTATACGCATAACCTATACAGTGGAAGGTTTCTATTCTAATGAATATTCATAGCTAATTATTATAATGATCTGTCTGAGACATGCAAATGGCAATTTTCAGTGTTACATGAATTTATTCCAAAACGACAGAAGGAATTATTGCCAAGCATTGACTCCACCCCTGGTCAATATCGGATATTCCTCCAGTTTCTTCCAGTGGGTTTGATAGTGTAAAACATGATAAGATGTAATATAACACCTGGGGGGGAGGAGCCTGGAGGTGACAGTCTGGTTGACAGGTAGTGACACCTTGAAGCCCACGGCCTAGAGGAGATAGAACCCCAGGAGGCGGCCTGTCTCCCTGACAACGTGACATTAATTCCCAGCGATATTTAAATTCAACGGCGCGTTTAAATGTTTGTTATTGTCCTGAAAGCAGCCAGGCACGATGGAGGAATCACACAACAGCACCGTGACATTAACGAGCACTACGGATGAAACCGCCAACTTTACGACCGTGGAAACTCAAGCTAAAACGTGGATGATCGACTTTTCTTTTCTAACTTCTTGTCGTTATTTCAAACAAGGCAGATTAGAGGAGTTCAACCAGACATTAGAGGAGTTCAACCAGACATTCTCGGCAATGGTCGGTAAGTGTCCTGGGGGGGTGTTCCATCAACGTCGCTAAAGGAAAATCTAGGCTTATTTCGTTAAGTCTCGCGAGACTCTTAAAAAGATCCAGGCATATCGTGACGTTAGAATTATAAGGTTCTATCTCCATTTTTGGTCAAAATTTAGTTTTTTTACATATTCTGATCCATTAGGTGTTTATTAATGCCTGTGTGGTGTTATTTTTAAAATGTTGACATTTTTGAGTTAGTAATTCATAAAATACAAAGGTTCCATCTCACAGAACATAATGGAATGTAAAAACTTTGACGCTCAATATCTCTGAACTGCCCTAAACGGAGATAGAACCTTATCATTCTAAACTCACGAAGTGTCCTGGTATGGCAGATGCAGAGAAAGGCTGGCACGGGCTAACTCATTTAGCTTATATGCATCGTCTTATCTCATCACTGTTTCAGGGGTCTCTGAGGGGGTCTCGCATTCAAAAGCCAAACAGAAACAGAACATCTGTGCTTTCCTGGCCAGGATCATGCACAGCAAGCAGCTAGGTAACGTACATCTGCACCATCTGACCACTGTACCTACCTCTAACCCAGCGGTTCCCAAACTTTTTCAATCAGGCCCCCCTTGGGTAATTGGAAATATTTTCGAGCCCCCCCTAACCCGGTCCCCACCTAGATTGATATAATTAATTGTATAAAGTTGTACAAACATTACATTTTCTCTTCTAATAATAACAAGACACATACGTATATCCAATTGATTGATTGATTGATTGAAAACTTTATTAGAAGATTTGCAGAAGTAGGTACATGAAAGTACCTATTACATTACATTACATTACATTACATTACATTACATATTACATTCTGTTAGTCAACTAACAGGATAAAAACCCAAGAAAGCCACTGGCTTATTTCAATTGGGGTCCTTGATTCTCAATTCATCGTTACATGTAAGACAGACAAAAAAAACTAGTACTATCTACAAGATAATACAGACAAATAACTAGTACTATCTACAAGATAAACATACATCCATCATGGGAAGAACAATACAACAAAACATAAGGTATGTACAGCGGGTAGGACAGGTGGGGACATACACCACAGGTGGGGGCGGGGGACAAAACACAAAGTATGTACAGTGGGTAGTTCGGGTCTTTTAATTTGATTTTTGATTTAGAGGGTCCAGTTACGGATTGCAGCCTCCTGTAAATGTTTTTTGAGAGTGGTTTTGAAGGTGGGCAGTGTTTTGCACTCCTTTAAGATTATAGGAAGGGCGTTCCACATTTTTACTGCATAGTTTGCAAACGAGTTTAACGCCTTGTTTGTGGTGCAACGTGGTTTGTGGAGCTTCCTCTGGTATTGTATGTGTGGACGTTGTTCACTTTTTGGACTATAGTTTTATATTTTATTATGGGTTGAAAAGGAACATGAGTGCTTGGCAAATGATCCTGTGCCACTGAAATATTCAACATATCAACATTAACTAATTTCTACTGCATCACTATTCTTACTCCACACATTCCTATCACAATTACGATCAATGACTTGTGTGTGCTTGCTTTGCCTTGCAAATCTTCTCAAAGCGGGGTTGTTGTTTTGAGACTGCCACTCTCAGTTCATTCTCAATGTTCAACTTCGACCTGTATTTGCTTTTGATAGCAGCAACAGCAGAAAAGCCTATCTCACACAGGTACGATGTTGCAAAAGGCAGCAGTATTCCCACAGTTGTTGTTTTTTTTATTCTTATTTTTTATTTCTGCGCCCCCCCTGCAGTACCCCCGCGCCCCACTAGGGGGGCGCGCCCCACAGTTTGGGAAACGCTGCTCTAACCCAATACAAACATGGTTGCTAATTCACTTGCTCATATATAGCCAAGATTTGCTTTTGCAGCATGGTCATACGTGTGTGTGTGTGTGTGTGTGTGTGTGTGTGTGTGTGTGTGTGTGTGTGTGTGTTGTAGACGTTCATTTTCACAAAGATGAACAGATAACTCCTCTGATGTCTGCGGTCAAGATCTGGCCTACCTTGAGAAGAGAGGTAGTAGACCAAGTCCTGTTTGAACACGTCACCAATCTCCTCTATGTTCAGGTAAACTTAGCATAAAGGATGTCAATGATTTATATGTTGACCGACTCTTGCACAGAGTATGTTGATGTGACATAATGGCCTCTCTCACACAGTCTGTTGCTGTGTGCTTGGAGAAGGGGCGTTGCTCCATGGCTTCCTCTGTTCTGCAATGGCTTCAGGAGGAATGTGATATCCCACAGGTAAACATCTACTATTGCCATCCTTATTGCCTCAGAGTTTGGGTTAGGGCTGGTGCTAGAGTTAAGACTATGGTTAGGATTAGAGCTAGGGTTAAGGTTAGGACTGGAGCTGCAGCTAGAGTTCAAAGAGTCATATTATGCTCTTTTTCACTTCATATAGAGTCCGGAACGCACATCCTGCGTGAGTGTTGCGGGTGCTTCGTGGAACCTCTTGCTTCACGGGTGTCGATGCTTTTCTATGATGCTACTGATAACGTATCATGGTTTTGAAGGGTTATCCCCCTTGTGTGACTGTTCCGAAAAGCGAGTGGCACTCCAAAGCGAGGGGCAAGGGTAAAAAAGGGAATGGGATAGGGCCATAATAGAGGACCTTTAAGGTTAGGGCAGGTGCTAGGGTTAACACTATGTTTAGGGTTGGACCTAGGGCTAAGGGTTAAGGTTTCACCAATAGATACCCCCAGGCTATGCTGCAACCTCAAGCTTTATTCAGCTTCAACTGCTCTCTTGAAGCACTCTTATGAATGACTTAACATGTTACACCAATATTATGACTGCTCTCCATAGAACTTGACGTCCAAGCTATCGTTTATTGTGAGCAAGAAGGACATCTACCACCAGGTCCTCTTGAACTTCAGCTTCACTCGTCTGCTGGAGGCCATCCAGACTTTCCTGGACTCTTACCTGGAGAAGAACCCCTCTGACTTCCTTCTCAAGGTACTGTGCTTCTGGGAGGTTTCTGAAACATCAACATCTGTCTTAGGATCAGCTCAGGCCCAACTGTAACCCCTAACTTAAGTAGGTAGACCTTGTTAGTAGACCTTAGCTGCAGCTCAGGAGGTTACCCTAAAGTATCATGTGATCATGTAGCATTTATAATATTACACCGAAAGTGACTGAAACAAATTACCGCCAACACGAATATTAATTTAATGATCTAGTAAATGATGTCTTTTCTGTTATTGGCCGACAAGGATAGAATAAGTATATAGTACCATAACCCTTTGTGAATCTGGAATGTGTGTCTTTCAGGCTGCGACTAAAGTGGTCCAGTCATGTCCGAGGAAAGAGGCTGAAGAGGACTCTTCCTTGGCTCTGGACGAGTTGGACACCACCAACGAATCCTCTGACCACTTCAAGGAGTAAGAACTGCTTGTGTGTTTTCAGTCTGTAACTCTGTAAACTGACTGGCTAAAATTCAGTTGTTCAATATAAGCCTATGCCATGTGTTAGCAGTGTATGAAAACAACTGCTCAATTTTGTTTTCTGCCTCATTTCTTAACAGGAATAATGAGACTACTGTTCTTAAGAGGTTAGTATCAGACTGTCTATACCACTCTGCTGTGTATTACAGATATTTAGTTAGTTATTATATAATAATAATAATAATAATAATAATAATAACTTTTATTTGTATAGCACTTTTCCTGCAAACGTTGCAGCTCAAAGTGCTCCAATCTTTATATAAAAATCTAGTCTTGACTTGAACATATTTGCTGAGGTTGCATCCCTAATGTAAACTGGCAGTGCATTCCACAATCTGGGTGCATAACATGAGAATGCAGCCTCACCAAACCTCTTCTTTTCTACATGTGGTACACAGAGACAACCAGCATTACAAAACCATACATATGACCTCTACGGTCTTTTCATATGCTATTCTGAAAGTAGACACAGTATATTAGCTCAGCACTCTGAAAGTTGTCTGACTTGCCTATGCCATGTGTTTACAACAGTAGCAGTATGAAAACAACTGCTCAATATTGTTTTCTGTTCAGAAATGCTCCTTTCCAGTTTAAAAAGTAAATCATGTGCATTCTGCCTCATTTCTTAACAGGAATAATGAGACTACTGTTCTTATGAGGTTGTGTATCTGCTGTGTATTACATATATTTAGTTATGATATGACCTGTATGGTCTTTTGATATGCTAGAATGAAAGTACAGTATATATATAACAGTATATAACTCTGAAAGTTGTCTGACTTTGGGATGATTGAGTGTGTCACCTTGCTAAAGGTGAATGTCCTCCCATGCCAGCACAGTCCAGCCTCTGTCATTAAGCCAGTACATTTGGTCATTACGCTACCTTGGAATATGAACCATTATACTGCGGGCCTATGTGAGGTCAAAAATAATGTGTTTCGCCCCGCGGTGGTGTAGCGGTCTACGCACTGGCCACTAGTGCATGCTGCCCACCGGGGCCGGGGTTCGTATCCCGGCTCGCCAGATCCAGATATGGCCGAGGCACACGGGAAGCGGCATATTGGGCGGCCGCTTCCGAGGGCGGTATAGGAGTATTTCTGGACTAGGATCCGTCGCGCAACACCGCCCCCTGGGCGCCGGAATAACGGTACTGGGCTCGAGGAGCCAGTCAGCTAGTCTGCCTGGCGGCCTCTTCTGGGACTGCCGGCCACGGGGTCGTGCGGCGGATCCTATGCAATAGGCAGGGGATAATTGGATGCTAAGTTGGGTTAAATTGGCTACCAAATTGGGTGAAAAAGGGATAAAATCTGAAAAAACAAATTTAAAAAAATAAATAAATAATGTGTTTCATAATATATGACTTCTAACCCAGACCCAAAAGGAAACTGCTATCCACACACTTTGTGCAGCCATGCTTGAAACCTGAAACTGGCAAAAAGCCCAAAAGAAGGCTGAAACTGGCAAAAAGCCCGAAGCTGGGTAAGTTCTCTCTCAGTACAGAGAAATGGCTGTGTTTTTCTTAGATCATATGCAACGTATGAGTAGGTAATTGTTTTATTAACAAGAACATAGCAAAAACTGTTAAGCGTAGCACATGCAAAGTTGACGGTTGCACCCTGTCTCCCTCAGCGCTAACTCTGCTGCCATACAGACTCAGAGCAGCTTCACCTGAGCTGCTGCCATACAGACTCAGAGCAGCTGCACCTGAGCTGGACACGACCATGTTCAGGAGGAGGGGACCCAACCAGGTCGCCCACAGTATTTCTTCATCACTAACTTACTTTCCCATAACAATGTATTATTATTAATGAATAAAACATGAACAATAATGTTTTGAGACCATTCTGTCTCCAAACTAGAGTTGTGTGAGTTGAGGGCATTTTGAAGTAAGTGCAGCTCAAACCTATTTTCTTTTGTTTTTCTCCAGAAATGGACGTATGAGCTGGATATGCTTCTGAAGGCCGGGGTGAAGCGCCATGGCGAGGGGAAGTGGGCACGTATCTTACAGGACGAGGACTACGACTTTAGCGGTCGCACCGGAGTCATGCTCAAAGACCGGTGGAGGAACCTGAAGAAGTCTTTGGTCGTCTGAGGCCACAGAGCTTGAGTGTGCTGGACACTGTCCTTATCGTCTTTGTACATTACATTATTTCCCAGCAACATGTGATGCACAATAATCTGATATTAATGTGGAGAAGTTCTGTAGGTGAACTAAAGTGGCCCATCTGGTCATTATTATTATTATTATTCGTAAAACTTTGTAACATTGTTATAGTCAAAACAACGTCAATGTCAAAACAACCAGACACCAGCAGAGGGTGCTCCAAATCCTTTTATGATTGTACACAAGTGAAGCAGCATTGTGTAGTACAATGTTCAATCTTGTTTTTTAAATGTAATATATGATTATTTATGTCTGTACATAGAGGAAAGCATTCTATGAACATGAATTTGCTAACTGAGTCTGTCCAATAAAGGCAATGCTCATTTGATGTTGATCTGTGTGGTTTTGGAGTAGATATGACTTATGTTGTTTTTCATAAATAATAGACTGGTCTCGTGATATATCCACAAGGACATATAAGGATATATCCACTTGGATCCCCTCAGGTGTCCATATTAGGACACAACATTGAGACATGTGCTGTGGTTTAGATGAATATGAAGCTGTGGACTTGTGGACAGGAGCACTGCTGGGTTTTCTGGACCTTCTTCCATGTCCCTCTGCAGCGTGGGCTCCCCACCGCCTGCCAATGGAGCATCGCCTTACTGCAACACACACACACACACACACACACACACACAACATGTAGACCGTAGGATTAACAGCCTGTGTTTAAGCAAGAATACACAAGAAGCTGTGCTCTATTTTGGAAGTAGTCATACTTTGAGGGTGTTTCAACCCTTTGACTCTAATTATATACTCCACAGTCTACATGCGATAATAGATTTGGAAACAAATACTAGGGATATATTTAGACGGTGTTATCAGACACGGTGTCAGTAGCCAATAGGGGAAAAGGGCTTGAGTGGAGGTAGGTGTCAGTAGCCAATAGGGGATAAGGGCTTGAGTGGAGGTAGGTGTCAGTAGCCAATAGGGGATAAGGGCTTGACTGGAGGTAGGTGTCAATAGCCAATAAAGGTTTGAGTGGAGATGAGTGAGGGGGGTTTGCAAGAGACCATACTCTGTATTCCCTAAACTTCTCTTCAAAGAGAAAAATGGATAGACAGTGAATTGTAGAAAGCGTGAGACCAGGGTTAAAGGCCAAAGGTCATCCTAACAGGAGAGTGATGAGGGGTATAGTCTTCTACAGCACAAAGAGAACACTGTGTCCAGCCACTCTGTGTCTCTCTGTCCATCTGTCTGTCACACCCCTTTCACACGGATGTTTCAGTTTTAAAAACAAAAACACAGACATTTACACAAACGCTTTATCTGAGCTTTTAATTCAGTGCAGTGTGAGAAACGATAGCAGTAGTTAAACACTAAATCTATAAAATAGATGTACTATTAAACTGTGTGTCTGTCTGCATGAACATACTGTATTTTCCCAAACGACCCCTCCATACCTGTCAAATTCTTGGCCATCTCCTTGGCAGCTGTGGTTGCTATGGTTATGCATGGCGGGCGGTTGGCAGGCCACACACACAGTGTATCCCTCACGTATGTACTGCATCCAGTGTGTGTGTGGCTGGTTCTCCAGTGTACAGAAGGGCGTCAGAGACTCCATCTTATACTCCATACAGAACCTGAGAAAGGAGATGGGGTGCAGGGTTCAAGTTACAGTGATGCCCAGGGAGTGTGCTGGGCCTGCCAGCGGCACTCCCTAATATATTATACTGTATAAACATATTAAGTAACATGGGCGCCCTCATACAGTAAAAAAGACTAATGTTTCCTTTTTGTCCAGGTTAATATGTTTAGGGCAAGTCCAACAGTATGTAATAGGGAGCCTGGTAGGTCAGGTCACAACTGGATGTGGATGTCTTTTCTGTCTGTTCAAAGCAACACACCTATTGTGGATCAGACCTTTTGTCAGCTCATGTTTTATTTCAAAGGGTTCAGTGGAGGCCTCTAAATCTGTGTGTGTGTGTGTGTGTGTGTGTGTGTGTGTGTGTGTGTGTGTGTGTGTGTGTGTGTGTGTGTGTGTGTGTGTGTGTGTGTGTGTGTGTGTGTGCATGTGGTGTGTGTATTATGTGTTGTGTGTGTATATTGCAGGTTTTGCTGTACCTCTTGGGGCAATAAAGTTAATCTTTAATCTTTTAATCTCTCTTTTGTTATATTGTGCCGTAAAGCATTCCTTTCATAAATACATGTCATAATAAATACACTTAAACTATATCCTTATACCATAATGCTAATTACAGAAATACCAAAACATTTATAATATAATAATAATAATAATAATAATAATAATATAATGACAGTAAAGAATATGAACTAACTATGTATATCTTTTTAAATATAGGCCTATATATTAAAATTAAGGTTGACACAATGAAGGGCCACTTATTTTCTTTGTTTTATATTTTCTAAAATTAAAAAAAAAAAGTCTGGATACAATGTTAGGGGGCCCCCTAGTGGCTGGGGCCCCCCCGCGGTGGATGCGATGGACAAACTTCGAATTCTGACGTCTGCCGTGTGAGACCAGGTTGGACTAATCGCAGACCGGACCGCGTGAATGAATGAAACCATCATTGAGAAAATGTAAATGTCTCCTCTTTCGTTTAAATTTGTTTTTCAGATTTTATCCCTTTTTTCACCCAATTTGGTAGCCAATTGAACCCAACCTAGCATCCAATTATCCCCTGCCTATTGCGAGGGATCCGCCGCACGACCCCGCGGCCGGCAGTCCCAGAGGAGGCCGCCAGGCAGACTAGCTGACTGGCTCCTCGAGCCCAGCACCGTTATTCCAGCACCAGACGGGGGCGCTGTTGCGCGACGGATCCTTGTCCGGAACTACTCCTATACCCCCCTCGGGAGCGGCCGCCCAATATGCCGTTCCCCGTGTGTGCCCTGGCCATATCCGGGTCTGGCGAGCCGGGATACGAACCCCGGCCCCGGTGGGCAGCATGCACTAGTGGCCAGTGCTTAGACCGCTACACCACCGCGGGGCAATGTCTCCTCTTTCAACTGGCTCATATTGGTCTCCTAGTGCACAAAGCACAACAGATTGCACAGATTAACAGATGAACAGATGAACAGATTAATATATGATCACACAAAGAGACCGAGGCTATAGGCTAGATCTGATCAAACATAAATAAATAAAACCTTCGACGCGTGACTTCTCCGCTACAGACAGTTTCTGTTTCTAGATGTTTCCACCTGTTGCGGACACACAGCCACTTTCTATGGGAATGCATCTGCACACACAGGAGAATCTTTAAGACTTTTAAAGGGGATTTATAAATTATGCAATATTGTTAATTGGCAACGATGAAAGTTACAAAAATCGAATGCATATCTAATGAAGCTACAAACATCTATAAATATGTTATTTTTAAGTGTGCATGTGCGTGTGCGTGTAGTATTGTTTCTTCTAAGCCCAGTTATTCTAAACCCACTTCGGATGAGATAATAACTTTACAAGCCAACGTAGATCCGTTAACAAGTCAACTGGAAGTTACACTTTTTACAGTTTCAACTTCTCATTCTCACAACCACCTGTGTGCAACCTTACACATGACAAAATCACATCAAAATCACATCAAAATCACATCAAAATCACATCAGAATCACATCAAAATCACAACACTGACAAAGAGGGATGCAAGCTTTGAGGAAGGGGGAAGAAAACGTGGATTTTTCTTAATTTTCTCCTATTTACCTGTGCTCCCTTTACCTGGTATGCTACTGCTCTCCTGGGCAAATATACCCGAGCATTTCTCCCGGTCCACATGGCCCGCCAGACACAGCTCCGTGACGATCTGGAGGACCCGTTGGCACAGGCTGATCCCGTCCTCCGCGCTGTGGACACTCATCATGTCCCTCCGGTTAACGGTCCATCGCATGGTGCGTCCCTCCGGTTAACGGTCCATCGCATGCAGGGCTGGACTGGGACAAAAATTAGGCCCTGGCATTTTTGGCCCAGACAGGCCCACCCCAATCGGTCGGACCACACCCACCAGCACAAAAATACTTGCCTTATATACTCGTCTTATATACTGTGCTGTACAGTCATATGACAAACTGTAGTATTCCCCCAAACCACTACAAAGACGACTACATACAGTAAGCAATGGTACCAGTGCAAGTAGACCAGTGTACTCAGTGATCAGATTCCAGAGCGAATTTACGAACGCAGCCTTGTTGTTCTAGATTTTTTTTCCATTATCAACCTATCATTGCGCTTTAGAGTAAAACAAAGCACGCAACTGTCGCGTCTATCTTTTCATGGCAACTCTACATTGTGATTTAAAAGGGATATTAACTAATATTAAGTAATATTATTACTTGGTTACATTTTGCAATTGATCCGCGGTACACATGCGTGCCGAACCGTGGGGGGCGATCCGTTACACCCCTACACAGCTACCTATATTTTCCTTACCGGGTCAACGGTTACAGGCTGACTTGGCCCCGCTTCTTCTGTATCCTCTCTATCCTCTGTATCTGTACCCTGCTCCCGCTCCTCCCTGCCAGCCTCCTCTTCAACCTGTTGCTGTTGCTGCTGTGGTAAACTTGAGGGTGCAGCAAACATGTCCCTAATGTTTACACATTTGGCAGCATCTGCCTCGAGTTTCTTTTTGTTTTTCTCCCTAAGTTTTTCCCAGCCTCCCTTCCGTTTTAGTGTGCTTTTGCGCTCCATCTCTCTTAGTATCTATCTAGTAACTATCCAGGCTAACTAAATTTATTTTGCCGGCCGGCTCGGCCCAAAACTACCGCGAAACTGAGACGGAGGTCTGGTGCTGCGTGCGTGCGTGACCCCTGACCCCCTTCTCTCTGTTGATTGGGCCAGCCCAGTGTCTGTATAGGAAATCATCCAATGGGCCGCTGTCCCTGATTTATGGGCCGTTCAATGGTAGCTTTCGATTTATGGGCCGTTCGATGGTAGCTTTCGGCCGGGCCGGCTGGTAAAAAAAAAACAAAAACAAAAAAAACGTTTTTTTTTATTTTAATTTTAATTTTATTTTGCCGGTCGGCTCGGCCCAAAACTACCGCGGCCCACCGGGCAAATGCCCGGTATGCCAGATGGCCAGTCCAGCCCTGATCGCATGGTGCGGCCACGTCCATCTCCCACTGCGCAATGACGCGACTGACAGCCTAGGCGCGCTTCTCGCGTTTGGACCAAAAGATGCCGAGCGCACTTAGGCATTCACCCCAGCCACTCACTGGCCAATAGGAATGCCGAGCGCACTTAGGCATTCACCCCCGCTCACTGGCCAATAGGAACGAAGCATCTAAGACCCTATATACCTGCTACAGTGTTAAACTTGAACAGGGCTTTGATAGTCACCAGTTGTTTTCACAGATTATTTGTTTATTTACATTATCTGTTTTCTATTGTTGGTAAATATGTAAATACATTTGATTTAATTTAACAAATATTATATTAATATTGAAATTGCAGATTATTAATTATTAATCTCTGAGTATTGGAGAAGGGGTAGGATTAAATAAGCCTATGCTTCTTCCTACTCCTTTTCGGACATGTGAAGTAAATAGTGTTTTTTGTTTTGTTTAGTTTTTTCTTGTTTTTGTTTTGTTTTTTGTTGTTATAACTATTTCTTTTTTCACATGTTCGAAATAAAGCTTTCATTCATTCATTCATTCATTCATTCAACAGACGATTTGTGTGTAATTACTGATCTCAGTCCTATAATAACCAGCCTACGATGCTTGTGTGTCTTCTGTGTCTTTCACAGATGTGTTCTGTGAATGCCAATTATCTCATCTTGTTCCTCGATATTATATTCTAGTGGCCAAGCTTTAACATGCTTCCTCAAAACCTCACTGTAAATTATATTTCATTAATTCTTGCCTTATATATACAGATATTCAATATCTGATTGTCTGGTGTGTGTGTGTGTGTGTGTGTGTGTGTGTGTGTGTGTGTGTGTGTGTGTGTGTATGTGTGTGTGTGTGTGTGTGTGTGTGTGTACACACGTGCATGCATGGTGTCTGCGTGTGTGTGTGTGTGTGTGTGTGTGTGTGTGTGTGTGTGTGTGCGTGTGGTGTGTGTGTATTATGTGTTGTGTGTGTATATTGCAGGTTTTGCTGTACCTCTTGGGGCAATAAAGTTAATCTTTAATCTTTTAATCTCTCTTTTGTTATATTGTGCCATAGTCAAGCATTCCTTTCATAAATACATGTCATAATAAATACACTTCAACTATATCCTTATACCATAATGCTAATTACAGAAATACCAAAACATTTATATTAATATAATAATAATAATAATAATAATAATAATAATATAATGACAGTAAAGAATATGAACAGTCACCTGCAGTAACATGCAGGATGACCTGTCCTGGAAGGACAACACAAAAGCCACCATCAAGAAGGCACAACAGCGGCTATACATCCTGAGAGTCCTCAGGAAGGAACACAGCAAGCAGGAGATACTGGTGACCTTCTACCGCGGCGCAGTGGAGAGCATCCTCACCTACGGCATCTGCAACTGGTTCTCCAGCTGCACAACCGCGGAGAGAAATGCGCTACAGAGAGTCGTGAGAACAGCCCAGAAGATCACCGGCGCCCCCCTCCCCTCTCTGGAAGAGCTGTACAACACACGCTGTCTCAGGAAGGCCTCCAAGATCTCCAGGGACCCAACCCACCCTGGGTACGAACACTTTACCCGGCTGCCCTCGAAAAGGCGGTTCAGGACCATGGCCGCAAGGACAAACAGACTGAAGAACAGCTTCTACCCAGGGCTCTACGCTAACCTTTTTCACTAGGAGCACATGTGCTCCTAAATGAAAAATTTTAGGGGCACACAAAGACATTTAGGAGCACAGTGAAACATTTTATAATAACACATTTTTATTAGTGATTTTGCAGTTTTTGCACCAAAATCACACATTGGCCCATGCCTACAGCCCTACTAGACGCAGAGGATATCAGTTGTCCATATGCTTTTGTATGTTGGCCGTCTGGCACGCTTAGAGGTCAGCCAGCGGTCCACGGCAGGAGTGGGATCGAAGTCATCGACAGAAGGCCCCTCCAGGCTCATCTCTCTCGTTAGTTGAACCAGCTTGCGAATTACTTGGGCCCTCACCGGATTCCACTTTTTCTTTGTTTCTTTGACTCGCAAAATACAAATGAATGGGCTTCATTTTCTTCATTTTGAGTCAAACTTTCGATAGCGCAGCCGTGTTCTTCTCAGGGAAAGTTCACACCACACGTTATCACAGAGAACTGTACTGTGGTTGGCGGAATCGGATTGTGGCTTGTGGAATGTGGGACTTGTAGTTTAAAAAAAAAAAAAATATTGTAGTGTAGTGACCGCTCGTTAGCGAGCAAAGTATTCAGAATTCACGGCGTGTGTTGACTCAATCACCCAGGCTGCTTAGCGGGTGATATGACGGGATATAAGTGGGACAGAGATGAATGAATGTTGTTGTTGTCAGTACGCATGCAGAGAGTGAGAAAGCTGAAATCTTTCACTCGTGAATTATTTTCCCGGTTCGCGCAGATTTATTTTTAGAATTAAAAAATATATATATATTAAAAAAAAAAAACTGTACTCGCACAGTGTGCTCGTGAATTGATTTCTCTAGTCGCACAGATGTATTTTTAGTCGCAATTGCGAGTGAAATGGTCGCACTGTAGAGCCCTGTGTTGCCCCCCCCCTACTCACCCTGCTACTATGTGTTGCCCCCCCCCCTACTCACCCTGCTACTATGTGTTGCCCCCCCCTACTCACCCTGCTACTATGTGTTGCCCCCCCCCTACTCACCCTGCTACTATGTGTTGCCCCCCCCTACTCACCCTGCTACTATGTGTTGCCCCCCCCCTACTCACCCTGCTACTATGTGTTGCCCCCCCCTACTCACCCTGCTACTATGTGTTGCCCCCCCCCTACTCACCCTGCTACTATGTGTTGCCCCCCCCCTACTCACCCTGCTACTATGTGTTGCCCCCCCCCCCTACTCACCCTGCTACTATGTGTTGCCCCCCCCCTACTCACCCTGCTACTATGTGTTGCCCCCCCCTACTCACCCTGCTACTATGTGTTGCCCCCCCCCTACTCACCCTGCTACTATGTGTTGCCCCCCCTCTACTCACCCTGCTACTATGTGTTGCCCCCCCTACTCACCCTGCTACTATGTGTTGCCCCCCCTACTCACCCTGCTACTATGTGTTGCCCCCCCCCCTACTCACCCTGCTACTATGTGTTGCCCCCCCCTACTCACCCTGCTACTATGTGTTGCCCCCCCCTACTCACCCTGATACTATGTGTTGCCCCCCCCCTACTCACCCTGCTACTATGTGTTGCCCCCCCCCCTACTCACCCTGCTACTATGTGTTGCCCCCCCCCTACTCACCCTGCTACTATGTGTTGCCCCCCCCCTACTCACCCTGCTACTATGTGTTGCCCCCCCCTACTCACCCTGCTACTATGTGTTGCCCCCCCCCTACTCACCCTGCTACTATGTGTTGCCCCCCCCCCTACTCACCCTGCTACTATGTGTTGCCCCCCCCCCCTACTCACCCTGCTACTATGTGTTGCCCCCCCCTACTCACCCTGCTACTATGTGTTGCCCCCCCCCTTCTCACCCTGCTACTATGTGTTGCCCCCCCCCCTACTCACCCTGCTACTATGTGTTGCCCCCCTGCTACTCACCCTGCTACTATGTGTTGCCCCCCCCCCTACTCACCCTGCTACTATGTGTTGCCCCCCCCTACTCACCCTGCTACTATGTGTTGCCCCCCTGCTACTCACCCTGCTACTATGTGTTGCCCCCCCCCCTACTCACCCTGCTACTATGTGTTGCCCCCCCCCCTACTCACCCTGCTACTATGTGTTGCCCCCCCCTACTCACCCTGCTACTATGTGTTGCCCCCCTGCTACTCACCCTGCTACTATGTGTTGCCCCCCCCACTCACCCTGCTACTATGTGTTGCCCCCCCCTACTCACCCTGCTACTATGTGTTGCCCCCCCCCTACTCACCCTGCTACTATGTGTTGCCCCCCCCTACTCACCCTGCTACTATGTGTTGCCCCCCCCCTACTCACCCTGCTACTATGTGTTGCCCCCCCCTACTCACCCTGCTACTATGTGTTGCCCCCCCCTACTCACCCTGCTACTATGTGTTGCCCCCCCCTACTCACCCTGCTACTATGTGTTGCCCCCCCCTACTCACCCTGCTACTATGTGTTGCCCCCCCCTACTCACCCTGCTACTATGTGTTGCCCCCCCCCTACTCACCCTGCTACTATGTGTTGCCCCCCTGCTACTCACCCTGCTACTATGTGTTGCCCCCCCCTACTCACCCTGCTACTATGTGTTGCCCCCCCCTACTCACCCTGCTACTATGTGTTGCCCCCCCCCCCTACTCACCCTGCTACTATGTGTTGCCCCCCCCTACTCACCCTGCTACTATGTGTTGCCCCCCCCCCCTACTCACCCTGCTACTATGTGTTGCCCCCCCCCTACTCACCCTGCTACTATGTGTTCCCCCCCCCTACTCACCCTGCTACTATGTGTTGCCCCCCCCTACTCACCCTGCTACTATGTGTTGCCCCTCCCCTACTCACCCTGCTACTATGTGTTGCCCCCCCTACTCACCCTGCTACTATGTGTTGCCCCCCCCTACTCACCCTGCTACTATGTGTTGCCCCCCCCTACTCACCCTGCTACTATGTGTTGCCCCCCCCTACTCATCCTGCTACTATGTGTTGCCCCCCCCCCTACTCACCCTGCTACTATGTGTTGCCCCCCCCCTACTTACCCTGCTACTATGTGTTGCCCCCCCCCTACTCACCCTGCTACTATGTGTTGCCCCCCCCTACTCACCCTGCTACTATGTGTTGCCCCCCCCCTACTCACCCTGCTACTGTGTTGCCCCCCCCTACTCACCCTGCTACTATGTGTTGCCCCCCCCTACTCACCCTGCTACTATGTGTTGCCCCCCCCCTACTCACCCTGCTACTATGTGTTGCCCCCCCCCCTACTCACCCTGCTACTATGTGTTGCCCCCCCCCCTACTCACCCTGCTACTATGTGTTGCCCCCCCCCCTACTCACCCTGCTACTATGTGTTGCCCCCCCCTACTCACCCTGCTACTATGTGTTGCCCCCCCCCCTCTACTCACCCTGCTACTATGTGTTGCCCCCCCCTACTCACCCTGCTACTATGTGTTGCCCCCCCCCTACTCACCCTGCTACTATGTGTTGCCCCCCCCCCTACTCACCCTGCTACTATGTGTTGCCCCCCCCCTACTCACCCTGCTACTATGTGTTGCCCCCCCCCCTACTCACCCTGCTACTATGTGTTGCCCCCCCCCCTACTCACCCTGCTACTATGTGTTGCCCCCCCCCCTACTCACCCTGCTACTATGTGTTGCCCCCCCCCCTACTCACCCTGCTACTATGTGTTGCCCCCCCCCTACTCACCCTGCTACTATGTGTTGCCCCCCCCCCTCTACTCACCCTGCTACTATGTGTTGCCCCCCCCTACTCACCCTGCTACTATGTGTTGCCCCCCCTACTCACCCTGCTACTATGTGTTGCCCCCCCCTACTCACCCTGCTATTATGTGTTGCCCCCCCCTACTCACCCTGCTACTATGTGTTGCCCCCCCTACTCACCCTGCTACTATGTGTTGCCCCCCCCTACTCACCCTGCTACTATGTGTTGCCCCCCCCCCCTACTCACCCTGCTACTATGTGTTGCCCCCCCCTACTTACCCTGCTACTATGTGTTGCCCCCCCCTACTCACCCTGCTACTATGTGTTGCCCCCCCCTACTCACCCTGCTACTATGTGTTGCCCCCCCCCTACTCACCCTGCTACTATGTGTTGCCCCCCCCTACTCACCCTGCTACTATGTGTTGCCCCCCCCCTACTCACCCTGCTACTATGTGTTGCCCCCCCCCCCTACTCACCCTGCTACTATGTGTTGCCCCCCCCTACTCACCCTGCTACTATGTGTTCCCCCCCCCTACTCACCCTGCTACTATGTGTTGCCCCCCCCTACTCACCCTGCTACTATGTGTTGCCCCCCCCTACTCACCCTGCTACTATGTGTTGCCCCCCCCCTACTCACCCTGCTACTATGTGTTGCCCCCCCCTACTCACCCTGCTACTATGTGTTGCCCCCCCCCTACTCACCCTGCTACTATGTGTTGCCCCCCCCTACTCACCCTGCTACTATGTGTTGCCCCCCCCCTACTCACCCTGCTACTATGTGTTGCCCCCCCCTACTCACCCTGCTACTATGTGTTGCCCCCCCCCCCTACTCACCCTGCTACTATGTGTTGCCCCCCCCCTACTCACCCTGCTACTATGTGTTGCCCCCCCCTACTCACCCTGCTACTATGTGTTGCCCCCCCCCTACTCACCCTGCTACTATGTGTTGCCCCCCCTCTACTCACCCTGCTACTATGTGTTGCCCCCCCTACTCACCCTGCTACTATGTGTTGCCCCCCCTACTCACCCTGCTACTATGTGTTGCCCCCCCCCCCTACTCACCCTGCTACTATGTGTTGCCCCCCCCTACTCACCCTGCTACTATGTGTTGCCCCCCCCTACTCACCCTGATACTATGTGTTGCCCCCCCCCCTACTCACCCTGCTACTATGTGTTGCCCCCCCCCCTACTCACCCTGCTACTATGTGTTGCCCCCCCCCTACTCACCCTGCTACTATGTGTTGCCCCCCCCTACTCACCCTGCTACTATGTGTTGCCCCCCCCTACTCACCCTGCTACTATGTGTTGCCCCCCCCCTACTCACCCTGCTACTATGTGTTGCCCCCCCCCCCTACTCACCCTGCTACTATGTGTTGCCCCCCCCCCCTACTCACCCTGCTACTATGTGTTGCCCCCCCCTACTCACCCTGCTACTATGTGTTGCCCCCCCCCTTCTCACCCTGCTACTATGTGTTGCCCCCCCCCCTACTCACCCTGCTACTATGTGTTGCCCCCCTGCTACTCACCCTGCTACTATGTGTTGCCCCCCCCCCTACTCACCCTGCTACTATGTGTTGCCCCCCCCTACTCACCCTGCTACTATGTGTTGCCCCCCTGCTACTCACCCTGCTACTATGTGTTGCCCCCCCCCTACTCACCCTGCTACTATGTGTTGCCCCCCCCCTACTCACCCTGCTACTATGTGTTGCCCCCCCCTACTCACCCTGCTACTATGTGTTGCCCCCCTGCTACTCACCCTGCTACTATGTGTTGCCCCCCCCACTCACCCTGCTACTATGTGTTGCCCCCCCCTACTCACCCTGCTACTATGTGTTGCCCCCCCCCTACTCACCCTGCTACTATGTGTTGCCCCCCCCTACTCACCCTGCTACTATGTGTTGCCCCCCCCCTACTCACCCTGCTACTATGTGTTGCCCCCCCCTACTCACCCTGCTACTATGTGTTGCCCCCCCCTACTCACCCTGCTACTATGTGTTGCCCCCCCCCTACTCACCCTGCTACTATGTGTTGCCCCCCCCTACTCACCCTGCTACTATGTGTTGCCCCCCCCTACTCACCCTGCTACTATGTGTTGCCCCCCCCCTACTCACCCTGCTACTATGTGTTGCCCCCCTGCTACTCACCCTGCTACTATGTGTTGCCCCCCCCTACTCACCCTGCTACTATGTGTTGCCCCCCCCTACTCACCCTGCTACTATGTGTTGCCCCCCCCCCCTACTCACCCTGCTACTATGTGTTGCCCCCCCCTACTCACCCTGCTACTATGTGTTGCCCCCCCCCCCTACTCACCCTGCTACTATGTGTTGCCCCCCCCCTACTCACCCTGCTACTATGTGTTCCCCCCCCCTACTCACCCTGCTACTATGTGTTGCCCCCCCCTACTCACCCTGCTACTATGTGTTGCCCCTCCCCTACTCACCCTGCTACTATGTGTTGCCCCCCCTACTCACCCTGCTACTATGTGTTGCCCCCCCCTACTCACCCTGCTACTATGTGTTGCCCCCCCCTACTCACCCTGCTACTATGTGTTGCCCCCCCTACTCATCCTGCTACTATGTGTTGCCCCCCCCCCTACTCACCCTGCTACTATGTGTTGCCCCCCCCCTACTTACCCTGCTACTATGTGTTGCCCCCCCCCTACTCACCCTGCTACTATGTGTTGCCCCCCCCTACTCACCCTGCTACTATGTGTTGCCCCCCCCCTACTCACCCTGCTACTGTGTTGCCCCCCCCTACTCACCCTGCTACTATGTGTTGCCCCCCCCTACTCACCCTGCTACTATGTGTTGCCCCCCCCCTACTCACCCTGCTACTATGTGTTGCCCCCCCCCCTACTCACCCTGCTACTATGTGTTGCCCCCCCCCCTACTCACCCTGCTACTATGTGTTGCCCCCCCCCTACTCACCCTGCTACTATGTGTTGCCCCCCCCTACTCACCCTGCTACTATGTGTTGCCCCCCCCCCTCTACTCACCCTGCTACTATGTGTTGCCCCCCCCTACTCACCCTGCTACTATGTGTTGCCCCCCCCCTACTCACCCTGCTACTATGTGTTGCCCCCCCCCCTACTCACCCTGCTACTATGTGTTGCCCCCCCCCTACTCACCCTGCTACTATGTGTTGCCCCCCCCCCTACTCACCCTGCTACTATGTGTTGCCCCCCCCCTACTCACCCTGCTACTATGTGTTGCCCCCCCCCTACTCACCCTGCTACTATGTGTTGCCCCCCCCCCTACTCACCCTGCTACTATGTGTTGCCCCCCCCCTACTCACCCTGCTACTATGTGTTGCCCCCCCCCCTCTACTCACCCTGCTACTATGTGTTGCCCCCCCCTACTCACCCTGCTACTATGTGTTGCCCCCCCTACTCACCCTGCTACTATGTGTTGCCCCCCCCTACTCACCCTGCTATTATGTGTTGCCCCCCCCTACTCACCCTGCTACTATGTGTTGCCCCCCCTACTCACCCTGCTACTATGTGTTGCCCCCCCCTACTCACCCTGCTACTATGTGTTGCCCCCCCCCCCTACTCACCCTGCTACTATGTGTTGCCCCCCCCTACTTACCCTGCTACTATGTGTTGCCCCCCCCTACTCACCCTGCTACTATGTGTTGCCCCCCCCTACTCACCCTGCTACTATGTGTTGCCCCCCCCCTACTCACCCTGCTACTATGTGTTGCCCCCCCCTACTCACCCTGCTACTATGTGTTGCCCCCCCCCTACTCACCCTGCTACTATGTGTTGCCCCCCCCCCCTACTCACCCTGCTACTATGTGTTGCCCCCCCCCTACTCACCCTGCTACTATGTGTTCCCCCCCCCTACTCACCCTGCTACTATGTGTTGCCCCCCCCTACTCACCCTGCTACTATGTGTTGCCCCTCCCCTACTCACCCTGCTACTATGTGTTGCCCCCCCTACTCACCCTGCTACTATGTGTTGCCCCCCCCTACTCACCCTGCTACTATGTGTTGCCCCCCCCTACTCACCCTGCTACTATGTGTTGCCCCCCCCTACTCATCCTGCTACTATGTGTTGCCCCCCCCCCTACTCACCCTGCTACTATGTGTTGCCCCCCCCCTACTTACCCTGCTACTATGTGTTGCCCCCCCCCTACTCACCCTGCTACTATGTGTTGCCCCCCCCTACTCACCCTGCTACTATGTGTTGCCCCCCCCCTACTCACCCTGCTACTGTGTTGCCCCCCCCTACTCACCCTGCTACTATGTGTTGCCCCCCCCTACTCACCCTGCTACTATGTGTTGCCCCCCCCCTACTCACCCTGCTACTATGTGTTGCCCCCCCCCCTACTCACCCTGCTACTATGTGTTGCCCCCCCCCCTACTCACCCTGCTACTATGTGTTGCCCCCCCCCCTACTCACCCTGCTACTATGTGTTGCCCCCCCCTACTCACCCTGCTACTATGTGTTGCCCCCCCCCCTCTACTCACCCTGCTACTATGTGTTGCCCCCCCCTACTCACCCTGCTACTATGTGTTGCCCCCCCCCTACTCACCCTGCTACTATGTGTTGCCCCCCCCCCTACTCACCCTGCTACTATGTGTTGCCCCCCCCCTACTCACCCTGCTACTATGTGTTGCCCCCCCCCCTACTCACCCTGCTACTATGTGTTGCCCCCCCCCTACTCACCCTGCTACTATGTGTTGCCCCCCCCCCTACTCACCCTGCTACTATGTGTTGCCCCCCCCCCTACTCACCCTGCTACTATGTGTTGCCCCCCCCTACTCACCCTGCTACTATGTGTTGCCCCCCCCCCTCTACTCACCCTGCTACTATGTGTTGCCCCCCCCTACTCACCCTGCTACTATGTGTTGCCCCCCCTACTCACCCTGCTACTATGTGTTGCCCCCCCCTACTCACCCTGCTATTATGTGTTGCCCCCCCCTACTCACCCTGCTACTATGTGTTGCCCCCCCTACTCACCCTGCTACTATGTGTTGCCCCCCCCTACTCACCCTGCTACTATGTGTTGCCCCCCCCCCTACTCACCCTGCTACTATGTGTTGCCCCCCCCTACTTACCCTGCTACTATGTGTTGCCCCCCCCTACTCACCCTGCTACTATGTGTTGCCCCCCCCTACTCACCCTGCTACTATGTGTTGCCCCCCCCCTACTCACCCTGCTACTATGTGTTGCCCCCCCCTACTCACCCTGCTACTATGTGTTGCCCCCCCCCTACTCACCCTGCTACTATGTGTTGCCCCCCCCCTACTCACCCTGCTACTATGTGTTGCCCCCCCCCTACTCACCCTGCTACTATGTGTTGCCCCCCCTACTCACCCTGCTACTATGTGTTGCCCCCCCCTACTCACCCTGCTACTATGTGTTGCCCCCCCCCTACTCACCCTGCTACTATGTGTTGCCCCCCCCCTACTCACCCTGCTACTATGTGTTGCCCCCCCCTACTCACCCTGCTACTATGTGTTGTGTATCTTTTTTGACTAAATAAGAAAGTGAAACTAAGAAAAATGAGGAAGTACATAAACCCATAAATACAACACTGGTTAACTGCAACAATATTCATTTACTGTAATCACAACCAAAGCCTCTTTAGGCGCCCTGATCCTTCACACATGGTAGGTGGTTGTTTGAATACAGTTTCTATTCTTAAATGTATGTTCTATTAAATGTATGATTAATATTATTATTTTTATCGTAATAGTTAAATTTGTGGTTTGAAGTGATTAAAATGCATAGGAAAACGTTTATTGTACCGTAATCTCTGATCAGTATATTCATAATCAATTGAACTCAAGGAGTGTGTAGTACAAGGATTTGTTGATTTTATAGAACTCCTGTACATTGTTATTTAAAATGTTGGTGCCCTTGCTAATGAAGACTCCTTGGTTCTGGGTACTGCAGTGAGATATGGTTCTCTGATCAAATTTACAGGACATTGTGTATCTAATAATCACCTGTTCTCTCTGGTAGATATATAATCAGGGTTATGTATTAAATATCTCCTATATGCAAAGCAATATGCTCTGGCTGAAATGCAGAGGCATCAGGATTTCCTGACTCCTTAATTTTCTTCGTTTTCAGACAAAAAAAAAATGTGTCACCTTTTTGGGCCATCACCAGTTTGCACCCCTGCTTGTACTAAGCTCATTAGACTTTCATAAATCTTGTTCTTCAACAATTTTTTGGGTGTAGGTTTGTGTTGTGTTTGTATTAAACATATAGGGAGAGAGGTTTTATGACTGTTTAAGCAGTGGAGTACACATAGTACATGATTGTCATCCCTCCTATCGTCACTGATCCGGCAGGATGGGTACAAGCGACACAATGAAACCGTTGACATCCATTGTTAGATCTGGTATGTTTGTAAGTGTGCATGTGATCAGCAGTACATGTGTTTTAGGCTGCAGACCCTGCTGTTGTGAAGAAGCTGCCTGACCTCCCAGAGCTGGAGTTCATCCGGGTGACACAGGCCAGCTTCAAGGCCCAGGTATGACCTCTGACCCTGTATCACGCCCTCGGATTGAACAAGAGTGAGATTGTGTGCAATAGATAAAGCATGTCTATTATAAGTAAGTCAACCATCCATGCCATATCATCGCCTCTATCATGTCCTTGGTTCAATTCCGTCCATCGAACATATGCTGCAAGTCATCCCCTCCCTCTCTCTCACCCATACTTCCTGTCAATCTCTACTGTCTCTATCTGTCTCTACTTTCTCTCTCTCTCTCTCTCCCGACGTAGGCGGTCGCATTTTGCTCCCTCTACCCTCCCACCACCGTTGTCTTGTCTGCTTTTTCCTTTCCTTGTAGTCTTTGGTTGTATATGTTCTATTGTAAAGTGCTTTGAGTTGCATTTCATGTACGAAAGGCGCTATATAAATAAAGCTTTACTTACTTACTATCCTAATAAAGCAAAAATGCCCTATTTTTTTTTTTTTACTTTTGTGTTTTGTGTCTCAGGCTGAGGAGATGGCTGTCTGTCCACACACTGAGGAGATGGCTGTCTGTCCACACCCTGACAGCACTCAGACAGCCTTTGATGCCTTGGCCACAGTGAGGCTTCTGTGAGTTATTACTTTTATACTTTTTATGCAGTATGTCTGTTTGTTTATGTTGACGTAAAGATGATTATTATTATGGTACTTCACATTTGTTGACATGTATCGTTTCAAGACTGTGCGTGTGTTTCTGTGTGTGTGTCAGGGGGGTGGAGGTCCAGGCCCAGAGTTCAGAGGTCAGGGCCCTGAAGGCAGAGGAGGCCCTCCAGGCAGCGCTGGAGAAGATCCAGAACCTGGAGAGACAGCTACTCCAGGCAGCGCTGGAGAAGATCCAGAACCTGGGCCATATTCCACAAAGCTCGATAAAGTTCTAAGCCTCGAAAATGTTAGCTTGCTTTCGGTGCCATCAATGTGGCTCAAATAATTCGCTGCTTGGTTGAGCTCCTTCTGAGTCAGATATAATTAGCCTGGTCCCGACCAGGCTAAAACACAGGCTATAGTCATCCGTGCGTCAAAAAAGGCTCACAGGCGGAAACTAAACCCTGAACGAAAGTTCCTCATGTGTCTTTTAGGAAATATTAGTTCCCACTTCACACGAGATAGATAGATTAGATAGTTTGATTAGATAGTTTGACTGTGTGATAGATAGATAATTTGATATTTTGAAAGTGTGATCGATCGATAGATAGTTTGATTGTGTGATAGATAACTTGATATTTTGAAAGTGTGATAGATAGATCGATAAAGAAAAGAGTGTAAAAAAAAAAAGAAGTAATTGTCTCAACTTGCATTGCTGTCATCACAGCGGTCTGGTTGGCGTAGTGGTTAAGGCTGCGGACTCGAGTTCCAAAGGTTGCGGGTTCGAGACTTGACTAAGTCATTCATTTTTTTTTTTTTACATTTAACCGAAGATTTCATGCAAAGGTTTCAAACACCATTGTAATCGTGTCAGTTCTTGTAAATTAGCCTGCACCATAATTTTATAGCCTACAATACTTTTTTAGATGAGATTTTAGATTAGATTCAGACAACGAAATGCAGTAAAAAGTGCGTCTGTAGAGGGATTCGAACCACCGATATAAAATGACGAATAAATCCTATGGCAGCGGTCGATACCACTAGGCCATTGTGGCGATATGACGGTTTGTAGCCTGCTGCTCATATCACCACAGTAGTAAATATTCATTTATTAAAATATGAACATATAACAATAACTGGGGCTAGTATGACCTACGCATTTAATCGGTCAGCAATCTCAGGAGGTAGAGCCGGCGTCTATGCGCATGAGCGGAAGTTGAACAGGTGTGTTTGGACTGAGAAAAAGTTTGAGCGTGTCTTTGAAAAAAACAAACGAACATCATAATAACATCTTTATTTAAGCGAGTTAAGGATTTTGAGTACCCCGACAGCTTCGTGCTGATCGGGGGCTTCTAAGGACGGACGACATGGCAACGAACAACGCGAATGGAATGGACGACGATAAAAGTAACACGGACAAACGGTATGACGCAAGTTTAACGGTGGAAGTGCGGCTGGAGCAGGGAAGTAATATAACCATGATGGAAATGTTACGAGGCATAAAGGAGGTGTGTGGAAATGTGGAGGGCTGTCGGGATAAAGGAGACAGGAAATATGAGATCACGCTGGCATCGAGGAGAGGGAAGGACAAGCTCACGGATGGGTTCATGATAAAAGACGTGAGAATAATGGGAAGGGACTTGGCGGTGGATGAAATGGTGGTCTCGTTTTTGCATCTCCCGGTATATCTGAAGGACGACGTGATCAGGTACAGGCTGGAGTCGTAGGGGGTGAAGGCGGTGACACCTATCAAAAGAAAGACGTGGCCGGGAACTGACATTGCAGACGGGACGAGATACATGAAGGTGAAGTTCACCGAAGAGGTGAGGTCTTTGCCCTATTCTACCAAGTTTGAGACCCTGGTTGGAGTGGATCACTTTAGGGTGATTCATGATAAGCAGGTGAGGGTATGTAGGCTATGTATCAAACCAGGACATGTAATCCGAGAATGCCCGGAGTTCGTATGCTACAAATGCAATAAACAAGGACATTATGCACGTGAATGCATGGGAAGGAGATATGATGGAGGAGAGAGAGTGAGCAGTGATGAGGAGGAGGAGGAGGGGGAGAAGGAGGAGGAGAAGGAGGAGGAGAAGGAGGAGGAGGAGGTGGTGGAGGAGGAGGAGGAGGAGGAGGAGGGGGACGAAGAAGAGGAGATGGAGGGAGAGGAGGAGGAGGTGGTGGAGGAGGAAGTGGTGGAGACACAAGGAGAAGGTGGGGAAAGGAGCCATGAAGACGTGACGGAGGGAGGAGGACAAGCTGAGGTGGTGGAGGAGACCCAGATGGAGCCGGAAGTGGAGAGAGGAGCGGAGGGGCCCGGTCCGGTGGAAATGGAGGGTAAAGAGAGAGAGGAGATTGGAGCCAGCCTAGACAACGCAGTAAGGGATGGAGAGATGGATGAGGCAGGGCCTTCAACAGAGGGCGTGGGGAAAAGAAAAGGTTCCGATGAAGGACTATATGCGGATGTACAGAGGGTGAGGACAAGATCGGGAAGGGGTGCAAAAGGTGCACAAGGGAAGAAGACTAAGGTAGGAAAATGACATGGCGGTGTACATGATCTTTTTCTTTGTAATCTTGACGATGGTCAGGGTTGTTGCTGTCAACACAAATGGACTCAGGGATAGGAAGAAGATGGAGCTTGTGTTGGCAGCATACAGAGAGGAGATTATATGCCTCCAGGAGACGCATTGGACAGAGGACATAATGGAGGATGTAAGAAGGAGGTGGAATGGACAAGTTTATGTGAGTAATGGAACTGTGTATGCTTGTGGGGTGGCTATTTTGGTAAAGAATGGGGTAGTGAAAAATTTAAGGAATATAATGAATGACAATGAGGGAAGAGTGGTGGGAGTGGGGTTCGAATATCAAGGGATAGAGTATGCACTATATTGTATATATGCACCAAATGTGGACAAATATAGGAAAGTTTTTTTTGAATCTTTGAAAGAGAAATGTGTTGGGAATTGTATTATGGTTGGGGATTATAATGTGGTGGTGGACAGGTTAGATGTAACAAGGGGGGTGAAATTTAGGAATGATCCGTCACGCCCAGTATTATTAGAAATGATGCGCACAAGAGGAATGGTGGATATATGGAGGGAGGGGCACCCTGATGCACAGGTTTTTTCAAGGAGACAAATGGTGATGGGGGTTTTGAGACAATCAAGGATCGATTTATGTTTAGTGAAGAGGGAGGTGAGGCACCTGGTTGGAAGGGTTGAGTATCGGTTTATGGCCTTTAGCGACCACGATGCTCAGTCTTTCCAGCTAGGTGCGAGGAACGTAGGGGGAAGAGGAGGGACATGGTGCTTTAATGCAAGTTTACTGAAAGATATACGTTTTGGGGTGATAGTAAGAGAGTGTGTGAGTGTTGCTATGGAAGACCAGATGTATGAGAGTGATGTGTGTATGTGGTGGGAAGGGATGAAGGATAAATTAAAAGCTGTAATAATAGCATTCGCAAAACTGAGAGGGAAAGAGAGGGTGAGGGAGGAAAGAGATTTGCAGAAAAGGTTAGCAATAGAACAGGAGAGAGTTGATAATATTCCAGGGCATGATTTAGCAGAGTATTTGAGAGTGAGGGAAGATTTGAGGGAGCTAGAGAAGAGAAAGTGTGAAGGTGCTTTAGTAAGGAGTAGGGCAAGGTATGTGGTTGAGGGAGAAAGGAGTACAGCATTCTTTTTAGGTTTAGAGAAGAGACAGAAAGAGAAAGGGAAAATTAAGGAATTAGAGAATGATAAAGGTGAAATAATAACAGACTTAGTGGGAATAATGGATACTGTGCAGTCATTTTATACAGACCTATATACATCTGGGGGTGTGAATGAGGAATGTATGAATAAAGTATTAGAAGCAGTGGAAGCTAGGGTGACAGAAGAAGAAGGGAAAATGTGTGATGCAGACCTAAGGGTGGAGGAGGTTAAGACAGCCATCATGGGGTTAAACCCAAATAAGAGTCCGGGTTCGGATGGGTTGACGGCTGAATTTTATAAAGCTTTTGTTGACATCCTGGCCCCTATATTGTGCAGAGTGTATATGTGTATGGGGAATAAAAGGGTGGTGCCGGACTCTATGGGTTTGGGGGTGCTCACTTTATTGTATAAGGGTAAAGGGGACAGGAACAAATTACAGAATTATAGAGCATTATCATTACTTAATTGTGATTATAAAACCATAGCAAAAGTATTAGCAAATAGATTGAATAAAGTAATGAAAAACATGATTGCACCTACCCAGGCCTATGGAGTCCCAGGGAGGGATGTGGCAGAGAATATGTGCACATTAAGGGATGTTGTGAAGGACATGAGGGAGGAAGGGGGTTTATTGTTATCTTTGGATTTAAATAAGGCTTTTGACAGGGTGGAACATGTTTTTTTATTGAAAACAATGGAACATTTTGGGATTGGGACTGTTATGAGGGATTGGATTGAACTATTATATAAGAATGCAAGAAGTAAAGTAAAGATAGATGGATTATTGACTGACTCCTTCCCTTTGGGGAGATCAATAAGACAAGGGTGTCCACTGTCAGCATTGCTATATAGCATATCTGTGGAGCCATTGGCAGCGTATATTAAGCAGGAGAAAGAAATTAAGGGAATAAATATGCCGGGGGGAGGAGTTAGCATAATCCATCAATATGCAGATGACACGACATGTACTGTCAGGGATGTAAATAGTGTGAACAAAATAATGGGGTGTGTAAACATATATGGAAAGGCTTCTGGTGCAAAAGTGAATGTTGACAAGTCTGAAATGTTGTGTATAGGGGGAGTGAATACAGACAATTGTGTTTTTGATTTGAAAATTGTAAAGGGGATGATAAAAGTGTTGGGGATATATCTTGGAGAGGATGACAGGGAGGCTGTTGATTACACATGGACAGGGGTTTTGAATAAAATAAGAACAACATTGAATTATTGGAAGCAAAGGAACATGAAACTGAAGGGAAAAGTTGTAATTGTTAATGCACTGTTAATGTCAAAATATGTTTATGTATTAGGAGTATTGAATGTACCAGAGTGGGTTCTAAAAGAAACCAGGATGTTAGTGTCAGATTTTTTGTGGAGAGGAAAGGGGGTTAAAATAGCGTATGATGTATTAGTAGCAGATTATGATAAAGGAGGGTTGAAACTGGTAGATTTGGAAGTAAAGATGAGGGCAATGAGAGTCAGAACAGTCAAAAGGTTTTTGTATGGGGAGGAAGGACATGGATGGAAAGGATACTTTAGGGAATGGGTACATAGATGTGGGGGGTGTGGGGATTATGGGTTGTTGATGTGCTTTAAAGTACGGATGTATGATAGGGTGCCGGAATTCTATAAAGAGGTGTTTAAAGCCTGGGGTAGTTTTTTGCCTCAGGTAGGATATGAGTGTGAGAAGAGAGGGGAGATACTAAATGTTCCAGTTTTATTGAACCCTGTAATAAGAAGAGAGGGGAAAATGTTAGAATCTAGGAGTTTCTGGAGGGCAGGACTGATTAGAGTAAGGGATTTTAGGTATGAGGTAGTGCCAGGGTTCCTATCAGAGCAGGCAATTATAGAAGTTGTTAGGGAAACAGATGAGGAGACGAGAAGGGGAGAAATAGTGAGCATGTATAATAAAATAAAGCAGAGTATACCAGGGGAGTGGGTGAGTAGGTTAGATAGGGAGTTAAAAGGGAAGGAGCAAACAGAGTTACCTAAGTTAAGACTAGGGAAAGGGGAAACAGTGCGGGACTTCTCAGCGGTTAAGGTGAAGGAGTGCTACTGGGCACTGTTGGAGAGCAGAGTGAAGGAGCCTGCGGCAGAGAAGGTGTGGAGGCAGGTGTTCCCAGGATTGGAGGTGAAGAACATATGGAGGAATTTATTTTTAAAATATAATAGTTTAGAATGTACTCATTTTGATTTTATGCTTAGGCATAACAGGGTTTATACTAAGGTGGTGTTGCATCAGGTAGACAGAACAGTTTCGAGGGAGTGTGATGTGTGTGGGATACAGGATGAGAACTTAATGCACATGCTTTTTGAATGTAGAGAAATGAAGGGATTCGAAGAAAGGTTGAAAGGACTAGTGAAGAAGCATTGGGGGGTGGAGGTGGTGGGGATGCAGGAGTGGAGGAGGATGGTGGTTTTTGGGGTGGAGGGAAAGAGGAGGGGAGTGAATATATGGTGTTTAAATTATGTATTATCACAGGCTAGGTATGCAATTTATTTGAGGAGAAATTTAGCAAGATTTGAGGGAAAGTGGATAACGGTGTGGAAAGTCTTTGAGGGATTGGTCAGGAAGAATGTGGGACTGATGCACAAGACAGGGCAAAAAGATTTTGAGAAGTTGTTTATTAGGGATTGTGGGTTTATAAGGGTGGGGGTGGATGGAGGGTTGGAGTTTGATTTAGATTTTTGAAGATGTTTTTTTTGTTGCATTCATTTGTTATTGATTTATGTTAAAGGGTTATTTTGGTTATGAAGGACTGACGGAATAATAGATGGATGCATCTCATACCAAAATGGTATGGGTGTGTTTTGTTTTTATTTATTGGTTTTTAATTTATTTTATTTGAATTAGAATACAATGAAGGCTATAAAATGAACATGTATGAATATGTATAGCTATGATTGTATTTAAAAGAATATTTTTATAATAAAAGATAAAAAAAAAAAAAAAAAAAAAAAAAAAAAAAAAAAGGCTGCGGACTCGAGTTCCAAAGGTTGCGGGTTCGAGACTTGACTAAGTCATTCATTTTTTTTTTTTTACATTTAACCGAAGATTTCATGCAAAGGTTTCAAACACCATTGTAATCGTGTCAGTTCTTGTAAATTAGCCTGCACCATAATTTTATAGCCTACAATACTTTTTTAGATGAGATTTTAGATTAGATTCAGACAACGAAATGCAGTAAAAAGTGCGTCTGTAGAGGGATTCGAACCACCGATATAAAATGACGAATAAATCCTATGGCAGCGGTCGATACCACTAGGCCATTGTGGCGATATGACGGTTTGTAGCCTGCTGCTCATATCACCACAGTAGTAAATATTCATTTATTAAAATATGAACATATAACAATAACTGGGGCTAGTATGACCTACGCATTTAATCGGTCAGCAATCTCAGGAGGTAGAGCCGGCGTCTATGCGCATGAGCGGAAGTTGAACAGGTGTGTTTGGACTGAGAAAAAGTTTGAGCGTGTCTTTGAAAAAAACAAACGAACATCATAATAACATCTTTATTTAAGCGAGTTAAGGATTTTGAGTACCCCGACAGCTTCGTGCTGATCGGGGGCTTCTAAGGACGGACGACATGGCAACGAACAACGCGAATGGAATGGACGACGATAAAAGTAACACGGACAAACGGTATGACGCAAGTTTAACGGTGGAAGTGCGGCTGGAGCAGGGAAGTAATATAACCATGATGGAAATGTTACGAGGCATAAAGGAGGTGTGTGGAAATGTGGAGGGCTGTCGGGATAAAGGAGACAGGAAATATGAGATCACGCTGGCATCGAGGAGAGGGAAGGACAAGCTCACGGATGGGTTCATGATAAAAGACGTGAGAATAATGGGAAGGGACTTGGCGGTGGATGAAATGGTGGTCTCGTTTTTGCATCTCCCGGTATATCTGAAGGACGACGTGATCAGGTACAGGCTGGAGTCGTAGGGGGTGAAGGCGGTGACACCTATCAAAAGAAAGACGTGGCCGGGAACTGACATTGCAGACGGGACGAGATACATGAAGGTGAAGTTCACCGAAGAGGTGAGGTCTTTGCCCTATTCTACCAAGTTTGAGACCCTGGTTGGAGTGGATCACTTTAGGGTGATTCATGATAAGCAGGTGAGGGTATGTAGGCTATGTATCAAACCAGGACATGTAATCCGAGAATGCCCGGAGTTCGTATGCTACAAATGCAATAAACAAGGACATTATGCACGTGAATGCATGGGAAGGAGATATGATGGAGGAGAGAGAGTGAGCAGTGATGAGGAGGAGGAGGAGGGGGAGAAGGAGGAGGAGAAGGAGGAGGAGGAGGTGGTGGAGGAGGAGGAGGAGGAGGAGGAGGGGGACGAAGAAGAGGAGATGGAGGGAGAGGAGGAGGAGGTGGTGGAGGAGGAAGTGGTGGAGACACAAGGAGAAGGTGGGGAAAGGAGCCATGAAGACGTGACGGAGGGAGGAGGACAAGCTGAGGTGGTGGAGGAGACCCAGATGGAGCCGGAAGTGGAGAGAGGAGCGGAGGGGCCTGGTCCGGTGGAAATGGAGGGTAAAGAGAGAGAGGAGATTGGAGCCAGCCTAGACAACGCAGTAAGGGATGGAGAGATGGATGAGGCAGGGCCTTCAACAGAGGGCGTGGGGAAAAGAAAAGGTTCCGATGAAGGACTATATGCGGATGTACAGAGGGTGAGGACAAGATCGGGAAGGGGTGCAAAAGGTGCACAAGGGAAGAAGACTAAGGTAGGAAAATGACATGGCGGTGTACATGATCTTTTTCTTTGTAATCTTGACGATGGTCAGGGTTGTTGCTGTCAACACAAATGGACTCAGGGATAGGAAGAAGATGGAGCTTGTGTTGGCAGCATACAGAGAGGAGATTATATGCCTCCAGGAGACGCATTGGACAGAGGACATAATGGAGGATGTAAGAAGGAGGTGGAATGGACAAGTTTATGTGAGTAATGGAACTGTGTATGCTTGTGGGGTGGCTATTTTGGTAAAGAATGGGGTAGTGAAAAATGTAAGGAATATAATGAATGACAATGAGGGAAGAGTGGTGGGAGTGGGATTTGAATATCAAGGGATAGAGTATGCACTATATTGTATATATGCACCAAATGTGGACAAATATAGGAAAGTTTTTTTTGAATCTTTGAAAGAGAAATGTGTTGGGAATTGTATTATGGTTGGGGATTATAATGTGGTGGACAGGTTAGATGTAACAAGGGGGGTGAAATTTAGGAATGATCCGTCACGCCCAGTATTATTAGAAATGATGCGCACAAGAGGAATGGTGGATATATGGAGGGAGGGGCACCCTGATGCACAGGTTTTTTCAAGGAGACAAATGGTGATGGGGGTTTTGAGACAATCAAGGATCGATTTATGTTTAGTGAAGAGGGAGGTGAGGCACCTGGTTGGAAGGGTTGAGTATCGGTTTATGGCCTTTAGCGACCACGATGCTCAGTCTTTCCAGCTAGGTGCGAGGAACGTAGGGGGAAGAGGAGGGACATGGTGCTTTAATGCAAGTTTACTGAAAGATAGACGTTTTGGGGTGATAGTAAGAGAGTGTGTGAGTGTTGCTATGGAAGACCAGATGTATGAGAGTGATGTGTGTGTGTGGTGGGAAGGGATGAAGGATAAATTAAAAGCTGTAATAATAGCATTCGCAAAACTGAGAGGAAAAGAGAGGGTGAGGGAGGAAAGAGATTTGCAGAAAAGGTTAGCAATAGAACAGGAAAGAGTTGATAATATTCCAGGGCATGATTTAGCAGAGTATTTGAGAGTGAGGGAAGATTTGAGGGAGCTAGAGAAGAGAAAGTGTGAAGGTGCTTTAGTAAGGAGTAGGGCAAGGTATGTGGTTGAGGGAGAAAGGAGTACAGCATTCTTTTTAGGTTTAGAGAAGAGACAGAAAGAGAAAGGGAAAATTAAGGAATTAGAGAATGATAAAGGTGAAATAATAACAGACTTAGTGGGAATAATGGATACTGTGCAGTCATTTTATACAGACCTATATACATCTGGGGGTGTGAATGAGGAATGTATGAATAAAGTATTAGAAGCAGTGGAAGCTAGGGTGACAGAAGAAGAAGGGAAAATGTGTGATGCAGACCTAAGGGTGGAGGAGGTTAAGACAGCCATCATGGGGTTAAACCCAAATAAGAGTCCGGGTTCGGATGGGTTGACGGCTGAATTTTATAAAGCTTTTGTTGACATCCTGGCCCCTATATTGTGCAGAGTGTATATGTGTATGGGGAATAAAAGGGTTGTTCCGGACTCTATGGGTTTGGGGGTGCTCACGTTATTGTATAAGGGTAAAGGGGACAGGAACAAATTACAGAATTATAGAGCATTATCATTACTTAATTGTGATTATAAAACCATAGCAAAAGTATAAGCAAATAGATTGAATAAAGTAATGAAAAACATGATTGCACCTACCCAGGCCTATGGAGTCCCAGGGAGGGATGTGGCAGAGAATATGTGCACATTAAGGGATGTTGTGAAGGACATGAGGGAGGAAGGGGGTTTATTGTTATCTTTGGATTTAAATAAGGCTTTTGACAGGGTGGAACATGTTTTTTTATTGAAAACAATGGAACATTTTGGGATTGGGACTGTTATGAGGGATTGGATTGAACTATTATATAAGAATGCAAGAAGTAAAGTAAAGATAGATGGATTATTGACTGACTCCTTCCCTTTGGGGAGATCAATAAGACAAGGGTGTCCACTGTCAGCATTGCTATATAGCATATCTGTGGAGCCATTGGCAGCGTATATTAAGCAGGAGAAAGAAATTAAGGGAATAAATATGCCGGGGGGAGGAGTTAGCATAATCCATCAATATGCAGATGACACGACATGTACTGTCAGGGATGTAAATAGTGTGAACAAAATAATGGGGTGTGTAAACATATATGGAAAGGCTTCTGGTGCAAAAGTGAATGTTGACAAGTCTGAAATGTTGTGTATAGGGGGAGTGAATACAGACAATTGTGTTTTTGATTTGAAAATTGTAAAGGGGATGATAAAAGTGTTGGGGATATATCTTGGAGAGGATGACAGGGAGGCTGTTGATTACACATGGACAGGGGTTTTGAATAAAATAAGAACAACATTGAATTATTGGAAGCAAAGGAACATGAAACTGAAGGGAAAAGTTGTAATTGTTAATGCACTGTTAATGTCAAAATATGTTTATGTATTAGGAGTATTGAATGTACCAGAGTGGGTTCTAAAAGAAACCAGGATGTTAGTGTCAGATTTTTTGTGGAGAGGAAAGGGGGTTAAAATAGCGTATGATGTATTAGTAGCAGATTATGATAAAGGAGGGTTGAAACTGGTAGATTTGGAAGTAAAGATGAGGGCAATGAGAGTCAGAACAGTCAAAAGGTTTTTGTATGGGGAGGAAGGACATGGATGGAAAGGATACTTTAGGGAATGGGTACATAGATGTGGGAGGTGTGGGGATTATGGGTTGTTGATGTGCTTTAAAGTACGGATGTATGATAGGGTGCCGGAATTCTATAAAGAGGTGTTTAAAGCCTGGGGTAGTTTTTTGCCTCAGGTAGGATATGAGTGTGAGAAGAGAGGGGAGATACTAAATGTTCCAGTTTTATTGAACCCGGTAATTAGAAGAGAGGGGAAAATGTTAGAATCTAGGAGTTTCTGGAGGGCAGGACTGATTAGAGTAAGGGATTTTAGGTATGAGGTAGTGCCAGGGTTCCTATCAGAGCAGGCAATTATAGAAGTTGTTAGGGAAACAGATGAGGAGATGAGAAGGGGAGAAATAGTGAGCATGTATAATAAAATAAAGCAGAGTATACCAGGGGAGTGGGTGAGTAGGTTAGATAGGGAGTTAAAAGGGAAGGAGCAAACAGAGTTACCTAAGTTAAGACTAGGGAAAGGGGAAACAGTGCGGGACTTCTCAGCGGTTAAGGTGAAGGAGTGCTACTGGGCACTGTTGGAGAGCAGAGTGAAGGAGCCTGCGGCAGAGAAGGTGTGGAGGCAGGTGTTCCCAGGATTGGAGGTGAAGAACATATGGAGGAATTTATTTTTAAAATATAATAGTTTAGAATGTACTCATTTTGATTTTATGCTTAGGCATAACAGGGTTTATACTAAGGTGGTGTTGCATCAGGTAGACAGAACAGTTTCGAGGGAGTGTGATGTGTGTGGGATACAGGATGAGAACTTAATGCACATGCTGTTTGAATGTAAAGAAATGAAGGGATTCGAAGAAAGGTTGAAAGGACTAGTGAAGAAGCATTGGGGGGTGGAGGTGGTGGGGATGCAGGAGTGGAGGAGGATGGTGGTTTTTGGGGTGGAGGGAAAGAGAAGGGGAGTGAATATATGGTGTTTAAATTATGTATTATCACAGGCTAGGTATGCAATTTATTTGAGGAGGAATTTAGCAAGATTTGAGGGAAAGTGGATAACGGTGTGGAAAGTCTTTGAGGGATTGGTCAGGAAGAATGTGGGACTGATGCACAAGACAGGGCAAAAAGATTTTGAGAAGTTGTTTATTAGGGATTGTGGGTTTATAAGAGTGGTGGTGGATGGAGGGTTGGAGTTTGATTTAGATTTTTGAAGATGTTTTTTGTGTTGCATTCATTTGTTATTGATTTATGATAAAGGGTTATCTTGGTTATGAAGGACTGACGGAATAATAGATGGATGCATCTCATACCAAAATGGTATGGGTGTGTTTTGTTTTTATCTATTGGTTTTTAATTTATTTTATTTGAATTAGAATACAATGAAGGCTATAAAATGAACATGTATGAATATGTATAGCTATGATTGTATTTAAAAGAATATTTTTATAATAAAAGATAAAAAAAAAAAAAAAAAAAAAAAAAGGCTGCGGACTCGAGTTCCAAAGGTTGCGGGTTCGAGACTTGACTAAGTCATTCATTTTTTTTTTTTTACATTTAACCGAAGATTTCATGCAAAGGTTTCAAACACCATTGTAATCGTGTCAGTTCTTGTAAATTAGCCTGCACCATAATTTTATAGCCTACAATACTTTTTTAGATGAGATTTTAGATTAGATTCAGACAACGAAATGCAGTAAAAAGTGCGTCTGTAGAGGGATTCGAACCACCGATATAAAATGACGAATAAATCCTATGGCAGCGGTCGATACCACTAGGCCATTGTGGCGATATGACGGTTTGTAGCCTGCTGCTCATATCACCACAGTAGTAAATATTCATTTATTAAAATATGAACATATAACAATAACTGGGGCTAGTATGACCTACGCATTTAATCGGTCAGCAATTTCTTGCCAAACCATTTCCCTCGCCTTGTTAATTGCGGTAGTATTGCACTATTTTACATCTTATTTTTCCGTCTTCATAAAAAATCAATAATTCGGAATGCTGCGCAAATGTAGTACCCCTGCAGAGTGGAGTATCTTCATTTCGACAGATCGACTCTTCTGGGCTGCGTATGTCTGCGTGCACGCGCCCATATCGAAGATTTGTAAGCCTGTCTTCTGTGAACACTGATGACACAAGGCTGATCCTCATTCGAGGAATCACCTGAGGCTTGAATACCAATCTCGAGGTCCCTGAGCGCCGCATTTAATTATAGCGCAGCTATATTAAGCCACCGTTAGTGGAATATGGCCCTGGAGAGACAGCTAGCTGAGCCGGCCCTCCAGGCAGCGCTGGAGAAGATCCAGAACCTGGAGAGACAGCTAGCTGAGACGGCCCAGTCTGGAGCCCAGAGGTTGGCTACCTCAACCACAGACCAACACCATGACACACCTCAACCACAGACAAATCAATAACACATCAATTATTATGTACATACTAACACGCATAGATCACCTTCATAACACATAACAGTGATATTGCAGGTAGAAAAACATAATACATCTTTCTGTGAAGATAGTTTCCCCCCACCAGAGCAGGCTGTTTTGTATAGGCCTGAATCCTAATTTCAAATATACACTTAATTCAACTCTTTGTGCAAACCTCCCATTGGCATTGGCAACTTAATGGCCTTGGAGCCTGCGACTGATATACTGTAACCCACAGTAGGCCTAGAAGAGAAGGCATGAGTACTGTACTCTGTGATTTTACTCTACTCTCCTTCTCCTCTTACAATGCAGGGTTGGACAGTAACGCTTTTTTACTTGCCCGGAGCAAGTAAAACATTCGCCGGGTTTGTTTACGCGAGCCCGACGACGCTGCTAGATCCTGGATATGTTTACCTGTGTGCAGGAAGAACAACAGACGGCACAGGCGCGAGACTAGACTAGATGATCGTGGATTGAAGATATTATTGTCGGGCTCGCGCAAACAAACCCGGCAAATCTTTTACTTGCTCCGGGCAAGTAGAAAAGCGTTACTGTCGAACCCTGTAATGCAATCAGTGACAGTTTGAATTTGGACACTCATACGCATATATTTGCATTACAGTGAGCAAGAAATCTGTCGTGGCAGGCCCAAAGAAGGTAGCCACACCTGAGCCCAAAGTAGTGAGTCAGAAGCCTGAGCCCAGTCCCAAACCCTCCAAGCCCAAGAAACTACAATATTTGACAATGAAAGAAAACAGAGTGAAGTATTTGAAAAGTATTGTATTGTGTATTAAAAAATGTATGGACTCACTGCAATGTCGCTTTGGATAAAATCGTTCGCTAAATGACATACTGTATATATTGTCAGCGTCTTTGAGCCTCGGAAAAGCGCTATATAAATGTAATGAATTATTATTATTATACATACAACAGTATATAGAAGGGGACTTGCTTTCATTTCACATTGGTCATTACACCTCATCTTCAATGACCCTTCTTCCTGGTGGGACAAATCGTGAGCTTAGAATTATAAGGTTCTATCTCCGTTTAGAATGATAAGGTTCTATCTCCGTTTAGAATGATAAGGTTCTATCTCCGTTTAGAATTATAAGGTTCTATCCGTTTAGGGCAGTTCAGAGATATTGAGCGTCAAAGTTTTTACATTCCATTATGTTTTGTGAGATGGAACCTTGTATTTGATTAATTACTAACTCAAAAATGTCAACATTTTAAAAATAACACAGGCATTAATAAACACCTAATGGATCAGATTATGTAAAAAAACTCAACTTTTATTTGTATAGCACTTTTCCTGCAAATGTTGCAGCTATTAGTAGATATTACATTACAACTATTTAGCAGACGCTTTTATCCAAAGCGATTTAGAGATTACAGGAACTGTAATGGAGTCATTTAGGTCTGTAAGTGCCTTCCTCCAGCACACCACTAGTGGTAGTGTTCCCAGGTTGGATTTGAACTCATGACCTTCTGATCATGAGTTCAGATCATGTGGTTTGTCCTTTCCCTCTTTCTCTCTCTCTCTCCCCCCCTCCCTACCTATCATTTACCATTGAGAGTACAATGTAGCTTTTTTTTCTATTAAGTATTTGTAATATTTCTATTAAATTGTAATAGTAAGTGGCCTGGGGTGTTCCAGTGGTCTAGCACCGCGGTCTACAGTGCACACATATTCCCATGTCGGCATGGGTTCTAATCCGGCCCATGCCCTGCTGACATGCCCTCTCTCCTTACTTTCCTGTCTGTCTTCACTATATCTGTCTAATAAAATGAAAAATATGAGTGGGACTGCCCCACTCAGATTTTTTTTTTTTATGTGTTAATTGTTCTAACTAATAAAAGTTCACAGTATTATTAAAGCCTAATTTGATTGATTCTATTTGACCATTCTTGCACTAATTCAGCAATTCTTTGCACAATGTTAATTAAACTACTTGGAGTCAGATTATTGATATCAAGTTATGCTTTGCCATAAACAACATAGAGCCACATTGCTAAACCGTTCCATTGTAACCAGTGGTGTAGTCTAGTTTTTTCTAGTGGGTATACTGTGATTTTTTCTTTCTTCCATATTTCATGTAGCATCTCCCCCCGTTGATGGTATATGACGCTATAGTCAGTCCCAATGGTCCAAAATTCAAGTGCTTCGTAACACAGACTGGGTGAATTTTATGAATGAAAGTGAAAGTTCTGTCACAAAATGCTGTTACGTATCCTCACACATTTTTAAGTGGGTATATGGAAATCCTTGGCCTTACCTAGTGGGTATACGGCGTAGTCCTGCGTATCACCTAGACTACACCACTGATTGTAACTGCCAAGCTATTACGCCCTACATCCCGTTAACACGAAAGGACACCCCATAGTCTCTCTTTACATCATAGGAGAATCTTTCTCTTCCTCTCTCTTGGTCTCTCCTGCTGTCGTAGAGGTTGTATTGGCTGGAGGGGTCAGAGGTGAGAGGTCGGGGGGCAGGCTGAGGAGGTCTGAGGGGAGGGTGAGGACCACCGCTGGGCGCTCGGTGCGGAGGGTGTGGAGGAGCTGAAGGAGACGGAGCTGGACGGCAGCAGGAGACCCAGACAGAGAGTCCAGAGAGGCCCGGAGAGCCTCGCAGGCGGCCTGTTCTCCCTCAGCTGCTATCACCTGAGAAGGAGGTGGTTTTACTTTACTTACTTACTTACATACATACACACACACACACACACACACACACACACACACACACACACACACACACAAAAGCAGAGACACATAACCACACAATAATGGTCATATTCACAAAACGCTTGGACTTATAAAGACTAAAACATGACATTGTTCTCCATTACTCATTGTGCTTTGTTATTGTATTAGTACCACTAATAGTACCACAATACAATATTGTATTGTAATCATTTGCTTGATCTTTGTTATTGTATTAGTACCACTGTAAACATAACAGGTGCAGATACTACTGTATACCCCTACTGTCAGCCAGTCATCTTCCTTCCATTTAGATTTGATTGACAAATCAATCAAAATATGACGTTTTGTTGCAAAATGCAATGTACTTTCCTACAGTATAGACTTATCCTGTACCGCTCATCTGTTATCAGACTTTGCTGAGGTGCTGGAACTGAAGAGTATCAATAGAGTGCAAAATAGCAGCATCTGCACACTCAAACACTACCAAAAAAATTAAAATAAATAATTGCGAGCTTTCGGTCATATATGCACCATATCATTCTGTTTTTAATGTGTTCTTCAGAGTTTTGAACACACAGTATGTTAACATTGGAAAAATGTGTTGCAAATACATAGTGTTTTGCAGGTGGGGGAGTTTGAATGAAAGAAGTGTTATGGATTTTGGAGACCGTGGTCATTGAATGCATTTTGTATGAAAGCAATGCACAAATCACAGAGAAAGAGTCGCAGTTTGGTCCACATGGACTTCTGCTTGGCTGACTGTATGAAGAGTTGTGACTCTGTGACTTCAGTATTGAACACTGCGACTTAGCGACCGTAAAAAACTGTATTGTAAATGTCTTGGGAGTCACAGTGCCCCTCATGGGAATGTGCAGACTCAGACATTTGTTGCTGATGTAAGTTCTTCTCTGTTTTCAGACCAGGAAAGACACACATCTTCCCACACACACTTTAATTACTAGTTATTGACCTCCATGTCCCTCTAAAGAAAGTAATTGATTATCACTCAGCTTCTGAAACAAAATCTCAAGTAATTTATTTTTACATTACAATTGATTGGGGAATCAAATCCAGTTAGTATCATTATACAAATTATATTATTATTATTATTATTATTATTATTCCTACTACGTAGTAGTATTGTTATTGGTGGTTTACTTCTTATTATTCTTTTCCTGGCTTTGGTCAAAAAGCACAAAAAGTCCCTGACCAAAAACGCTATGACTCAGCATGCCACAACTATGCCACATATTGCAGGGGATTTTGGCACATTCTTTATGGGCCGCTACCCACACGTTTATCTGTGTTGCTCATTCCACGAATGCATGGTCCTTACAAGACAAGTTGTGCCTCGTTGTAAAGGTGACTAATCAGGCTTTCCAACGATATAAAATACAATACCAGTTGGTATTATTAAAGGGGAGGAAGAATCGACTGAAATAACGTTTCCAAACTTTTTTTGAGGAGTTTATGTTCAGTCATGACTGAAATCAATGTGATAATGACTGTTATGGTAGTACTAGCAAGAGAGTCAAGTGTGGCAGAACCCCAGAACAGACGGACACAAGAGGCAAATTAATAATAAAGGATTTTATTAAAATGATGGACAAAAGAATAACCCTACTCTAACGGGGCCTAAGTGGGGGGAATGTGTGGATGCCAGAGAACGGGATAATGTAAATGAGGTGTGAGTGGAACTGTACTCTATGTGTCTGGGTGTGTGTGTCTAGCGTGCAAAACTAGTGTGGTGTAGATATGTAGATGAGTGAAGTGTTGAAATATGTGCGTGTACTAACCAGTCCAGAGCAGAGAGGGGGAATAGTCGGCAGGCAGGCAGACGGGGGGGTTAGGCAGGAGGAGTAGGCGGCAGGCAGGCAGGGGGTTAGGCAGGAGGAGTTGGCGGTAGGCAGGCAGGGGCATAGGCAGGAGGGGTGGTCGTTAGGCAGGCAGGGACATAGGCAGGAGACGTAGTCGATAGGCAGGCAGGAGGTCTAGGCAGGGTGAGGCAGGTTCCTTTGGGGAGCGAGGATCAACAAAGAAAACAACTACGGTTAGCAAAATAACAAAACAAACAAAACTCTGAAGAGAAACTACTTGAACGAGAAGAGACCACAGGGAGAGCCAAACTACTAACCACATGGGTAAAAATAATCAAGCGTCGGAGGAAGGTTGCTGGGGCTTCTTATAGGGCTGCCTCCTCCTGAGTTGATAGCTGGACCCAGCTGTCTCCACTTGAGCCTGATTAGGCTCAACGAGCGCCAACGAGGCAGGAGGGGGCGGAGCCGATGAGGGATTCACAACAGTACCCCCCCCCTTAGGGGAGGCACCTGACGACCGTCCTGGAGCGTCCGGGTGGGCCAGATAGAAATCCTCCAGGAGTGTGGGGTCGGCGAGGTAGGACGGGGGCACCCAGCTCCGGTCTTCGGGGCCGTAACCCACCCAGTCCACCAGATACTGGAACCCCCGTCCCCTACGGCGGACAGCCAGTAGGCGGTCAACCGTCCACACCTGGTCGCCATCCTTCAGGACCCGGGGAGGTGGGGGGGCTGGAACGGGGGGGGACAGGGGGCTAGTGGAAACAGGCTTGAGGAGGGACACGTGAAATACTGGGTGGACCTTGAGAGCAGGGGGAAGGTTTAATCGAACCGCTGCAGGGTTAATAATCCGGTCAATAGTGTAGGGCCCAACATAGCGGGGATTTAGCTTACGGGAGGAGGTCTGGGCGGTCTGGAGGGGCAGGTCCCGGGCCAACAGCCAGACCTTCTGGCCGGGACGATAGGCCGGGGCTGGCACCCTCCGCCGGTCGGCACAGCGACGGGACCGCTCAGTGGCCCGCAGCAGAGCGGTCCGGGTGGTCCTCCAGATGCGCCGACACCGGCGGAGGTGGACCCTGGTGGACGGGACTGCCACCTCCAGCTCCTGTTGGGGAAAGAGAGGAGGTTGATAGCCCAAGGAGCATTCGAAAGGGGACATACCCGTGGCGGAGCTCTCCATGGTGTTGATGGCATACTCCACCCATGGTAGGTACTTGGCCCAGGAGGCGGGGTTGCTGGTGGTGACACAACGCAGGGCTGCCTCCAGGGCCTGGTTGGTCCGCTCGGCCTGTCCGTTGGACTGCGGATGGTATCCAGAGGTGAGGCTGACCGAGGCCCCAATTCCCTTACAGAAGGCCTGCCACACCTTGGAGATGAACTGGGGGCCCCGGTCGGACACAATGTTGTGGGGAATGCCGTGAAGCCTCACCACATGGAGCGTGAGGAGGTCAGCAGTCTCGGCCGCGGAGGGGAGCTTGGGAAGGGCGACAAAGTGGACAGCCTTGGAAAACCTGTCCACAATGGTTAGGATGGTGTCCTTACCCTTGGATAAGGGGAGCCCCGTAACGAAGTCTAACGCGATGTGGGACCAAGGACGACCGGGGATAGGGAGGGGACATAGGAGGCCCGAAGGAGGACGATGGGAGGCCTTACTTCGGGAGCAGATGGTGCAGGCACCCACAAACTCCTTAACGTCCCCCCCGGAGTGTGGGCCACCAAAAACGTCGGCTGATAAACTCCGCTGTCCGGTGGGAGCCAGGGTGGCAGGCAAAGTGACTAGAGTGCCCCCACTCTAGCACTTGCGGCCGGACAGTGGAGGGAACAAAAAGTCTGTGCCGGGGTCCGGTACCTGGGTCCGGCTCGGCACGCTGGGCCTGTCTGACCACCGACTCGATGGCCCAGGTGACGACACCTACCACCCGGGTAGGGGGGAGGATGGTGTCTTGGGTCACCGGCATATCCGGGGACTCCCCCGGGAACAGCCGGGAGAGGGCGTCCGCCCTGACGTTCTTTGACCCCGGGCGGTAGGTGAGGGTGAAGTCGAATCGGCTGAAGAACAGGGCCCAGCGTGCCTGTCTAGGGTTAAGCCTTTTTGCCGTCCTCATATAGGTCAAGTTCTTGTGGTCAGACCATACTAGGAACGGCAGCTTAGCCCCCTCCAGCCAGTGCCTCCACTCTCCGAGGGCAGCGTGGATGGCCAGCAACTCCTTGTTGCCCACATCGTAGTTCCTCTCGGCAGGGTCAAACCGGCGAGAGTAGTAGGCACACGGGTGGACCTTCTGGTCCTCCTCCGACCGCTGGGAGAGAACGGCCCCGACGCCCGTGTCTGAAGCGTCTACCTCCACGATGAACTGCCTGGCTGGATCCGGGTGGGCCAACACCGGCGCGGTCGTAAAGAGGCCCTTCAGGGTGGAGAAGGCCGCCTCAGCCTCAGGGGTCCAAGAGAACGGGCGAACCGTGGAGGTACAAGCAGTGAGAGGGGCCGCCACCTGGCTAAACCCCTTGATGAACCGCCGGGTAAACCCGGCGAACCCGAGGAAGCGCCGGAGTTGTGTTCGGTCGGTGGGTCGTGGCCACTCTGCCACCGCCTTAATCTTAGCCGGGTCGGCGCGCATTTGCCCTTCCTCCACGACGTTACCCAGGTACGTCACAGAGGAGGAGTGGAAGACGCATTTCTCCGCCTTGACGAAGAGACGATTTTCCAGGAGCCGTTGTAGGACCAGGCGCATGTGTTGGTGGTGTTCCTCCATGGTCGGGGAAAAGATCAGGATATCGTCCAGGTAAACAACCACGAAAACATTTATCATGTCCCTCAGCACGTCATTGACCAGCTCCTGGAAGACTCCGGGGGCATTGGACAGGCCAAAGGGCATGACCAGGTATTCGAAGTGACCGAGGTGGGTGTTGAACCCGGTCTTCCACTCGTCCCCCTCCTTGACCCTAACCAGATGGTAGGCGTTGCGGAGGTCAAGTTTAGTGAACACCCGGGCGTGAGTGAGTGGCTCGAAAGTGGAACTCATAAGGGGGAGTGGGTATTTATTCTTAACAGTGATGGTGTTTAAACTACGAAAATCTATACAGGGCCTCAGGCCACCATCCTTCTTCGCCACAAAGAAGAAGCCCGCCGCGAGGGGGGAAGACGATGGTCGAATTACACCCGAGGCTAGGGACTCGGCTATATAATTGCGCATTGCCTCCTTCTCCGGGACCGAGAGGTTGTAGAGACGACCCTTGGGAAGGGCGGCCCCGGGAAGGAGGTTGATGGGACAATCATACGGCCGGTGAGGAGGAAGTGAAAGGGCGCGGTCCTTACTAAACACCATGGCCAGGTCAAGATACGTAGAGGGGACACCAGTGAGGTCCGGGGGAGAGACTACGGGCCTGGGACCCCTGGACGGAGAGAGGGCGGAGCGTAGGCAGTTGGCATGACAGGGGATGCTCCAGCCCAAAATCCGTCCAGTGGTCCAGGAGATGTGGGGATCGTGTCTCTCCAACCACGGCCTACCTAATACTAGGGGTGCAGTGGGGGCGTGGAGGACAAGAAAACGTGCCGTCTCGACGTGATTACCGGACATGGTGAGGGTGAGGGATTCAGTGCTATGCGTGATCCTACCTAAGGGCCTCCCATCGATGGCTTGGGGGAACAAGGCATGGTCGAGGGGAACGAGCGGGATGCCGGCCTGACGAGCGAGGGTGATGTCCATCAAGCACTCGTCGGCCCCGGAGTCAATGAGGGCGCCGGCAGAAATGGACTCCTCACCCCAGGAGAGGGTGGCTGGGAACAGCCGGTTGTGGTTCTTGATGGGTTGGGGGATCGAGGCACGGCTCACCAAAAACCCCTCTTTTAGCGAGCCGGGTCTTTTGGCCGCGCCGGGCAGGTTCGGAGGACGTGTCCGGGTCTTCCGCAATACAGGCACAGCCCGCCCCGCATTCTCTGCTCTCTCTCTTCCTGAGAGAGGCGGGACCGGCCGACCTGCATGGGCTCCTCCGCTGACTCAGAGGTGGACGGGGCTGGGGAGAGCATGGGAACCCGAGGGGGCAGGGCCGAGTGGGCGGCCGCAAAACGGGGGAGAGAGGACGTGCGGCTGGGGACCGAGTGAGGGGGCCCCACGGCGCGTTGGCTGCGCTCCTGGCGGCGCTCCCGCAGGCGCTCATCCATTTGTAGGGACAAGGTGACCAGTTCTTGAAGGGAGCCTGGGCGGTCCCGGACGATAAGGTCCTTCACCGCCTCACTCAGACCCCGCCGGTAGGCGCAAAGGAGCGCTATGTCTCCCCACCCGCTGTCGGCGGCGAGGATCCGGAACTCTAAGGTGTAGTCCGCGACGGTCCTGGAGCCTTGCCGGAGTTCCAGCATCCTGGAGGCGGCGTCCGCGCCGTCAGAGGGGTGGTCAAACAAAAAGGAAAACTCCCGGCGGAACGCCTCGTAGTCCTGGGCAAGATGTGGGTCTCTGCCCACCACGGCTATGGCCCAGTCTAGAGCCTTGTCCACCAGGAGGGACATAATGAAGGCTACTTTAGCCTCTTCTGACCCATACTTGGACGGTTGGAAAGCAAAAAAAAGTTCACACTGGGTCAGGAACCCTCTGCCCAGATCAAAGTTCCCTCCAAAGGGTCGAGGGGTAACCAGGTTGGGCTCGGGTTGGGCGGGAGCTCGCCCTGGGGGGGCTGGAACCCCCGGTGAATCAGCAGGGGGAGCAGGGACTGCAGCTCCTCCAGGGAGCGTGTTCAGCCTCAGCTGGATGGAAGCCACCGCAGAGACAAGAGTGCCCATCTGGACAGCAAGGGAGGCGAGAGCAGCTGAGGCGGAGGTGGACGACTTCTGGAGCTCAGCGATGTTACCCTGAACGGAGGGGAAAGCCTTACACAACTCCGCCTGGAGGGACGCGAGCTCGGCCGCGTGGGCGGAAACAAGCTCGTCAACTGAATGGGACACTGGGTTGGGCTTAACTGCGGGCGTCTGCCCCGAGGTGCTGCCTTGACTCATTTTGGCTTGATTATTCTGTTATGGTAGTACTAGCAAGAGAGTCAAGTGTGGCAGAACCCCAGAACAGACGGACACAAGAGGCAAATTAATAATAAAGGATTTTATTAAAATGATGGACAAAAGAATAACCCTACTCTAACGGGGCCTAAGTGGGGGGAATGTGTGGATGCCAGAGAACGGGATAATGTAAATGAGGTGTGAGTGGAACTGTACTCTATGTGTCTGGGTGTGTGTGTCTAGCGTGCAAAACTAGTGTGGTGTAGATATGTAGATGAGTGAAGTGTTGAAATATGTGCGTGTACTAACCAGTCCAGAGCAGAGAGGGGGAATAGTCGGCAGGCAGGCAGACGGGGGGGTTAGGCAGGAGGAGTAGGCGGCAGGCAGGCAGGGGGTTAGGCAGGAGGAGTTGGCGGTAGGCAGGCAGGGGCATAGGCAGGAGGGGTGGTCGTTAGGCAGGCAGGGACATAGGCAGGAGACGTAGTCGATAGGCAGGCAGGAGGTCTAGGCAGGGTGAGGCAGGTTCCTTTGGGGAGCGAGGATCAACAAAGAAAACAACTACGGTTAGCAAAATAACAAAACAAACAAAACTCTGAAGAGAAACTACTTGAACGAGAAGAGACCACAGGGAGAGCCAAACTACTAACCACATGGGTAAAAATAATCAAGCGTCGGAGGAAGGTTGCTGGGGCTTCTTATAGGGCTGCCTCCTCCTGAGTTGATAGCTGGACCCAGCTGTCTCCACTTGAGCCTGATTAGGCTCAACGAGCGCCAACGAGGCAGGAGGGGGCGGAGCCGATGAGGGATTCACAACAGTGACGTCAGTCTGCTGCGTGGCACCACGTGCTGTCTGATTGACACCTGCACGTGATGTCTGATTGACACCTGCACGTGCGCTGCTGATTAACGGTGGACTGAACCATGCAATGAATAAATAGAGGGGTAAATAATAAGGCTTAATTTTGTCAAACATAGAGAAACAAAACTCCAGTTTGTTTCTTTTGTGACTTTTTTAAATACATAGAATTATAATTTGAAGTCGGCTACGTTAACTTCCTTATGATAATAATAATAATATTATTATAAATATAATATATTTTAAAATATGATTCTCTTGGGCCCCTGTCAGTGATGGGCCTTTAGAATCGTCCTAATTTACCCACCCCCCCTAGCGGCGCTGTCAGGGCAAAACCTTCCGCTGGGCAAAAGCTACCGGGGGTGCGGCCTAACGCGTCACGACCAGCTGGCACGCGCACGCGTCACGACCAGCTGGCGACTGTGACTCGTCAGTCTAGTGTTTTTGAAACCTCCGTTTTGACAGCCCATTAGCGAATAGCTGTAATTTGCCTCTACAAGTGTTAATATGTCATTTTATGAAGTTTTAATATGTTTTCAGGCGAGAAAGTAACCATATATATTCACAAAATGTATCCGGTTTATCAAAATAACCCGTTTATATAAAGAAAGAAACGGAGGTCTGATCAGCAGATCATTTCTCATAAAGTTGCAAACGCAATTTGAGCCCTGGACTAAGCATCCTAATATGTCATTTTATGAAGTTTTAATATGTTTTCAGGCGAGAAAGTAACCATATATATTCACAAAATGTATCCGGTTTATCAAAATAACCCGTTTATATATGATCTGACGGTTTTTTCCCCACTTCTGAGAGCAGACGACACATTTGGGTTGTGTCAGCAGATTAACGTAAATGCAAGTGTGCATAGCGCACACACACACACACACACACACACACACACACACACACACACACACACAGAGGAAATCTCTGTTTAAACTGACGGCTGATTTCCGAGAGGACGCCCACGGACAGAAGGTGAACTTGGTAGTCGGAGGTAAGAGAGGCTTTGCTATCCTAGCGGGGAGCTAGCTCGCGGTGTTCGGGTGACAGCCAGGGCGCGTTCGTAAATACGCTCTGGAAATCTGATCAGCACTCACGGAATGCCTCTTGTCCAATCAAATGACTTGGTCCCTTTATGACGTTGAACCCAGTGTGCGCTCCGGGGCTCTCAGAGCGAATTTACGAACGCAGCCTCAAGTTCAATACTCGCGACACACACGGACTGGTCCAGTTTCACTAACCACTGTGTAGAGTAGTAGACGCATCATTTCTACTAACACAGTAATATGACTACATGATCACACTAGTCTAGTCGTGTTTAAGCCCACGTTTCACTTTCTACTCCTAGACACACACTGTCCTAGTCACACACACTCCTAGACACACACTGTCCTAGACACACACACTCCTAGTCACACACACTCCTAGACACACACTGTCCTAGACACACACACTCCTAGTCACTCACACTCCTAGACACACACACTCCTAGACACACACACTCCTAGACACACACTGTCCTAGACACACACACTCCTAGACACACACACTGTCCTAGTCACACACACTGTCCTAGTCACACACACTGTCCTAGACACACACACTGTCCTAGTCACACACACACTGTCCTAGTCACACACTGTCCTAGACACACACTGTCCTAGACACACACTGTCCTAGTCACACACACTGTCCTAGACACACACACTCCTAGTCACACACACTCCTAGACACACACACTCCTAGTCACACACTGTCCTAGTCACACACACTCCTAGACACACACTGTCCTAGACACACACTGTCCTAGTCACACACTGTCCTAGACACACACTGTCCTAGTCACACACTGTCCTAGACACACACTGTCCTAGTCACACACACTGTCCTAGTCACACACACTGTCCTAGTCACACACTGTCCTAGTCACACACACTCCTAGACACACACTGTCCTAGACACACACTGTCCTAGTCACACACACTGTCCTAGTCACACACACTCCTAGACACACACACTCCTAGACACACACTGTCCTAGTCACACACTGTGTAAAATCAGTTTATTTTGTTACCAACTTACTGTTACATCTATTAAAGATATTGGCATTTTCCAACTCATGTCATATTGTACTGGGTTATATCCTCTACTCACATCTAGAAGTAGTATTGCAAGAAGTAGGCTACTACTACTATACCTTGATAACGTGTAACACAAAGATACAGATACATTAACAATCTAACCGACTGTACACACTCTGGGCAGTGCTAGGGCAAGTTGAGTGTGAGCAGACAGGCTTCATCCTGCGTGTTTGTTTATAATCTATGCTAATCCTGCGCTGTGGACGAACTCTGTGTGTGTAGCCTGTGTAAAAGAATGTGTGTGACTAGGACAGTGTGTGACTAGGACAGTGTGTGACTAGGACAGTGTGTGACTAGGACAGTGTGTGTGTCTAGGAGTGTGTGTGTCTAGGAGTGTGTGTAACTAGGACAGTGTGTGTGTCTAGGAGTGTGTGTGTCTAGGAGTGTGTGTGACTAGGACAGTGTGTGTGTCTAGGAGTGTGTGTGACTAGGACAGTGTGTGTCTAGGAGTAGAAAGTGAAACGTGGGCTTAAACACGACTAGACTAGTGTGATCATGTAGTCATATTACTGTGTTAGTAGAAATGATGCGTCTACTACTCTACACAGTGGTTAGTGAAACTGGACCAGTCCGTGTGTGTCGCGAGTATTGAACTTGAGGCTGCGTTCGTAAATTCGCTCTGAGAGCCCCGGAGCGCACACTGGGTTCAACGTCATAAAGGGACCAAGTCATTTGATTGGACAAGAGGCATTCCGTGAGTGCTGATCAGATTTCCAGAGCGTATTTACGAACGCGCCCTGGCTGTCACCCGAACACCGCGAGCTAGCTCCCCGCTAGGATAGCAAAGCCTCTCTTACCTCCGACTACCAAGTTCACCTTCTGTCCGTGGGCGTCCTCTCGGAAATCAGCCGTCAGTTTAAACAGAGATTTCCTCTGTGTGTGTGTGTGTGTGTGTGTGTGTGTGTGTGTGTGTGTGTGTGCGCTATGCACACTTGCATTTACGTTAATCTGCTGACACAACCCAAATGTGTCGTCTGCTCTCAGAAGTGGGGAAAAAACCGTCAGATCATATATAAACGGGTTATTTTGATAAACCGGATACATTTTGTGAATATATATGGTTACTTTCTCGCCTGAAAACATATTAAAACTTCATAAAATGACATATTAGGATGCTTAGTCCAGGGCTCAAATTGCGTTTGCAACTTTATGAGAAATGATCTGCTGATCAGACCTCCGTTTCTTTCTTTATATAAACGGGTTATTTTGATAAACCGGATACATTTTGTGAATATATATGGTTACTTTCTCGCCTGAAAACATATTAAAACTTCATAAAATGACATATTAACACTTGTAGAGCCAAATTAAAGCTTTTCGCTAATGGCGGCCAAAACGGAGGTTTCAAAAACACTCGCCAGCTGGTCGTGACGCGTGCGCGTGCCAGCTGGTCGTGACGCGTTAGGCCGCACCCCCGGTAGCTTTTGCCCAGCGGAAGGTTTTGCCCTGACAGCGCCCCTGCCTGCACGTGATGCCTGATTGACACCTGCACGCGCGTTGCTGATTGAAGACTCCATTTCCAGACTTCATTCTTCTGTATCTAACCTCTCTTTCTAAGGTAAATAATAATATTAATAACGATGATCTAATTTGTCTGAACGTAGACAAATCTAAATGAACAACCTGTGTATTAATAGACAGCTTAGTAAGTATTCTACAAGCTGTAACTGTTGTACAACGTTGATAAAACAGATGCGTCATAGTAGCTAATTAGCTCGCTAGCTGAAGTCAATTGAAATGCTAGGCTAGGCTACTAGCTCAAGTGTGAGAACAGCGACTTAAAAACCAACATCCATCTTTATACTTTAGTTGATGTTATTTACTTCTCTCTCGTGAATAATAATCGACGTCGCTAACTGCATTGCATCCATATAAGACACTTTTGGCCAGCAACATTAATAGATAACTTTCTTTTCCAACTTGAACTTGAACTTGCTCCTTTGTTAAACTGCGTGAGTAGCTACTAGCTAGCAGCCTAAGAAACGTGGGTTTCATTTTGTCACTATAACATTTTCGAAATGTTGTTACTAGGTTTGTACTTAAGTAAAGGGTTCCCACGGGTCCTTGAAATCCTTAAACGTTTTTGAAAATAGACATGGGTCATTGAAAGTGCTTGAATTCCCCTCTGTCTCTCTCTCTCTCTAAAAAAAATCATTATATATATTCAAAAGTGTTTTACTTAGCTCGTCAACTAGTAAATAAGTCTCTGTATTGCTTAACTTTACACATATTTCACAATATATAGTTTTGCTGTGCTGTGGTAGAGAAGTCAAGAGACCATCTAGTGTTCACACATTCAAGCCTCTCTTTTTAATTGTTGTCTGTGAGCGGATAGTTCCTATTATTCTTTTCCTGGCTTTGGTCAAATAGCTCAAAGTCCCTGACCAAAAACGCTATGAATTTGCATGCCACAACTATGCCACATATTGCAGGGGATTTGGGCACATTTCTTTGGCCGCTACCCACACGTTTATCTGTGTTGCTCATTCCACGAATGCATGATCCTTACAAGACAAGTTGTACCTCGTTGTAAAGGTGAGTAATCAGGCTTTCCAACGATATAAAATACAGTACCAACAATACCAATTGGTCTTATTAAAGGGGAGGAAGAATCGACTGAAATAACGTTTCCAAACTTTTTTTGAGGAGTTTATCTTGCGCATGACTGAAATCAACGTGATAATGACGCCAGTCTGCTGCGTGGCACGTCGTGAGCTTAGTATTATAAGGTTCTATCTCCGTTTAGGGCAGTTCAGAGATATTGAGCGTCAAAGTTTTGACATTCCATTATGTTTTGTGAGATGGAACCTTTGTATTTTATTAATTACTAACTAAAACAATTTTTTTTAAATAACACCACACAGGCATTGATAAACACCTAATGGATCAGATTATGTAAAAAAAACTCAATTTTGACAAAAATGGAGATAGAACCTTATAATTCTAACGTCACGTGATGTCTGATTGACACCTGACCTGCACGTGCGTCGCTGATTGAAGAGTCACTGTGGAGAGACTGTTACACGCTTCTGTATTTAACTCTCTCTTTCTAAGGTAAATAATAATAATAATGGTCTAATTCTAAATGAACAACCTGTATATGAATAGACAGCTTAGTAAGTATTCTACAAGCTGTAACTGTCGTACAATGTTGATAAGACAGATGCGCCATAGTGGCTAGTTAGCTCGCTAGCTGAAGTCAATTGAAATGCTAGCTAGGCTACTAGCTCAAGTGTGAGAACAGTGACTTAAAAACCACTGCCAAAATATAAACTAAATGTCTTTAGTTGATGTTATTTACTTCTCTCTCGTGAATAATCGACGTCGCTAACTGCATTGCATCCATAGAAGACACTATTGGCCGGCAACATTAATAGATAACTTTCTTTTCCAACTTGAACTTGAACTTGCTCCTTAAAATAAAAACTGGGCGTGAGTAGTTACTAGCTAGCAGCCTAAGAAACGTGGCTTTCATTTTGTCACTAACATTTTTGAAATGTCTATGGTCTTACTAGGTTTGTACTTATCTCGTGAGTTTAGAATGATAAGGTTCTATCTCCGTTTAGAATGATAAGGTTCTATCTCCGTTTAGAATGATGAGGTTCTATCTCCGTTTAGAATGATAAGGTTCTATCTCCGTTTAGAATGATAAGGTTCTATCTCCGTTTAGAATGATAAGGTTCTATCTCCGTTTAGAATGATAAGGTTCTATCTCCGTTTAGAATGATAAGGTTCTATCTCCGTTTAGAATGATGAGGTTCTATCTCCGTTTAGAATGAGAAGGTTCTATCTCCGTTTAGAATGAGAAGGTTCTATCTCCGTTTAGAATGAGAAGGTTCTATCTCCGTTTAGAATGATGAGGTTCTATCTCCGTTTAGAATGAGAAGGTTCTATCTCCGTTTAGAATGAGAAGGTTCTATCTCCGTTTAGAATGAGAAGGTTCTATCTCCGTTTAGAATGAGAAGGTTCTATCTCCGTTTAGAATGAGAAGGTTCTATCTCCGCTTAGGGTCGTTCAGAGATATTGAGCGTCAACGTTTTTACATTCCATTATGTTTTGTGAGATGGAACCTTTGTATTTTATTAATTACTAACTCAAAAATGTCAACATTATAAAAATAACACCACACAGGCATTAATAATGATGACCCAAGACCAGCTACTGTGGGGCCTGAAGAAGGATGTTCGCTCCGTGCTCAACTCTAAGTTAGGCCTGTCCCCGGACGACCTGAGTCGGGACTACCTCTGCATCGTGGGCCATCCGCTGCCTCTGAGGTCCCTCGGCTTCCACAGCGTGATGGACATGATCAAGGAGATGCCTGACGTGGTGAAGATGGACTTTTTGGAAGACGGCAGCTTGGTGTTGAAAGGTAAGCCCAGTCTAGTAGTGGTGCGGCTGTGGCGCAGGAGGTAGAGTCGCCGTCTAATGATCACAAGGTTGGCAGATCGGCGGTTCGAGCCCCGGCTGGCCACATGTCGAAGTGTCCTTGGGCAAGACACTGAACCCCAAAATTGCTCCCAGTGAGCGGGCCGGCGCCTTGCATGGCAGCTTGCCGCCATTGGTGTGTGAATGTGTGTGTGAATGTGTGAATGAGAGGCTGTTGTAAAGCGCTTTGGAGCAGCAAAAAAGTTGCTATAAGTGCAGTCCATTTACCATTACCATTTTAGTACTATGACCTGCACAGAGTAAAATTACACACGTATGCACGAAAAAACTACTTTATTCCAACCCAACTCTTTGCCTTGCTTTTTCTTCCCCTCCCTCCCTCCCTCCCATCCCTTGGTCCCTCTGCAGTGGTTATGGACGAAAGCACCCGACGCATAGGGGAGATGGTGGCCCGGCAGCGTGTCCCTAAGACCAAACCACACAGGGGCGGTATGGGCTTCTTCTCCCCGCACTACAGGAAACAACAGTTCCCCGCCGGCCCCCTCCCCCGGCGGGGTCACGCCCCCCCGGCCCTGCCCGCTCAGCTGCGCTCACAGCTGCGGCAGCTGCTCGCCCCGGGGCCCATGGGCCTGTCGGAGCTGCAGGACGGCTTCGCCCGCCGCTTCGGCCACCCGCTGCGCGTCGGCAACCTCGGCTTCTACTCCGTCGCGGAGATGCTGGCGGCCGCGGCGGACCTGGTGGTGGTCAAGCAGAGCCGGACGGGCTCCCTGCTGACCCTGAAGGTGGCGCCACCTGCGATGGGGCTGACGGCGTCGCAGGGTGGGGCGCTGATGGCATCGCGTGGGGGGACGGCGGTGAGGACGGGGCAGATAAAGCCACCTCGACCACAGCTGACCCCCTCGACGGACACATGTGCGAGGCCAGCGGTAGACACAGGTGGGTTGGTACTACAGTGTAGACAGATCGTGACGTTAGAATTATGAGGTTCTATCTCCATTTTTGGTCAAAATTGAGTTTTTTACATAATCTGATCCATTAGGTGTTTATTAATGCCTGTGTGGTGTTATTTTTAAAATGTTGACATTTTTGAGTTAGTAATTCATAAAATACAAAAGTTCCATCTCACAAAACATAATGGAATGTAAAAACTTTGACGCTCATTATTATCTCTGAACTACCCTAAACGGAGATAGAACTGTATAATTCTAAACTCACGTTTTCTTTTTAACATTTACTTTTTCTTTACATGTATGCGTTTGAGGCACCTGATGTGAAGGCTTTTTTCTGAGCAGGACTACATTTAGCACTTGTGTCCATGGGCATGCTATCATTCAGTATCCCTGTTTTATACCTTTAACTATACATGGCTATAAGTTGGACTCGCCTGGGAACACCACCACTAGTGTGCCCTTCAGTACGTTACTTAGCCCTAACTTTCTCCAGGGAGACTGTCCCTGTAAACTCTAATTAAGTGGTAAATGGTAACTGCTAAATGGTTCAGGCGGCATAGAGCAAATTACCCCTCGGACAGGAGGTTATGCCAGAGAGCTTTTTTGGATCCACACCCTAGAACGTTTACAACGCCTAGGCTTGAATGAGGATTTCGACATGTGTTGTGCTATGAATAAATTACTTTAGACACTATGTTCTATGCTATATGATGGCTACTGCCTGATGTCTGCATGTTTGTAGCATTTCTCTATTGTTTTTTGTTCTGTTAAGTATATATTGTAAATATTTCATGTACTTTTAGGTGTTTCCTGTCTCATGAACACATGTTTTTTGTAGTCCACTAAATCTAGGACTACAATTCCCATGATGCCTAGCCACTAGGTGAAATATTTGACACAGATGTTGTGCATTGGCTAATTAAGTGATGTTGTTTGAAGCCTTTATACCACTGCATTCAATTGAATGAATGAATGAATGAATGGTCTTTATTTTCATTGATATAGTACAGGTACCAAACAACGAAATTTGGGAAATTGTCTGCTTTATGCTTTATGCCGAAATTTGGGAAATTGTCTGCTTTATGCCTGAAGAAGGTTTATGACTGAAAGTTCGTGCAATAAACTATGGTTTATTTGCACAGATTTGAGTGTGCGGACGGATGCTGTTTTTTTGCACTTTATTGATACTCTTCAATTCCAGCACCTCAGCTAAGTCTGATCACGGATGAGCGGTGGTATTTTCATTATTATACAATTTAACTGCTAAATGGTTCAAATGTAAATGGGTGTAACTGTAAAATGTAAACAGTAGTGATCTGGTATTGGTTGTGACTAATGTAACATTTTGTCTGTCTTCAGCTCCTGTGGAAAAACCCTCTGGTACTCCAGTACAGAATCACATGGCCTCTGGTCCTGAGGACACTGTCCCTAACAGCTCAGGGGGACACCAGGACCATGGGGGACATGGAATTCACCAGGACATGGAATTGACACAACCTGAGCCACAGCTCATCCAACAGGGGCAGCTATTTGAAAAATGTGTCATAAAAGTGAGTCTGTTTCTCTTTTTACCTCATAGTAAATGTTCTGTATGTGAAACTGTACATTACTTTAAATGCTTGTAGAGTTCACTCCTACTAGAAGTCATGTTTTTTTGTGAAGAACATTTCATGAGATATGATTATTGGTCTCGTTGCACTTCACATTTATATGAATGGGAACTCACCCAATCACCACTAGTGAATGTGTTGTGTTTGATTGGCCACGATGCAGCTGGAGGAGAAGCTCAGGCAGCGTATCCTGGAGAACGGCCATGCGGGCACCGTCAGTGAGGAGCTGAAGGCCAACCTTCGCCAGGTCAGTTTACATCTTCCCAAAGCGACTTACAATCAATACATTCGTTTAAGTAAATGAGTCAGGAGCCAGACTATTGAGTTGCTCCTTTATGGGTGGATACCGAAATCATTGAAAACTCCTAATGTTCTAGTCACACGTGATGGTGACAGTGAAGATTCCTTCTTTCTAGGTTGTTGCTCAGAACAGTGAAGGGATATCAATACATGATCTTCATGCCGAATACAAGGTAATTATACTAGTTTCCTTTGTTACACATATTCCACTCTACTTTACGGGGCGGCTGTGGCACAGGAGGTAGAGTCGCCGCCTAATGATCACAAAGTTGGCAGATCGGCGGTTCGATCCCCGGCTGGCCACATGTCTCCCAGTGAGCGGGCCGGCGCCTTGCATGGTAGCTTGCCGCTATTGGTGTGTGAATGGGTGAATGAGAGGCCGTTGTAAAGCGCTTTGGAGCAGCAAAAAAGGTGCTATATAAGTGCAGTCCATTTACCATTTACCATTTCCCCCTGGTCAACAGAGGATGTTTGGGGAGGAGCTCCCGGTGGCCCAGAGTGGCTTCCTGAGCGTGACGGAGATGGTTGGTGCGCTGAGCGACACGCTGTATCTGCGGCCTGTGGCCGGGGACGAGGGCCACCACTGGATGATCACCGACACCAAACACACCGGCCACACGCAGCCAGGTCAGCTCGATGGTTTCAATTTGTATTGTTACTTTGGATAAAAGCGTCTGCTAAATGGTTAAAATGTAAAAAATGCATCCTATCTATTCTATTCAGCTAATACCATTGCGTTCCCACATTATTGAGAGATCACAGCCATTTGTCCCATTGGGGGAAGGGTCATTTGAAGAGGAGGGGCAGAACTGAGTACTGTATCTTATAGCTCATGGCATTCTATAAACGCAGCACCCTGATAATAATAATAATAATAATAACTTTAATTTATATAGCGCCTTTCAGAAACCCCAAGGACACTTTACAATTCAAGGGAATGATCAGACAGACAAAAACAGGACAAAACAAAACTGAAACAGTGACTAGGGGCCAAAGGCCTTGGAGCACAGAGTCCAGGGTGGGGGCATTGCGGATCACTATGGGGAGGGAGTTCCAGAGGGTAGGTGCAGCCACGCTGAAGGCTCTGTCCCCAAAGGTCCGTAGGTTTGTTGATGTGATGTTTTTGGCCAGGGGCTGTAGAGCCCGACTCCCCCGGCGATGCTGAGCAGGGTGACCGGCTGAACCCCTCCAGCCAGGGCTATTACTTCAGCTCTGGGGAGTCGCCCTGGGAGGGGCGCAGAGAGGAGGAGGACGGGGAGGACGGAGAGGCCGCCGCCGACAACGACTTGATGTCAGAGACAGACCTCCGCATCACCACCACCACCTTCCAACAGGTGAGAGAAGAGACCCGTCTGACTCGGGTCTGAGAAGACAGGTCGTGACGTTAGAATTATAAGGTTCTATCTCCATTTTTGTCAAAATTGAGTTTTTTACATAATCTGATCCATTAGGTGTTTATTAATGCCTGTGTGGTGTTATTTTTAAAATGTTGACATTTTTTAGTTCGTAATTAATAGGGGTGTAACGGATCACCTAACTCACGGATCGGATCGTGTCACGGTTTTTGAGTCACGGATCGGATCATTTTTCGGATCAATACAAAACATAAAAATAAAAAGCTTTTTCCTCGAATTCTGTAAAAACACCACTTTTACTGTGTAAAACCCAACAACATTCAAGATGTCAAAACTGGTATATATATATATATATATATATATATATATGTGTGTGTGTGTATATACATATACATATATATATACATAACATATTCTACACTCAAACATTAGGCTACATTAGGGCTGCACGATTAATCGATTTTAAATCGAAATCGCGATTTGAAATGATGCGATTAGCTAATCGCAAAGCCTGCGATTTGCCTGCGATTTAAAAAAAATGTGTTTTGCCATTTAGCAGACGCTTTTAATCCAAAGCGATTTACAATTACGAATTACAGGGACATTCCCCCTGGAGTAACTGAGGGCTAAGTGCCTTACTCAAGGGCACACTAGTAGTGGTGTGGTTTCAGGCGGGATTTGAACTCACAACCTTCCGATCACAAGTACAACTCACTATCCACTAGACCACCACTACCCGTATGGGATACGTCATACAGCGCGTCGGATTCAACGTCAATGTCAATGAACGTCAATGTCAATGAACGTCAATGTCAATGAACGTCAATGTCAATGAATGCACACGCACAACAACAACATCGCACGTGAAACGCCCACGTTTCGGTAGCTAGCAACATTCATGGTGGATAAATGACTTCAGCAGAGCCAGAAGTAACGATTTAGTCCCGAAGAAAAACAGCACTTCTGTTGTAAGTATTTCGGGTTTAGGACGACAGATGTGCAACAAAAGCAGGTGTTGGGCACGACCTGTCGTGGAACAGTCGCTACATCAAGACGCAACGCCACAAACCTGTATCAGCACTTGAAAAAGTACCACGGGCAGCTCTATGACGGAGAGTTAAGTGAAAGTCCCGTAGCCCAGTCTAACGTTAAGCAAACTAGAGTTTTAGAGTCGTTTGCGGCTGTTACCCCGTATGAAAAGGGCTCACGAAGGCACCGTGAAATAACCAATTCCATCACGCATTACCTCGCTAAAGACATGGTGTCTATTAACACTGTGAGCAACAAAGAGTTTAAAAAACTAATCCAAACGCTGGATAAAAGATAATGTGATTCCATCCCGCACGTACGGAGCTGAAACATGTGGAGTACTATGCAACAACAACCGATCTGCGGTCGAGCCGTGCACTTACATAGGCCTACATTACGACGAGTTGAAGAGCTTTATCTATTTCAATGTTTACAGAAAGGACCTATTCTTTTTTACTGGACATTTTTATTATGACTTTATTTAACTTGATTGCAGTATGTGCAATATTTAGATGCTGCTCCTGAGCCATAATTAAATAACCTTGTTTGTAGAAAGGTTCTATTTTATTTTCATATTGGAATTGTTCAAAAAAAAATGACACTTGAGAGAAACAAAATGGCAGCTGTTTAAAAAAAACATACATAAATATGTTGTTCCAATTCATATCTTTTAAGTTCTCATCCTTGCATTAGAACAGTTTGATGGCATAAGAGCAGTTAACAGTTTGATGGTATCATGTGGTAATGCTCTCTGAAATTAGCCCATGATAGACAGATTCATCCAATCACCTGCCAAGTATTTTTTGAAAGTACCTGCCCTTTTCCAAACAGCTTCCAATTAAGCTTTCCTAGATGGTTGTGTGAAACAAACCACCTGAGTCAGGTTAGTAATGCTCCATCACATGTTTTAATCTGAAGCTTGATTTTAAAGCAACCCAACTTTAAAGCAACCCAATGTAAGTTTAGTTCTTTCACTCGTAGCTCGGGCTGTGGGGGTGCTAGAGGAGGGAGCCTCTAAGTCCCCTGAAGACGTACAAACAAACTGCACGTTGATACGACCTTCCTAGCCGGAGATATGGCCACACTTTACAAAAGCTTTTTTTTTTTGCTATTTAAAAAAATAATAATCGCAAATTAAATCGCAATCGCAATATCTGTCCAAATAATCGCAATTCGATTTTTCCCCCCCAAATCGTGCAGCCCTAGGCTACATATTAAACAGAAACACACATTCAACTTCAATGATGCAGTAGGAGAGAGGGAGGAGGCACCTGGTTGCAGCAGTGAATCACTGGGCTCTTTAAAGCAGACAAATAAACATGTTTTATGCCACTTTTAACTAAATAATAAAGTGAAACCTTACTTTAAACATGGTATGAAAAAATTGTCTACATTATCAGAAGTTGTCAAGCTGCCTTTTTCGTGCCTCCCATCAACACACCAGGGTCGCGGCAAATGTGTGGCCATGCTCGTACGACTTTCTCATTGCACAACGCTTAAACACCGTAACTTTTTTATCGACCACACTTCCAATGACACTGTCCGTCATTGTTATAATTGATAGCAAAGCCAAAGTGCTCCCATACATGGGATTTAAATGACGAGGGAGGCATTTCGAGTTCTTCTCTGTCGCCAACATTAGCAGGACTCGCCATGAACACTTGGGCTGTGTTCGTAAATTTGCTCTGATAGCGCCGGAGAGCACACTGGGTCCGACGTCATAAAGGGACCAAGTAATTTGATTGGACAAGAGGCGTTCCATGAATGCTGATCAGATTCCAGAGCGAATTTACGAACGCAGCCTTGTTGTTCTAGAATTATTTTTGCATTATCAACCTATCATTGCGCTTTAGAGTAAAACAAAGCACGCAACTGTCGCGTCTATCTTTTCATGGCAACTCTACATTGTGATTTACAAGGGATATTAACTAATATTAAGTAATATTATTACTTGGTTACATTTTGCAATTGATCCGCGGTACACATGCGTGCCGAACCGTGGGGGGCGATCCGTTACACCCCTAGTAATTAATAAAATACAAAGGTTCCATCTCACAAAACATAATGGAATGTAAAAACTTTGACGCTCAATATCTCTGAACCACCCTAAACGGAGATAGAACCTTATCATTCTAAACGGAGATAGAACCTTATCATTCTAAACTCACGATCTGACTCTGGTCTAAGAAGAGTAACTGATCCTACTTGCCCTTTTGTTCAAGGTCAGTCTGTAGCTTCTGTTTCCCCTGAGGGCAGCTGGACCAAATACATCATCATAGACAATTGAGGCTGAAACCGAAACGCATTTCACAAGAATAGATGTTGTTTGATTTCTGTACATCTTTGATCACCTCCTGTACATCTTCTTTGGTGATTGTAAATGTTCAAGGACAACCCATTCAATCCACAAAGTGTCTTTGTGGTGACAATAAAAATGTGTGTGTGTGTACGTGTGCGTGTACGTGTACGTGTGCGTGTGTGTGTGTGTGTGTGTGTGTGTACACGCACATTCATGTGTGTGTGTGTTTGTGGACACTCATGGCTGTGTGTTTCTCCCCCCTCTAGATGGTGGCCAAGTTCCCTGCCGTGCAGGTACGGTGTATGGCAGGTATGGTTCCTCTGGACGCCCTGCGGGGCCAGCGCCTGAGGGCGCCCACGCCCAGGGACCCTAGGGAGGTGATAGAGGTGTTGGTGGAGCACGTGGAGTCACCCAGCAACTTCTACATCCGCTTCCACGAGACCCGGGAGGCTCGCGCCCTGGAGAGCATGATGGTGGAGATGAGGTGAGGAGACTGTGCCGCTTAGACCGGGGAGGAAACATGACTGAATCAGAATTAGAAGACTTTATTGCCATGACATGTAAACATGTTAGGAATTTGGTTTGGGACAGTGGAGCGCAGTTTACAACAGGACAGGTGCAAGACAGGACAAGACAGTGCAAACCAACATCATTCAGGGGTGCAAACTTGTCACCTTTCTGCTAAATTAGCCATTTTTATCTCAAAATAGGTCATCCGTGTGAATTGTGTAGATCTGCAAAAAAAAAATTTGGGTGTGGAGGGGGGGGGGGGGGGTCGGTCTAAGTCTCATCCATGTCACATGATGCACAAGCTAGCTAATCTCCCTGTCTGCTAAACTCTGCTGCAGTTGAAATAACGTTTAGCTTCAGGGAGCTAGGTACAGTTCCAGACAGCATAGAGAACACAGTCACAGTAAACTGTTTTAGAAGTTATTCTGCAGGTGTTGAGGTCAGGGCTGCCGCTACTTACACACGCATCATTGTTAGACCACCGTTAGTGCTAGCGATATCTATTTAACACCATTAGTGCTAGCGCTATCCCCCCCCCCCTAAGGTTAGCCACAAAAAAAATGTGTCACCTTTTTGGGCCATCACCTGTTTGCACCCCTGTATTATGTATAAACCACTTTCTCACAGATCCAGTTCAGTGTCACTCTACATGGGTAGTCATACCATTGATTAAGTTTACTTCCATAATTAAATATGCAAACACAGTCATCATCCCTATAACTATTTGGCTGATTGTGACCCCAGTACGCTGTGTTGAGAGGTGTGCCATCCACCCATTTCCAGGTCCCCTCTGTGTCTCTCTGTCAGACCAATCCAGACGAATTTCTTATTCAAATCAATGATAAAGTCCTGTTCCTCTATGCTGTTGATGACCACCAGGTCTGCTCCTCTGTCTCTGCAGTCCTGTCTGCTCTCATCCCAGGTTCTAGTCTCAGTGGAGAGGAAGTAGCAATTGCAGCCAAACTTCATCCATCCTTCTGCACAACCGGTTTTCAGTTTCCTCTGAAGGTTGTCTCTCTCTTTAGTCAGGTTGTTGTAACTGGTCTGTAACCAGTCTGTGTGATCATTCTCATATTTGTCTGAGAGACAGGAGAAGCTGTGGTTAGGTTGACAGCCTGGCGGTTTATAACTTGTTCTCACCATCAGGTTCTACTGAACTGATTCAGTTCATAAGAATTACGACCATGTGACATTCAGTTTGGTGGTTTCTCTTCATAGAGCTCTCTGTTAGGGCTTTCACACCGGCAAAGAACCGTGCCGGTTCGCGTTCGGGAACCTCCGAACATTGGTGCTGTCTGGCGAACGAGCCCGCATTCATACCAGTGTAACCACAACCATCAGGGGTCATACCAGTGTAACCAGAACCATCAGGGTTCATACCAGTGTAACCAGAACCATCAGGGTTCATACCAGTGTAACAAGAACCATCAGGGGTCATACCAGTGTAACCAGAACCATCAGGGTTCATACCAGTGTAACCAGAACCATCCGCGTCATCAACGCTGGGTGATGAAGGGGCGGGATAAACAAAAATGTCACAACTAGATGGCAGCTACTTCACTGGACATGAGGATAATATCTTCCACTACAGTATCTGAAATAAACACAATTTTATATGAAACAAAACAAGACACTTTCTACACGCCTTCTCTTACTAACCAGCTGCTCCATTACTGGAATAGAAATGGCTTACGAAATTCGCGTTCGCGCATGTCCGCGAGCGTGTGCGTGTGTGTGTGTTTGCTGAGCATGTGAGGAAGATAGAGAGAATAATGAAACTTTTGATATTGTTTTTGATCACTAATGATTAGATTTAGATTAGATTACATTTTGTCTACTTCCTTCTTGCTGGTCTTTGCAGCCTAGAATATGACACACCCACTGACGACGTGACTGTTCTACGTTTTGGTTCGCGCTTGAGAACCACTATTTTCTGGTACCCGCTGCGAACCAACTTTTCAGGCTCCTAACCAATTGAGTTTGGGTCTGCATGCGCCGGCCGGTTCCAGACTTGGTTCGCAAACGCGAACCGGCACGGTTCTTTGCCGGTGTGAACGCCCTATGTGTGTATTCAAGGATAATATCATAATCACAAGTCAGGAGACTCACAGTGGACGAGACGCAGGGAGACGTTCAGTGTGACTTGTAGAACACACATCAGCCCAGCAACCAGCATGTGGATTCTCCTACCTGCAAGAGACACACACACACCATTCTACATCACTGAATCTCATATCAATGAACAAACATAAAATGATGATTGTTAGTCACTCATATCTCTTTGAATCTGTGCTGATTCTATGTCTTTAGAGTCGTGAGATTTTAATGTGTAAATAATTAGATAAAATAAGAAAGTATAAGAAAGTCCACAAGATGGCAGCAGACATTTGCACAAAAGTGTCTGAAGCGTTGATGTGTGTGTGTGTGTGTGTGTGTGTGTGCGTGCGTGCATGTGTGTACGTTTATGCGTGTGCGCGGACAGCATGCTGTGTGTGTTTATTAGGGATGCACCGAAATGAAAATTCTTGGCCGAGGCCGAATTTAAGGAAACACTTGGCCGAATACCGAATACCGAATACCGAATGTGTATCGGCAGTTTTTAATTTTATCATTGCATAAACTAAATACATTTTGCTTTTTATTCATATGATATTCATGATTTGTCTCTACATAGGCTTCAGAAAGTATTTAGACCCCTTCACTTTTTTCACATTTTTGAATAGATTTGCCATCAATCCACACACAGTACCCCATAATCTAAGTAAAAACGTTTTTTAATGTTTGCAAATGTATTAAAATGTAAATACAGAAATACCTCATGTACATAAGTATTCAGACCCTTTGTCACTCTTAAAATTAGGTCAAATGCTAAATGTCTTCAACAAGTCATTCAACAAGTTGAATTGAGTCCACCTGAGTGTAAGGATAATAGTTCATGTTATTTCAGAATGAATATCTTTTGTTTTTATAGTCTCTGGTTTGCATAGAAACCACCGCATGATACAGCTGCATGTCATAAACTCGTGTAGAACAGCTGGGGAGTCTGAATATGTTTTCAACAAGGCAACAACTCTGCTTCTCATCTAGCTGCTTCTAACTAGCTAGATGAGTGTAAGGTTGCGTTCGTAAAGTCGCTCTGAGAGCGCTGGAGCGCACACTGGGCCCGACGTCATAGAGAAACCGAGTCATTTGATTGGACGAGAGGCATTCCACGAGTGCTGATCGGATTTCCTGAGTGAATTTACGAACGCAGCCAGTTTTGAAAGCGCGTCGCCTCGCGCCGCGCGCCTGTTGAGAGTTATATTTAATTGTATTGCGTTATCAAAACACGCACACTATTCGGTGGTAAACATGTTTTCACACATTCGGCCGAATACCGAATGTGCTTTATTTTGCGATATTCGGCCGAATACATTCGGTGGCCGAATGTTCGGTGCATCCCTAGTGTTTACGTGTGTGTGTGTGTGTGTATGGATGTGTGTGTGGACAGCATGCTGTGGGGGTGTGTGTGTGTGCGTGTGTGTGTGTGTGTGTGTGTGTGTGTGTGTGTGTGTGTATGGGTGTGCGTGCGGGTGTGTGTGTGCGTGTGTGTGTGTGTGTGTTCACACCTAGACAAGTTCTCACTACAATTACCTTTTATACTGTTTTTAATATTCTTCCTCTTTTTACTCATTCCTTTCTTTTGAGGGCAAAAACCACCACAGGGTCACATTCAGTTAGCGACATGCTACATGCTGATACAGCTAGATGCAGTAAGAGACCATATATACAGTTTGGTAGAGAGGAAGTAACTCTATCAACGACATTGACACTGAACTTGAAAGGTGAATATTTAGGCCTTCCAAACATTTTTCCAAATATACCAACCATTTAAAAATGAGTCTCTACAGTATGTGCATTTTAAATCCATAAGTCTTACTCTGTTTCAGCTGTGTGTGTGTGTGTGTGTCATCAGAAAAGGGAGATTCAGAAATCACAAGCATGATTCATGATGACAGTTATTAGTTACTGACCTGAGTGAGGACAGTTATTAGTTACTGACCTGAGTGATGAGACTCTGACCACAATCCTCTCCTCCACCTCCCCTCTGTGGAACCTGACGTTTTCATCCTTGTCAGGGTTGGCATGGATAACCTCAGACATCTTTCCAATACTTTTTATTCTAACTTTACCTCAACTCTACTGTATAGTCTCTTTGTCTGTGTAGCTGTGTTAGCATGTGTGCCTGACTGACAGCTGAATGTGAGACTGTTGTTGCTGCCCTCAGTAGAAAAGGAAGTGTACAACGATGATGAGGAAGTACACAGGTGTTTGTGTCTGCACTGAAACTCTGCCCCCCCCCCCCCTTCTTCAGGGGACTAATATTACTTTATTTTTCTTATTCAATTGGAATTGGTTTTTAACAATTTTGTCTTTAACTATATTATATTTATAGATTTTTTAAATACATTTTATTTCCATTCATCTATGACAGGTCTCTAATATGCAACATACTAGTTGTTGTCTTGTTTTTTTAGCTCTAGCTTTTTTCATGATGCGCGAGCTAACTAATCTTCCTGTCTGCTAAACTTTCAACAACGCTGCTGTTGAAATAACTTTTAGCTTCAGGGAACTAGGTGCAGTTCCAGACAGCATAGAGAACACAGTCACAGTAAACTGTTTTAGAAGTAATTCTGCAGGTGTTGAGGTCAGGGCTGCCGCTACTTACACATGCATCATTGTTAGACCACCGTTAGTGCTAGCGGTATCTATTTAACACCATTAGTGCTAGCGCTATTCAAAGGTTAGCCACAAAAAAAACGTTTCACCTTTTTTGGCCATCACCAGTTTGCACCCCTGATCATAGTGCAAGGGGGGGGGGGACACCAGCAGCAGCATTTAGGAGCCGGATGGCCGTGGGGAAAAAGCTGTGTGCGTGTCGGGCCTTCACAGTCTTTAGTGACCTCCTGCCTGAGGGGAGCGGGGCGAAGAGGCTGTGGCCTGGGTGTGCGGGGTCAGCCATGATCTCCCTGGCCCTCCCCAAAGCCCTACTTTTTGACTCTACTTTCATTTCCCATTGGGAATGGGAAATGAATATAGAGTCAATGGTTGCCTTCATTGTAGTCATGCTGCAGATTATCAGATCTCACAATACCTTGAGTCTAACATCTCAGGCAACCACATGTACAGTAGCAGCAAGCACAATGCTGATCTGTGCAGCCCCTAGGTGACCTGGAACGTAACCATAATGTGTGGTGGCCTGGGAAAACCCTTCACATGGTGGCATTTTGACATATTTCCATAAATTAGAAGTTCTCAGCTATTCATAACTGGTTGAATGACTGAGATAGCCCTTTATTTTAAAAAAGTGAAAGGTGAGAAATGCTGCCCCCGACCCCTTTCTCCTCCGGGTCGGGGGAGGAGCCTATGCAGATCGTCCGGTCTCGTTTGTCTGCTTGTGATGCGGTGTTAGTCTGCTCGCCTCGTCGGTATGCGAGGGACAGATCCATTTGTGTGTCTTCTAGTTAAGATTTTATTACTTTATGCTTATTGTGAGCATCAGTAAACTGGCAATAACACAGGTGGAAGTATCGTCTCTCCTTTCGCTCATGTGTGCGTGCGTTGCTTAACTGAGAATGAGACACGTTCAACGTGACGTTGTTTCGCTAGCAAACTACCCACCACAAAAACATAAAAATAAGTACTTTCTCTTTTGTTTTCTTAAAATGTTTATTCACCATAATGTAGTATGGAGTTCAAAGTACTAGAATACCACATAATATCAAAATCGCCGAAATAGGACATTTCCATCTATTTTTGCTCTTTGCCACAAACGAACGCCAGCGACATCCGACGGGTTTTCCCAGGCCACCACACATATGATCAGGTCAGATTCCTGTATCTGGAGTGGTAACATAGAACCATGAATAGAATAAAAAAGAAAGAAAAAATTCTTCTAGCATTGCGACTGCCAATGGCTCCTGGTCCTAGCATAGATTATGTTTTCTTACAATGACTGATGGATATATGATTAACTTACTTAGACAAATCTATTTGTTGTCAGTTCGCTTTGGTTAAAGACGTCTGCTGCTAAATGGCCAAAATGTAATGTAACGAGTTGCAAGATGTCAGAGTTTGTGGGAAACGCCTCTTCCTCCTAGGAGTTGCTACACCTATCCCGAGGTGTCGGAGTGGTACTCCCTTCCCTCACGTTTCGTGCGTCAGGGCCAGGTGTGCTGCGTGGCTCCCAGAGACGAGTGGTTCTACCGGGTCGTCATCCACCGCGTCCTCAGCCAGACCCAGGTGGAGGTGTACTACGTGGACTTCGGGGACCTCACCACTGTGGACAGGACCAGCCTCAAGTTCCTCAAGTAGGCTTCTTCTGGTCCAGTTCAGACAGAGAGCAATGAAAGTCAATGGGCAGGTTTCACTAGACCAGTGTTAATATTGGCAGGCTTTTTAGTCACTTTTAGTCATTGGTGTTTAGATGAAGTCACCTCCATTTTTCTTAGTTCCAGTCCAGTTCCAATTGATGAAAACTGAAAACATTCCAGTGCAGTCTCAGTCTTTTCGTCACTGACTACGGCTAGACTAAAATGTTTTGGGGGTTTTGTGGGAGACCGCTTCTTGCCACATATTGTAGTGTAAAATCAATGTCCTGTAAATGTGACAGTCATTTTAACGACAAGTGTTAGGCCTCCTTGTCTGTTTTGCTGTTGTCCCCCTACATCTCTCTGCTTTCTCACCCCAAGGTCTTGTTACTCTGAGCTCCCGGCCCAAGCGGTCCCCTCATCACTCAGTGGAATCAAGCCTATGGGTGTAAGGCTCCACACACATCTCATATCACTGTTATTGACCACCAATCTCCCCAAGCTTTTAACATTGTATTGCTCCCATAGAGTCCCATTGACTTCCAGATAGCACTCTTATCTCCCATTCCATATTAAAAGCCTGTGTTTTTGTGTTCCAGGGCAGTTGGAGTTTGAACGCTACCAGCTCCTTCCGGAAGCTGTGCTGTGAGCGCCTCCTGTGGGCAGCTCTGCACAGCTACCACGCAGACTTCCTGCAGGTCTTCCTGTGTGAGACAGACACGGAGGAGGACGTGTACATTCACAGTGTCCTGCAGAGCCAGGGTCACGGGCTCTCCTGTCCCTCTGCAGTCAACTCAGAGGTCAGTAATGTACACACACACACACAAAATTGCTCCCAGTGAGCGGGCCAGTGCCTTGCATGGCAGCTTGCCGCCATTGGTGTGTGAATGTGTGTGTGAATGGGTGAATGAGAGGCCGTTGTAAAGTGCTTTGGAGCAGCAAAAAAGGCGCTATATAAGTGCAGTCCATTTACCATTTACACACACACACACACATACACTTGCTTATACATGTACTGTATATATCCCATTCAACAACAATGATCCATTGCATCCATCCATTTGTTGTGTCAAACGTATTTCTTCTTTCAGCTGTGTGAGCAGTTCAACCCTGTGACCCTGTATCTGGGCGAGGGTGTGTTTGATGAGGGGATGGAAGTAGACATGGACGTGGTGGACCAAACCCCAGAGCCCTGCACCCAAACCCCTGCCACACCCCAGGTGAGGAGCTCCCCTTTCCCAATTCTAACAGTACACACACACACACATCACACTCTCATTGTAGCAGACTAATGATCGTGGAGTGAAGATATTATCAAAGCGTACGTGCCTGTCGATCACCCATCCGCTTTGATAATATCTTCACTCACGATCATCTAGTCTTGTCTGGCGCCTGCGCCGTCTGTTGTTCTTCCTGCACACAGGTAAAAATATCCAGGATCCAGCAGCGTCGTCGGGCTCGCGCAAACAAACCCGGCGAATGTTTTACTTGCTCCGGACAAGTAAAAAAGCGTTACTGTCGAACCCTGATGTGTTTTAGGCTGCAGACCCTGCTGTTGGGAGCAATGAAAAAGAAGTGAAGCAGCTGCCTGACCTCCCAAAGCTGGAGTTCATCGGGGTGACACAGGCCAACTTCAAGGCCCAGGTATGACCTCTGACCCTGTATCACGCCCTCGGATTGAACAAGAGTTAGATTGTGTACAATAGATAAAGCATGTCTATTATAAGTAAGTCAACCATCCATGCCATATCATCGCCATGTCCTTGGTCCAATTCCGGCCATCGACAGCTGCAAGTCATCCCCCCTCTCTCTCTCACCCATACTTCCTGTCAATCTCTACTGTCTCTATCCTAATAAAGCAGAAATGCCCTAAAAACATATATATATTTTTTTACTTGTGTGTTTGTTGTGTCAGGCTGAGGAGATGGTTGTCTGTCCACACACTGACAGCACTCAGACAGCCTTTGATGCCTTGGCCACCGTGATGGATCTGTGAGTTATTACTTTTATTACTTTTATGCAGTATGTCTGTTTGTTTATGATGATGTAAAGATTATTATTATTATGGTACTTCCACATTTGTTGACATGTGACATTTCAAGACTGTGTGTGTGTGAGCGTGTATTTCTGTGTGTGTGTCAGTGGGGTTGAGGTCCATGCCCAGAGTTCAGAGGTCGGTGCCCAGAGTTCAGAGGTCAGGGCCCTGAAGGCGGAGGAGGCCCTCCAGGCAGCGCTGGAGAAGATCCAGAACCTGGAGAGACAGCTAGCTGAGACCCAGAGGAGCCCAGAGGTCGGCTACCTCAACCACAGACCAACACCATAACACACTACTGTCACAGACCAACACCTTAACACACTACTGTCATAGACCAACACCTTAACACACTACTGTCATAGACCAACACCTTAACACACTACTGTCATAGACCAACACCTTAACACACTACTGTCATAGACCAACACCTTAACACACTACTGTCATAGACCAACACCTTAACACACTACTGTCACAGACCAACACCTTAACACACTACTGTCATAGACCAACACCTTAACACACTACTGTCACAGACCAACACCTTAACACACTACTGTCACAGACCAACACCTTAACACACTACTGTCACAGACCAACACCTTAACACACTACTGTCACAGACCAACACCTTAACACACTACTGTCACAGACCAACACCTTAACACACCACTGTCATAGACCAACACCATAACACACTACTGTCATAGACCAACGTCATAACACACTACTGTCATAGACCAACACCATAACACACTACTGTCACAGACCAACACCTTAACACACTACTGTCATAGACCAACACCTTAACACACTACTGTCACAGACCAACACCTTAACACACTACTGTCACAGACCAACACCTTAACACACTACTGTCACAGACCAACACCTTAACACACTACTGTCACAGACCAACACCTTAACACACCACTGTCATAGACCAACACCATAACACACTACTGTCATAGACCAACGCCATAACACACTACTGTCATAGACCAACACCATAACACACTACTGTCACAGACCAACACCTTAACACACTACTGTCATAGACCAACACCATAACACACTACTGTCATAGACCAACACCTTAACACACTACTGTCATAGACCAACACCTTAACACACTACTGTCACAGACCAACACCTTAACACACTACTGTCACAGACCAACACCTTAACACACTACTGTCACAGACCAACACCTTAACACACTACTGTCACAGACCAACACCTTAACACACCACTGTCACAGACCAACACCTTAACACACTACTGTCACAGACCAACACCTTAACACACTACTGTCACAGACCAACACCTTAACACACCACTGTCACAGACCAACACCTGAACACACTACTGTCATAGACCAACACCTTAACACACTACTGTCATAGACCAACACCTTAACACACTACTGTCACAGACCAACACCATGACACACTACTGTCATAGACCAACACCTTAACACACTACTGTCATAGACCAACACCTTAACACACCACTGTCACAGACCAACACCTTAACACACTACTGTCATAGACCAACACCTTAACACACTACTGTCATAGACCAACACCATAACACACTACTGTCACAGACCAACACCTTAACACACTACTGTCATAGACCAACACCTTAACACACTACTGTCACAGACCAACACCTTAACACACTACTGTCATAGACCAACACCTTAACACACTACTGTCACAGACCAACACCTTAACACACTACTGTCATAGACCAACACCATAACACACTACTGTCATAGACCAACACCTTAACACACTACTGTCATAGACCAACACCTTAACACACTACTGTCATAGACCAACACCATAACACACTACTGTCATAGACCAACACCATAACGCACCTCAACCACAGACCAACACCATAACACCACTGTCATAGACAAATCAATAACACACCTCAATTATTATGTCAATACTACACACATATCAGTGATATTGCAGGTAAAAAACATAATACATCTTTCTGTGAAGATAATTTCCCCCCACCAGAGCAGGCTGTTTTGTATAGGCCTGAATCCTAATTTCAAATATACGCTTAATTCAACTCTTTGTGCAAAACCTCCCATTGGCATAAACATCTCAACTTAATGGCCTTGAAGCCTATGACTGATCTACTGTAACTCACAGTAACATGGCCTAGGAAAGAAGACATCTAGAGTACTCTACTCTGTGGTTTTACTCCACTCTCCTTCTCCTCTTATAATACAGGGTTCGACAGTAACGCTTTTTTACTTGCCCGGAGCAAGTAACAAATTCGCCGGGTTTGTTTGCGTGAGCCCGACGAAGCTGCTAGATCCCGGATATGTTTACCTGTGTGCAGGAAGAACAACAGACGGCGCAGGTGCGAGACTAGACTAGATGATCGTGGAGTGAAGATATTATCAAAGCGTACGCGCCTGTCGATCACCCGTACGCTTTGATAATATCTTCACTCAGGATCATCTAGTCTGGTCTGAAAATATCCAGGATCTAGCAGCGTCGTCTGGGCTCGCGCAAACAAACCCGGCGAATGTTTTACAAGTAAAAAAGCGTTACTGTCGAACCCTATAATGCAATCAGTGACTGTTTGAATTTGGTACACTCATACGCGTATATTTGTATTACAGTGAGCAAGAAATCTGTCGTGGCAGGCCCAAAGAAGGTAGCCACACCTGAGCCCAAAGTAGTGAGTCAGAAGCCGGAGTCGAGTCCCAAACCCTCCAAGCCCAAGAAACTACAATATTTGAAAGTATTGTATTGTGTATTAAAAATGTATGTTCTAAGGTTCTATCTCTGTTTAGAATTCTAAGGTTCTATCTCCGTTTAGAATTATAAGGTTCTATCTCCGTTTAGAATTATAAGGTTCTATCTCCGTTTAGAATGATAAGGTTCTATCTCCGTTTAGGGTAGTTCAGAGATATTGAGCGTCAAAGTTTTTACATTCCATTATTACATTCAATTGTCACCGTCTTTGAGCCTCGGAAAAGTGCTATCAATTTAATGAATTATTATTATTATTATTATTATTATTATTATTATTATGTTTTGTGAGATGGAACCTTTGTATTTGATTAATTACTAACTCAAAAATGTAAACATTTTAAAAACAACACCACACAGGCATTAATAAACACCTAATGGATCAGATTATGTAAAAAACTAAATTGACAAAAATGGAGAACCTTATAATTCTAACATCACGAAATGCAGTGGTCTTTGACAAGGTCTCAAGAATGTGGTGACACCTGGTGTTCTGGTCACAGGCATGTCGGCATGGGTTCTAATCCGGCCCATGCCCTGTTGACATGCCCTCTCTCCATTCTTCTCCTTACTTTCCTGTCTGTCTTCACAGTATCTGTCTAATAAAATGAAAACTATGAGTGGGACTGCCTGGTGTTCAGGTTCAGGTTCAGGTTCAACCTGACTCCCACTCAGAATCTTTTTTTTTTTATGTGTTAATTGTAAAGTAACAATTATGTGTTAATTGTTACTAATAAAAGTTCTAATAAAAGTTCACCGTATTATTAAAGCCTCATTTGCCTCAATTAAATTACTTGGAGTCAGATTATTGATATCAAGTTATGCTTTGCTATAAACAACATACAGCCACATTGCTAAACCATTCCATTGTAACCGCTAAGCTTTTACACCCTACATCCCGTTAACACGAAGGGACACCCCATAGTCTCTCTTTACATCATAGGAGAATCTTTCTCTTCCTCTCTTCTGGTCTCTCCTGCTGTCGTAGAGGTTGTATTGGCTGGGGGTGTCAGAGGTGAGAGGTTGGGGGGCAGGCTGAGGGGAGGGTGAGGACCACCGCTGGGCGCTCGGTGCGGAGGAGCTGGAGGAGACGGAGCTGGACGGCAGCAGGAGACCCAGAGAGAGAGGCCCGGAGAGCCTCGCAGGCGGCCCGTTCTCCCTCAGCTGCGATCACCTGAGAAGGAGGTGGTTTTACTTTACTTACTTACATACATATATATGTTACGGTACATGTGGGAAAACTAGGGTTAGGGTTAGGTGCTACGTCGACTTGGTACATGCTGGCATGTCTAACCCTAACCCTATTTTTCCCACATGTACCATAACACACACACACAAAGCAGAGACACATAACCACACACTAAGGGCCATATTCACAAAACGCTTGGACTGATAAAACGCTTGGACTTATAAAGATTAAAACATGACATTGTTCTCCATGACTCATTGTGCTTTGGCTTGGTCTTTGTTGTTATTGTATTAGTACCACTGTAAACATAACAGGTGCCAATACTACTGTATACCCCTACTGTCAGCCAGCCATCCTTCCATTTAGATTTGATTGATAAATCTACTTTCCTACAGTGTATACTTATCCTGTACCTCCCTATGATTGCTGTTATGAAATAAAAACAAAAAAATAACTTACATTTGAAAAGACATTAGCTATGTTATGTGCTTACATTCTTGAAGATGTAATCCATAATCCTTAATTATAATCTTGTAATGATAAATATCACATGACCAAAGCATTTGTAAAGCGCTTTGGAATGAGACTCTTCATGTTTGTCTCAATGAAACTCTTCATGTTTGTCTCAATGAAACTCTTCATGTATGTCTCAATGAAACTCTTCATGTATGTCTCAATGGAACTCTTCATGTATGTCTCAATGAAACTCTTCATGTGTGTCTCAATTAAACTCTTCATGTGTGTCTCAATGAAACCCTTCATGAGTGTCTCAATGAAACCCTTCATGTATGTCTCAATGAAACTCTTCATGTGTGTCTCAATGAGACTCTTCATGTATGTCTCAATGAAACTCTTCATGTGTCTCAATGAAACTCTTCATGTGTGTCTCAATGAAACTCTTCATGTATGTCTCAATGAAACTCTTCATGTGTCACAATGAGACTTTTCTTACCTTTATCTGGGCGTGTCTCTTGGCCTCGGCCTCTGCAGCCAGACGGTGTTGCAGCTCCGTGGGTAAACTAAGGTCCTCTCTGGAAGGAGGGATAGACTGAATGCAAGACTAGATCAGCAGTAACCTCAAATTGTACTATTTGCAATGTATATGTTATGGTACATGTGGGAATATGTGGGAAAACTAGGGTTAGGGTTAGGTGCTAGGGTGACTTGGTACATGCTGGCATGTCTAACCCTAACCCTAGTTTTCTCACATGTACCATAAGATTGTAAGGCACCATGAGTCAGTCGTTCATCTTTTTAGCTTTTCAGCTTTTTAGGAGTTTCCTTCTCGACTGCTTTGTAGCACTAATGTCACCTTTACTGTGCACAACACTTTGGTGGAAATGTTGATTTGAAACTTACAATGCCCCTACAATCTATAATCTGTTAATAACCATACACTTACATTTCTGCTCTCTCCACCTTGATCCCCCACTGGCAAACTACAGAGTCGATCGCCACCTGCAGATTGTGATAGAAATCAACATTTATTCACCAACTTAGGACCATTTGGAGATCTCAAAAAAGTGGATTAAGAAGTGATGGTAGTTCCGGTTGAGACACGGACAAGATGGCAGCATAAAGAAGGCTCTCCCGTTCAATTACGTTCTTAAAGTCCCTCAAACATAGAATTTCATACCAAATAAATAGTGAAAGAGGGCAGAGATGAACACTAGGAAAATGGATAAGAAGCAACTGCAGCAACAGTTTCCAATCGAAAAAAGTCGTAGCATTGATTGATTGATTGAAAACTTTATTAGAAGATTTGCAGAAGTAGGTACATGAAAGTACATATTACATACAAGGTCAACTAACAGGATAAAAACCCAAGAAAGCCACTGGCTTATTTCAATTGGGGTCCTTGATTCTCAATTCATCGTTACATGTAAGACAGACAAAAAAAACTAGTACTATCTACAAGATAATACAGACAAATCACTAGTACTATCTACAAGATAAACATACATCCATCATGGGAAGAACAATACAACATAGCATAAGGTATGTACAGCGGGTAGGATAGGTGGGGACATACACCACAGGTGGGGGCGGGGGACAAAACACAAAGTATGTACAGTGGGTAGTTCGGGTCTTTTAATCTGATTTTTGATTTAGAGGGTCCAGTTACGGATTGCAGCCTCCTGTAAATGTTTTTTGAGAGTGGTTTTGAAGGTGGGCAGTGTTTTGCACTCCTTTAACCCTTGTGTGGTGTTCACTTTTTGGACCCTTTCGTACTCTTCGGGTCAAGTTGACCCGGGACATCATTGGGGTTTTGAAAGCACTTTTCCTGACACGGTGCTCCTAGTCCCAATGGTGACCCGTACAAGGGAGTATGCTCAGGGTGCAAGATAGCCCCAAAATAGCCCATAATATTAAAGAGCGCCTCCTGTGGGCACAAACAGGTACTGTACCCATTAATGCACAATAGGTACTGTGTTCACATTCAAAAGTGTATATTTTGTTCTGGTGGACCTAGGGGGCTGCCCTTTGGAGGGGCTGGAGCAGAGGGTGCCTAATTATAACCCTCAAAGTGTCAGACCCCTGGGAATAGGTGGGGCCGAACGGCAGCATGATGAGTAGAGGCGTTTTTACGCACATGATGCTCCTAACTTCCACTAAACAAAATCCACTATAATAAAGACTTGGTTGTCATAAATCATCCTTATCTAGGAAAAATGTAAATGAAACAATGTTTTTATTGATGTTTATTATTTTGAACTTATATTCTCAATTGATTTTCAAAGCATTATAATCAAAGCTGTAAAAAATACAGGTGATGAACAAGAATAATGCTACAAATGCTGAAACACAAAACATGTGGAAGGTACACTGTTTTAGTCACTGAAATAACACTGGTTACAATTGTGTGTGCATGGGCATGTCTGTCTACACAACACATGAAGTACAGCATTTGACAGTATGTGTACCACAAATGTACTTTTTGCAGTTGCTGCATGTGGTCACTGTCTTTGTGTCCTTTGAGGGTCCACACACCTCGCAGCGCTTCCTCTTTTTGCCATCGGCTGCAGTCTAGAATAATGAAAAGACTTAGTTCAGGATTTTGTTTTCCACCACGTCTCCTAATACTCTAAATCACTCACACACACACACACACACGCACACACGGACACACAGACACACACACACACACACACACACACACACACACACACATATTTACATTTACATTGAACATGTTGGCATTTAGCAGACGCCTTATTTCAAAGCGACTTACATTTACCAAAGCGATCAATACATTTGACTAAGCAAGTGAATCAACACAGACACACACACAAACAACCGCAACAGGACACTTACCTCAGGCACTGGAGATTGTGGTTGTGTGGGTTGTGCAGGTGGAGCATCTGTAATCCTCCTCACTATGGCTAGAGAAGTTGGGGTCCTGGGCATATGTTGTCTCCTTTGGATATGCGGTGTCACCAGTGCCATACCTAGCTCCTCAAGGAAAAGACGTCGTCTTTGGAGCTTCCTTTGGTTCCAGTCTGGGTTGACTGCCATCCAGATTGAAAATGCATTGTAGGCTGAAACATCCAGGATGTTGAAGAAGATCACGAGAGGCCACCGTAGAGTTCTTCTTTGGCAGCTGTAGCAGGCCAGCAGCTTGTCCAGGTTGTCTACTCCACCTTTGGTGGCGTTGTAGTCAAGTACCCACTTGTCCCACACCGTGCGGATTGCAGCCAACTTGTCCCTCCGCCGTCTAACAGGTCTTGATTCCCGGTCATCAAACCTGATGACCCTCGAGAAGATATGGAAGCTCTCCAGAGACATTGTGGCTCTAAAAATTGCTCTCCCTGTCTCCACATCCCACAGACTTTCAGTCGACTCCCCTCTTGACCTATAGACACCTGCTAGGATGAGGATCCCAAAATAGGCCTGTAAGTGTGTGTTGTCCATTTCTTTCCACTCCTCCCCGAAAACACGTCTCCCCTCAAGGTTGGTCATATCAAGAATTATTTTCTGAATTGAATCAGTAATCAGCAGCTCAAAGGATGACTTGATATCGTCAACATGAGTCACTGCCAATCGTGTGGGCCCTGGTACCATCCTTATAATGTTAGCAGCTGAGCGGGGGGGCTCTCTCATTGGGGATGAAGACCATTCAATTTGGCCATTCTTGGACAAATATGTGTGGGCTCCTGCAGTGGCTGGCTGTGGGACTCCTGCAGTGGCTGGCTGTGGGGCTCCTGCAGTGGCTGGCTGTGGGGCTCCTGCAGTGGCTGGCTGCGGGGCTCTTCCAGTGGCTGGCTGTGGGGCTCTTCCAGTGGCTGGCAGTGGGGCTCTTCCAGTGGCTGGCTGTGGGGCTCTTCCAGTGGCTGGCTGTGGGGCTCCTGTAGTGGCTGGCTGTGGAGCTCTTCCGGTGGCTGGCTGTGGGGCTCTTCCAGTGGCTGGCTGTGGGGATCCTTCTGCTGCATGCTCAGAGTGAAACTCATCTCCAAATTCACTTTCAGAATCAGAATACTCTGAATTAATTTCTACATTATCCTCATCTGAAACATCCTCCCCCCCTTCAACTTCACTATGTTGCTCACTCTCTTCAAATAGTATCTCCACGGCCCTCTGAACACTGAATCTTTTCTTCATGTTGCTGGTGGAGGATTGTAGTTGAAATGAACTATACACTGGGATGGAGAGCTATTTCTCTCTTTTATCCCTCCCATGATGTGCAGGTGCAGTACAATGTTATTATACATTTTTTTACAACATTGCAATTCAAAGGGTAAAAAGTGTGAGAGCAGACAGCTTCTCGGCGCGGGAAAGCCAGAGCAGACGGCTTCTTGTGCAGGTGTGAGGAGTCCAGTACAATATTATTCTTTATTATTATTATACAATGTTGCATTTCAAAGGGTAAAGAGTGCGAGAGCAGACGGCTTCTCGGCACGGGAAAGACAGAGCAGAGGTGTGTGAGTGAGTGAGTGTCAGTGTGAGTGTGTGTATGTTTCTGTGTCTCTGTGTATCCGGGTCAAAATGACCCGAACACCTTATGAAGGACATAAATGTGTTGGGGTATTGTAGGATGTGTAAAAAAAAAAAAAAAAAATGTTTTTTGTTTTTCATATAAAATGAGCCAAGGCCATGGAGTTTCAGATTGATAAAATGTATTCTTGTACCATTTCTCTTTAAGTAAAAATTGAAAACGGGTCAGGTTGACCCGAACACCACACAAGGGTTAAGATTATAGGAAGGGCGTTCCACATTTTTACTGCATAGTTTGCAAACGAGTTTAACCCCTTGTTTGTGGTGCAACGCGGTTGAACGTGGTTCGTGGAGCTTCCTCTGGTATTGTATGTGTGGACGTTGTTCACTTTTTGGAAGTATGTTGACAGGTACTTGGGTGTCTTTGTGGTGTAGCGTATCTTGAAGACCAGGCCCAGTGCAAGCTGCTGCACTCTGTCAACTACTCGTAGCCAATCAAGGCTCAAAAAATGAGCAGCGGTTAGATGTGTCCTAGGGTTGAGGCCTAGCAGAAGCCTAACCAGTTTATTTTGGGCTGTCTGGAGTCTTGTTTTTTGGGCCTTTGTGGTTCTATAGTACCATGATGTTACGGCATAGTCGAAGTGACATTGAATGAGAGCTCCTGATAGGGTCCTCAGTGTGTTTTTACTGACAAGTGAGGATATCCTGTACAAGAATCTAGTTCTATGGTTCACTTTTTTGATTACTTTTGCTGCCATTTTATCTCCGGAAAGATTTGCCTCTAAGATGGAGCCCAGGTATGTAATATCCTCTTTACTTGTGATATTAATGTTACCCACTTTTATTTTGAAATGTACAGCCTTTCTGAGTTCTGAGCAACTCTCCCAATGCTAGCAATGATGACCACGAGGGCGATTCAATGCTCCCGGAAAACACAGTAGACTTGGGTCTGATTCTGAGAGAACTGAGAGATTTCCGACGGGACAATAAGACCCAACTCGAGGATATAAAAGAAGAAATAAGGAGTGCAAACGTTAGACTGGAGGAGGCAGAAGGGCGAATTGTGAATGCCGAGGAGAGAATTCAGAACACGGAAGATATCCTGACAGAAATGCTAAAGCTACAGGCCAGGACAGAAGAGAAGCTAACCGACCTAGAGGGCCGCTCCAGACGAGATAATATCCGAATCTACGGTATTCCGGAGGGGGCAGAAAAGGACTCCTCGTCGATGATCACATTCGTGGAAAAACTACTCCTAGAAAACCTCGCCATACCCAACACAACAAGTCTACAAATTGAGAGAGCCCACCGTGCCCTCGGTCCACAGCCACCAGCAGAGGCAAAGCCAAGATCCATCTTGGTAAAGTTCCTCAGCTTCAGAACCAAAGAAACGACGCTCCGCGCGGCATGGCAAAAGAAGGGATTCACCTGGCAGGGGACGCGAGTCAATCTGGACAACGACTATGCTCCACGCATTCTCCAAAAGCGAAAAGAATATGCAGAGGCCCGGAGGATCCTGAAGGATAAAGACATCCACTTCCAAACGATGTTCCCAGCCCGGTTAAAGGTGAAATATGACGAGGGGATCAAGATCTACGAGACCGTGGAAGAGGCGACGCAGGACATGGCTAACAGGTCTCCCCATCAAGCCCATCGGAGCCCCGGAGACGCTGATGGAGCAATTGAGGCAGCTGACATGGCAGACAGGCGGCAGGCGGACCGGGAGACGTGGCAGAGGAGACGCAGGCTACAAGGAGAAATTGCAACGCTACAGAAGAGACCCCCCACCCACAGACGGGTAGTCCGGTAAAAGCTGAGTGAAATGATTAGTTATAAGCAACGACTGCCCTACTAATCTACTCAGAATTAAACGGACACTTTGGGTGGGTGAGTTCAGCTCATACTATTGAAACTGTTTGCTGGTTAGTATTAAAAAAAAACGTGAGTTACCTAGTTGAATAATTAAAATACAAATAAGAATTGGGAAAGGAACGAACGATGGAACCTTCTCATACTGTTATCTCCAAGGGCCCTCTCTGTCTACGGGAGAGGGGTTTTCCCTTGGAACCTATTGTTTTAGGCTCGTGGAGGGTTGTAGTAGTGACCCCTACTTTGGAAGTAACTCAAGTACTTTTTTCTTTTACTTGTTTTTTTAATGTTATTATTAATGTTTGTTTACAACTGTTTACTGTAGCGACTGGGAAGCTTTTCATGTACATGATGGAAATATCACATGTTATAACCTAAATGCAAGATATAAGAATAGTTTCTTTTAACGTTAATGGTTTACTTAACCCGAAAAGAAGGAAGATCCTAACAAAATTAAAGAAAGATAGAATACAAATAGCATACCTACAGGAATCCCACCTTACCAATACAGAGCATGCCAAATTGAATAAATTGGGTTTTAAATATGTATATTCATCCTCATACGAACCAGGTCATAGGAGGGGTGTGGCCATACTGTTATCAAATACAGTGACCTATGAACACATATCAGATATTAAGGTTAAAGATGGTAGGTTTATAATGATAATAGGGAAAATAGAGGGAACCCTAGTGAGTTTACTGAATGTATATGCTCCTCCTGGTAGTGACTGGACGTTTTATAGACAGATATTTGATTTAATGGCCACAAAATCTCAGGGAATCTTAATCTGTGGGGGGGACTTTAATGTTCGTTTAAACCCAAGATTGGATGCATCTAGCGGTAATCCAGAGTCAAAACCTATAAGTAGGAAGATAAAAGCATTAATGAAGGAAATGGGAATCATAGATGTTTGGAGAGAATTGTATCCATCCAGCCGGGACTACACCCACTACTCCTCCCCCCATGCCGTATACTCAAGGATAGATAATTTTTTAATTTACAATAGAGACCTACATAGAATAAGTCAATGTGACATAGGACCGATTGCCCTCTCTGATCATAGCCCTATTTACATGTCTGTGTGTCTCAATAGAAAGCCAAGGTCTACAATATGGAGGCTGAATTCAAGTATCCTGAATAACCCAGAGACAAGGGAGGCCATGAAGACTGAAATTAGAACATATCTTGAATTAAACGATAAAGGGGAAGTGGCTCCGAATATGCTCTGGGATGCACTTAAAGCAGTAATGAGGGGTAACATCATCGCCACTACTTCACTTATAAAAAAACTTAGAGGACAAAGACTGCATGACCTGGAAATTAAATTAAAACATCTACAAAGACAACACAGTAACAATTTGGATAACAGGGTGAAACAAGAAATGAAATACATAAGGAACGAGATAAATGAAATAGGCAACCAGGACATACAAAAAAAACTATTATTTACAAAACAAAGATACTATGACAGTGTTTCCTCCAGGAATTTTTACATTGCATTACGCGATATTTTTTCGCGTGCACGCGCATGAAACGCGCGCGCACGCTTTTTTTCTTCTTTTTTTTTGAAACAACGACCTAATTTCAGCCAAAACTAGAGGATGGGCAAAAAAAAATAATTAATTTACAGAATATAAACTTGTGGCTGACAGTCACATACACACACACAAAGATCATCAGCTATAATATAATACGAAGTAGGCCTACATGAGCACAAAAGCGGCTAACGTTACTGATTAACTGTTTACTGTAGTGCAGAGAGATGGTAGTCGTAGGCGGCGTATCAAATGACAAAGCTAAACGTTTAATGAAGGACATGAACGATTGTCAACAACACACTCAAGCAGTAAATAGAACAGTCTAAACAACTTGGGTACTACGCACTCAACTGCGGACGGAACAATACTCTCAACCTATAGTTCCGTGCGTGAATTATGTCAACCCACCACATTACAGAAGTAAAATCACAGTCAGATGGAGCATTCGGTAAAAGAAAACAAACTCTTACCTTTGATGACACCCACATCAGCCCTGTTTTCCCGTACTTCTCCCGTGTGTCTCTGAAGGTCCAAATGTTCCCTGAATTTTAGCTGCATGTTTTTCCAGCATGTAATTCCGTTGTCAATAAAAAAATCGTCTCCCCTTCTTTTCCCCTTGACAATCCTGTGTCGTTGCTAAAGTGACGGCACATAAGAATAGTTTTTTGACTTGCTAATGTCTGCTGATACACCAACACAGCTAGCCGATGCTGATGGCTCTCCCGCTGTAGTTGTAGTTGTAGCTGGTGGTGGTGGTACCCCGCCATAAACGCTGTTAGCTGATCCACCACCTAGCTTCTTTGGTCCTGCCAGCCATGCAGTTTCGGGTCGCTCATAGCCACTGCTAGCTTCAGCAATGTTTGAAGTGTCTGGGACATCTTTTTTCTTGAAAAATCCATCCATCTGTCGCTGTTTTCGTTTAATTTTTCGAAGAAGCTCTCTGGACTGCAGCTGCTCCCGCGTTAGCATTAGCATCCATTTTTTCTTCTCCCTTCTCACCGTCACAAGCTCAAATGACACTTGTCGGCCGATCTAACTCTTAACACTCACTTACAGGACTTCTGACACCATGTCGTGTTATTCTATTAAACATACACGTGAGTCCTTCTGTATTTCAATGTAAGTGTCTTTATTTTAACTCGCTCTGTAAGCTCTACAATACCGGTCTCTTGTTGTCTCGTCGTAACCTGCCCACCTGACCTGGGGGGTATTCCATCAACGTCGCTAAAGGAAAATCCTGGCTTATTTTTGATAACTCTCGCGAGACCTATCAGAATATGCCTGGATATTTTTAAGAACTCTCGCGAGATTTATCAGACTAAACCTGGATTTTCCCTTTAGCGAAGTTGATGGAATACCCCCCTGATGTCACTACGGTGGCCTGTACACAATAACAATAATACCACAGTTCACATTTAGACCAATCAGGAGCCCTTGTGTCACGTCGTCAACTGAATGTCATTAATCTGATTTTGGATCAGCGGTTAGAGAGAGATGGGCGTGGATTTAGGTGCACTTTTAGTCAACATCCATTATAGCGCTGATCTAGGATCAGATATATTTTAACACTAGAACAGCCGTGAGGTGTTAAACAGCACCAGTGAGTACAAAAAAATTTCTACCTTTGCACTCGATCACATTTCAGGACCCTCCTTTCATGACTTTTCCTAGATATGTGCGTTCTACCACCCAGCATTTTTACATTTTCAAAATCGAGTTAGTATAAAGCGTTTTAGCAGTATTTCTGTGTGTGTCTGTGTATTTGTGGCTGCCATCTTTTTCTCCAAGCCTGCAATTCTCTTTTATATCAGCAGAGGTAGCAAGGGGGCACACACTGTGCTCAAATTCAGGCTTCAGTGCTGAATGAGACACAGTGCATAAAGGGCTCTGCACACAGCGTGCGATTTCTGTTGCGCGTCAACATTCCATTTTGAAGTTTGAATGGAAGTCTATGAGAACATCGCATTTCAACACACACGGCCCCGATTTTAATCGCACGCGAAAATTCGATTCCATTCATTTTGAATGGGACAAAGCACACGGCGTGCGAGTTTTGTCGCACTGTCAAATTTGTGCTTTTTCCCATTCAAAATGAATGGAATCGAATTTTCGCCGTGCGATTAAAATCGGGGCCGTGTGTGTTGAAATGCGATGTTCTCATAGACTTCCATTCAAACTTCAAAATGGAATGTTGACGCGCAACAGAAATCGCACGCTGTGTGCAGAGCCCTTAAGACTGATATTTGTGTTTATATATAGGCTACAATAACAATCAAAATAAGATATGTATATGTGCAGACAGTTATGAAAATGATAAACTGTACAGTATGTCTCCCAATCAATGTTCGTTCAGACAATACAACCAAAGGCGTAAAAATACTGATGTTCTCATAATGTAATTATAGATATAGCTAAATTAGACTGTAGACTGCTATGGAGGTATATTGAAACCAATATATAGATTATATATATAGATTATATATACAACCTGATTGGATTAAATAAGATTCTGTTGTGATTGTGTTGACATTGTTGTGATTGCAAAATAAATCTTGGTTATGTAATGTGTAAAGAACATGATGACACGAATGCCTATTATGATGATATGCAAAAGGGACAATCTGTGTCTATGAATCTTGAACAATCACCGGTTGAATATGCTAATATAGGAACAGTGCCTAAAACCCCACTTCAAAAGGTTGTTATTCAAAGGCAGCATCCAAAGCCTACTAACACATTGCACAGTAAAAGAGAACATGATCAAATGTCAACAATGAATAATCAGTCAACAATGGATAATCTTATCAATCAAGACACCATGTCCAATGTAGAGCAAAAACATGACATCGCTGATATCCTTCTTACTCAGCAGAAACTTGCTTTACTTCCTGTGAGGGAAATGAATACATTTGATGGAGACCCAATGAATTTCCTACCCTTTATGCGTGCTTTTGAACATTGTATTGAGGACAAGACAAGTAGCAATCCAGACAGGCTTTATTTCCTGGAACAGTACACCACTGGACAGTCACGAGACTTGGTGCGTAGCTGCATGCATATGCAACCAGACAGAGGCTATGCTGAAGCTAAGAAGCTACTTGAAAAGAACTTTGGAAATGAAATCAAGATAACCAGTGCCTACATGGAAAAAGCCTTGAACTGGCCAAGCATAAAGGCTGAAGATGGAAAGTCACTACAGGCCTATGCACTGTATTTGAGAGGATGCAACAATGCCATGCAAGACTTGCACTATCTGGAAGAGCTTGATAGCCCATCAAACCTCAGGCTTATTGTTTCTAAGTTGCCCTACAAGTATAGGGATAAATGGAGGTCTATTGCCTGCAATATACTTGAGATTAGTCATGGCAGGGCTAAATTCAAAGACCTTGTTGGCTTCATTGAAAAACAAGCCACAATTGTTTTAGATCCTTTGAATTTAGCCCTGCCTGTAATGTCAGCCTGTCAGCCCCTAAAACTGCTGTAAGCTTGAGAGCCGTGTTTGAAACCCGCTTGGCTCCCCTTGGGAGGTGTGGGGGATGGAAATCCTTTGTTTGGCTGATCTGCGACAATCAAGAAGAATAAGATTACCATCCCCCATGCTTCAACCATTATATCAAGTGAATGGAACTGACTTTAGAAACGAGTTATTCTGGTTTATTTCCGAGGACCACAGGAAAGGCCAAGGATTTCCACTTACACATGTGTGAGGAAACGTAACAGCGTTTTGTTACAGAACTGTTCGCAAATGTTCCATTTGTTCATTTGCTTTATTGAGGTGACTCTGCGAAATGACAATAACTAAACAAGTCCTGACAACAAAAATATATGTATAATATTGTATATAATGTTTTTTCTGTATATCACTGTAGACCACAGTCTCACTCACATATACACAACACAACACTGTTGTGTATAATACAGTTTTCTCAGTCGCTTTGGTGCATTTCTCACATCACTATTAACATTTGCACAACAGTTGTCAGTGTCATCAAAATGAAAAGTCCTGACACCATTGTTTATGAACAAGATAGTCAAATGGCTTTGTCATGTTTTCATTATGACAGTTCACTCTGTAAGTGTTTTCCAATGCAAAAAAGTCAGATCTTGGTGACACTACCTGAAAATGCTCAAGACAGTACTATACACTATTTGCACGGCCATATGAAATCTACAGTGGGTTACACATTACTGTATTTAGTGAGGTAAATAAGTACAAGACGCTGAATAGTTATGTTTCACATTTTTACTGCATATGCTCTTTGCAATTCAAATGTGTTCACAGCATTGTGCAAAAGAAAAATACAAACTTATTTACAACAAACATAAGAAACACCCTTTGGGTATAGCTGTGCACAACTGTAAACAATATTGCAGTACTTATTGGACATACAACATACACAGTACTGTAAATTATTCATTCGCATCGAGACGTTCCTGTCTGTCTGGCCACATATTTTCATCAACATCACAGCGAATATCATCCCTGGCAATGCAGCGAGGAAAGTACCTCCTTGAGTGGCGAATCCACCCTCTGCAGGACTGTGCTGTGATGTCATCACATGCAGCATCCATGGCCGCTAGCAAGGCCATTTAGACCCCTCTCATTCTCAGGGATTATGTCCCTGTAAAGAGTGTCTAAAAAAGTCAGCAGATGTTGTGTGTTGTATGGACCAAGACAGGGTATATGGGTGAGGACGCCGTTTTCTGAGACGGCTGCACACATTGTAATATTCCCTCCTCGTTGGCCTGGGACATCAGTGGCTCTCTGTCCAATGCGATTTCTGCCACGCCTTCTACCTTTTGCCAGATTGAAACTCACCTCATCAAGATATATGAATGTGTGCAGCGGTTCCCTGGCGTCCAGCTCCAGTACATGCTTTATCCCAGAATAGAGAGAGAGAGAGAGAAACTATAACAACTTTTCCTGTGTAACATAATGCATTTTGGACAACATATTGTACAGTATGAACTGTCATGTAACCAGTTTACAGCACTGAACATTAGAGTATGCATAGAACACATAAATGTTTTACCTGTACATACTGGTGACGGATCTCCTTCACTCTGTCACTGTTCCGTTCAAATGGCACATTATACAGTTGTTTCATGCGCATTTCATTTCTCCTAAGCACTCTGTCAATTGTAGAGATTGAAACAGATTCAATATTGCCAAAGATATTGTCATCCTCTATAACAGCGCTCTGGATCTCTCTCAACCTTATGGCATTGTTTGCAATCACCATTGCACAAATGGCTTCCTCTTGTTGCGGAGTAAAAATGGGCCCTCTTCCACCTCTGTGAGGTTGTCTTGCAATCCTATGTGGTGCAGAGTAAAATTAGAGTAATGTACAGTAAACATGAGATATACTGCTTTAACCCATATTACTGTAGTGTACAATAACAGTGCTTCCCACTTGTAAAATGCTGCAGTACAGTACCATACTGTAAATATGGCAAATATTTACTGTAACACTACTTTACACTACAATACAGTAAATATGTGCTGCAGTAAATCTGTAAATCTAAATGTAAAATGTAAAAAGTGACGACAAGTTCTTGTCCCACTGTAAGCTTCATGTATGACACAATGACAGTAGTGCAGTGCAGATAGTTTAGTGCTGAATTACTGTCCAATATACACACCTGTTCTCCCGACAAATGTTATGAATGAAAGTGAAACCGCAGGGTGCGTTCGTAAATTCGCTATGAGAGCGCCGGAGCGCACACCGGGTTCAACGTCATAAAGGGACCAGGTAATTTGATTGGACAAGAGGCATTCCATGGGTGCTGACCAGATTTCCAGGGCGAATTTACGAACGCATGCTAGCGAATTCGACGACGAAAATCGTCAGAGGAGATATACGGGTTATTTTGATAAACGGGACACATTTTGGGAATATATATTGGTACTTTCTCACCTGAAAACATATTAAAACTTCATAAAATGACATGGTAACACTTGTAAAGGCAAAATTACAGCTTTTTTTTTTTTTTTGAAAAAAAATGGAGGATTCAAATCGCCTTCTGCTTGCCGGTGCGAAATGCATTCTGGGAAAAAGGCGTCGGAGCCTGGCAGACGGCCTTGTGTGACATCGCCCTCCAGCGATCTTTGTGCGTCAGTACACTCTTCTCTATGTTAAACTATCATAGTGCTGAAGCACACCTCATCGCAATTGAATAGGGTTTGAAGGATTGAATCCGCGGCTCTCCTAGTGTTAAAGTACTCAAGAAGAAGCCACCATTGTTCTTCTTTTGGAGTTCTGTAGGCTCTTTGTCTTCCAGAATGCATTTGTTGAACTGAAATTGATACTTAAAATATACTTTTTTCGAAGTGTTTTTTTCTAAATCACAGAAAAATGTATCTAATCATTTATGTACCATACAGAGAGCTTGTTAAAACAACTAAGATTTGCTGGGCATATTTTGTAGCAACAGCAGAAAGTAGTGTTAGCAGAAAGCAGTGTCTTTTTTCAGAGGATTTTAAATTCAAAATGATGTATAATTATAACAAATGGTTATTACAACAGGGAAGCTGTGGTGCAGGAGTGTTACATTTACAATTTTGACATTTAGAAGACACCTTTATCCAAAGTGACTTCCAACAAGTACGTTTGTGTAAAGTTAGTGAATGATCGTCACCAGTCATCTTAAAGACCTCCAGCGAAAGAGGTCTCATTCGATTCCAACACATAGCATCGTCTCTAAAGAACGTTATTTATCAACCACGATGGGACTCGAACCCTCAATCTTCTGATTCGAAGTCAGACGCCTTATCCATTAGGCCACGTGGTCTTTCCTTGAAGTACTTAAGAAGAAGCCACCATTGTTCTTCTTTTGGAGTTCTGTAGGCTCTTTGTCTTCCAGAATGCATTTGTTGAACTGAAATTGATATTTAAAATATACTTTTTTCGAAGTGTTTTTTTCTAAATCACAGAAAAATGTATCTAATCATTTATGTACCATACAGAGAGCTTGTTAAAACAACTAAGATTTGCTGGGCATATTTTGTAGCAACAGCAGAAGGCAGTGTTAGCAGAAAGCAGTGTCTTTTTTCTGAGGATTTTAAATTCAAAATGATGTATAATTATAACAAATGGTTATTACAACAGGGAAGCTGTGGTGCAGGAGTGTTACATTTACAATTTTGACATTTGGTGACTTCCAACAAGTACTTTTGTGTTAAGTTAGTGAATGATCGTCACCAGTCATCTTAAAGACCTCCAGCGAGAGAGGTCTCATTAGATTCCAACACATAGCATCGTCTCTAAAGAATGTTATTTATCAAACACTAAGGGACTCGAACCCTCAATATTCTGAGTCGAAGTCAGACGCCTTATCCATTAGGCCACGTGGTCTTTCCTTGAAGTACTTAAGAAGAAGCCACCATTGTTCTTCTTTTGGAGTTCTGTAGGCTCTTTGTCTTCCAGAATGCATTTGTTGAACTGAAATTGATACTTAAAATATACTTTTTTCGAAGTGTTTTTTTCTAAATCACAGATGAAAGCACAGGTGGGTATACCTGCTGGGCATTGCTGCCTGTCGCACCTCCGACGGTGCCAGTGGGCTGACTGCAGGGTCGTCAGCCGGGAGCCACCCTTCACTGATGTTTCGCTCCTTTAATCCCGGAACATCTCAAGGTGGTGGAGCAGTGACAGGGACGTCTCCCTGCCACTCCCTGCAGCCAGCCCTAGGATCCTCCTTTCCCCCACGCCTTGTCCTTTCTTCTGAGCCAGAGCCAGAAGCTCCCTTGTTCAGCCTCCTCCGCCAGGTCTTTGAGCGCCTTTCTCAGCTTGGATCCTGTGATCCCCAGCGACCTCAGGAGCCGCTGTGTAGATGTTCCTGTATAGCCTCTGCACCCAACTTCCACAGGATAGGTGACTGCCCTCCACCCTGCTTGCAAGCACGCAGCTGCCAAGTCTGTGTACTTTTCCTTCTTTCTCTCGAAGGCAGCCTCCATCCCCTCTTCCCATGGAACGGTCAGCTCCGCCATGATGACTGTCCTCATCGGGGTAGACCAGAGTACGACATCTGGCCGAAGGGAGGTTGATGGATCTCGTGTGGGAACTTCAGCTGTCGATCGAGGTCAGCTCTCATGTTCCACTCTCCTCCAGGAGACAGGAGGGACCACTGCTTCGTGCTGCTGCCCTGACTTTTTCCCCCTTGCCGGACAAACTGGATCCGCTGCTGTGATGTGACTGGGCTGCTCTTGTTTGATTCCAGTCTGCGTGCTTCCAGAATTTCCGCTAGTTTGCGCAGCACCCGGTCGTGCCGCCATCTGTACCGACCCTGCTTAGAATGTATCTAATCATTTATGTACCATACAGAGAGCTTGTTAAAACAACAAAGATTTGCTGGGCATATTTTGTAGCAACAGCAGAAGGCAGTGTTAGCAGAAAGCAGTGTCTTTTTTCAGAGGATTTTCAATTCAAAATGATGTATAATTATAACAAATGGTTATTACAACAGGGAAGCTGTGGTGCAGGAGTGTTACATTTACAATTTTGACATTTGGTGACTTCCAACAAGTACTTTTGTGTTAAGTTAGTGAATGATCGTCACCAGTCATCTTAAAGACCTCCAGCGAGAGAGGTCTCATTAGATTCCAACACATAGCATCGTCTCTAAAGAATGTTATTTATCAACAACGAAGGGACTCGAACCCTCAATCTTCTGATTCGAAGTCAGAAGAAGCCTTATCCATTAGGCCACGTGGTCTTTCCTTAAAGTGCTTAAGAAGAAGCCACCATTGTTCTTCTTTTGGAATTATGTAGGCTCTTTGTCTACCAGAATGCATTTGTTGAACTGAAATTGATACTTAAAATATACTTTTTTCGAAGTGTTTTTTTCTAAATCACAGAAAAATGTATCTAATCATTTATGTACCATACAGAGAGCTTGTTAAAACAACTAAGATTTGCTGGGCATATTTTGTAGCAACAGCAGAAAGCAGTGTTAGCAGAAAGCAGTGTCTTTTTTCAGAGGATTTTCAATTCAAAATGATGGATAATTATAACAAATGGTTATTACAACAGGGAAGCTGTGGTGCAGGAGTGTTACATTTACAATTTTGACATTTAGTGACTTCCAACATGTACGTTTGTGTTAAGTTAGTGAATGATCGTCACCAGTCATCTTAAAGACCTCCAGCGAGAGAGGTCTCATTAGATTCCAACACATAGCATCATCTCTAAAGAATGTTATTTATCAACCACGAAGGGACTGGAACCCTCAATCTTCTGATTCGAAGTCAGACGCCTTATCCATTAGGCCACGTGGTCTTTCCTTAAAGTACTTAAGAAGAAGCCACCATTGTTCTTCTTTTGGAGTTCTGTAGGCTCTTTGTCTTCCAGAATGCATTTGTTGAACTGAAATTGATACTTAAAATATACTTTTTTCGAAGTGTTTTTTTCTAAATCACAGAAAAATGTATCTAATCATTTATGTACCATACAGAGAGCTTGTTAAAACAACTAAGATTTGCTGGGCATATTTTGTAGCAACAGCAGAAAGCAGTGTTAGCAGAAAGCAGTGTCTTTTTTCAGAGGATTTTTAATTCAAAATGATGTATAATTATAACAAATGGTTATTACAACAGGGAAGCTGTGGTGCAGGAGTGTTACATTTACAATTTTGACATTTAGTGACTTCCAACAAGTACGTTTGTGTTAAGTTAGTGAATGATCGTCACCAGTCATCTTAAAGACCTCCAGCGAGAGAGGTCTCATTAGATTCCAACACATAGCATCGTCTCTAAAGAACATTATTTATCAACCACGAAGGGACTCGAAACCTCAATCTGCTGATTCGAAGTCAGACGCCTTATCCATTAGGCCACGTGGTCTTTCCTTGAAGTACTTAAGAAGAAGCCACCATTGTTCTTCTTTTGGAGTTCTGTAGGCTCTTTGTCTTCCAGAATGCATTTGTTGAACTGAAATTGATACTTAAAATATACTTTTTTCGAAGCGTTTTTTTCTAAATCACAGAAAAATGTATCTAATCATTTATGTACTATACAGAGAGCTTGTTAAAACAACTAAGATTTGCTGGGCATATTTTGTAGCAACAGCAGAAAGCAGTGTTAGCAGAAAGCAGTGTCTTTTTTCAGAGGATTTTCAATTCAAAATGATGTACTGTATAATTATAACAAATGGTTATTACAACAGGGAAGCTGTGGTGCAGGAGTGTTACATTTACAATTTTGACATTTAGAAGACACCTATATCCAAAGTGAGTTCCAACAAGTACGTTTGTGTAAAGTTAGTGAATGATCGTCACCAGTCATCTGAAAGACCTCCAGCGAGAGAGGTCTCATTCGATCCCAACACATAGCATTGTCTCTAAAGAATGGTTTTTATCAACCACGAAGGGACTCGAACCCTCAATCTTCTGATTCGAAGTCAGACACCTTATCCATTAGGCCACGTGGTCTTTCCTTAAAGTACTCAAGAAGAAGCCACCATTGTTCTTCTTTTGGAGTTCTGTAGGCTCTTTGTCTTCCAGAATGCATTTGTTGAACTGAAATTGATACTTAAAATATACTTTTTTCGAAGTGTTTTTTTCTAAATCACAGACAAATGTATCTAATCATTTATGTACCATACAGAGAGCTTGTTAAAACAACTAAGATTTGCTGGGCATATTTTTTGTAGCAACAGCAGAAAGTAGTGTTAGCAGAAAGCAGTGTCTTTTTTCAGAGGATTTTCAATTCAAAATGATGGATAATTATAACAAATGGTTATTACAACAGGGAAGCTGTGGTGCAGGAGTGTTACATTTACAATTTTGACATTTAGTGACTTCCAACAAGTACGTTTGTTTTAAGTTAGTGAATGATCGTCACCAGTCATCTTAAAGACCTCCAGCGAGAGAGGTCTCATTAGATTCCAACACATAGCATCGTCTCTAAAGAATGTTATTTATCAACAACGAAGGGACTCGAACCCTCAATCTTCTGATTCGAAGTCAGAAGAAGCCTTATCCATTAGGCCACGTGGTCTTTCCTTAAAGTGCTTAAGAATAAGCCACCATTGTTCTTCTTTTGGAATTCTGTAGGCTCTTTGTCTACCAGAATGCATTTGTTGAACTGAAATTGATACTTAAAATATACTTTTTTCGAAGTGTTTTTTTCTAAATCACAGAAAAATGTATCTAATCATTTATGTACCATACAGAGAGCTTGTTAAAACAACTAAGATTTGCTGGGCATATTTTGTAGCAACAGCAGAAAGCAGTGTTAGCAGAAAGCAGTGTCTTTTTTCAGAGGATTTTCAATTCAAAATGATGGATAATTATAACAAATGGTTATTACAACAGGGAAGCTGTGGTGCAGGAGTGTTACATTTACAATTTTGACATTTAGTGACTTCCAACATGTACGTTTGTGTTAAGTTAGTGAATGATCGTCACCAGTCATCTTAAAGACCTCCAGCGAGAGAGGTCTCATTAGATTCCAACACATAGCATCGTCTCTAAAGAATGTTATTTATCAACCACGAAGGGACTGGGACCCTCAATCTTCTGATTCGAAGTCAGACGCCTTATCCATTAGGCCACGTGGTCTTTCCTTAAAGTACTTAAGAAGAAGCCACCATTGTTCTTCTTTTGGAGTTCTGTAGGCTCTTTGTCTTCCAGAATGCATTTGTTGAACTGAAATTGATACTTAAAATGTACTTTTTTCGAAGTGTTTTTTTCTAAATCACAGAAAAATGTATCTAATCATTTATGTACCATACAGAGAGCTTGTTAAAACAACTAAGATTTGCTGGGCATATTTTGTAGCAACAGCAGAAAGCAGTGTTAGCAGAAAGCAGTGTCTTTTTTCAGAGGATTTTCAATTCAAAATGATGTATAATTATAACAAATGGTTATTACAACAGGGAAGCTGTGGTGCAGGAGTGTTACATTTACAATTTTGACATTTAGAAGACACCTATATCCAAAGTGACTTCCAACAAGTACGTTTGTGTAAAGTTAGTGAATGATCGTCACCAGTCATCTTAAAGACCTCCAGCGAGAGAGGTCTCATTCGATCCCAACACATAGCATTGTCTCTAAAGAATGGTTTTTATCAACCACGAAGGGACTTGAAACCTCAATCTTCTGATTCGAAGTCAGACGCCTTATCCATTAGGCCACGTGGTCTTTCCATAAAGTACTCAAGAAGTAGCCACCATTGTTCTTCTTTTGGAGTTCTGTAGGCTCTTTGTCTTCCAGAATGCATTTGTTGAACTGAAATTGATACTTAAAATATACTTTTTTCGAAGTGTTTTTTTCTAAATCACAGAAAAATGTAACTAATCATTTATGTACCATACAGAGAGCTTGTTAAAACAACTACGATTTGCTGGGCATATTTTGTAGCAACAGCAGAAAGTTGTGTTAGCAGAAAGCAGTGTCTTTTTTCAGAGGATTTTCAATTCAAAATGATGTATAATTATAACACATGGTTATTACAACAGGGAAGCTGTGGTGCAGGAGTGTTACATTTACAATTTTGACATTTAGTGACTTCCAACAAGTACGTTTGTGTTAAGTTAGTGAATGATCGTCACCAGTCATCTTAAAGACCTCCAGCGAGAGAGGTCTCATTAGATTCCAACACATAGCATCGTCTCTAAAGAACGTTATTTATCAACCACGAAGGGACTCGAACCCTCAATCTTCTGATTCAAAGTCAGACGCCTTATCCATTAGGCCACGTAGTCTTTCCTTGAAGTACTTAAGAAGAAGCCACCATTGTTCTTCTTTTGGAGTTCTGTAGGCTCTTTGTCTTCCAGAATGCATTTGTTGAACTGAAATTTATACTTAAAATATACTTTTTTCGAAGTGTTTTTTTCTAAATCACAGAATGTATCTAATCATTTATGTACCATACAGAGAGCTTGTTAAAACAACAAAGATTTGCTGGGCATATTTTGTAGCAACAGCAGAAGGCAGTGTTAGCAGAAAGCAGTGTCTTTTTTCAGAGGATTTTCAATTCAAAATGATGTATAATTATAACAAATGGTTATTACAACAGGGAAGCTGTGGTGCAGGAGTGTTACATTTACAATTTTGACATTTGGTGACTTCCAACAAGTACTTTTGTGTTAAGTTAGTGAATGATCGTCACCAGTCATCTTAAAGACCTCCAGCGAGAGAGGTCTCATTAGATTCCAACACATAGCATCGTCTCTAAAGAATGTTATTTATCAAACACGAAGGGACTCGATCCCTCAATCTTCTGAGTCGAAGTCAGACGCCTTATCCATTAGGCCACGTGGTCTTTCCTTGAAGTACTTAAGAAGAAGCCACCATTGTTCTTCTTTTGGAGTTCTGTAGGCTCTTTGTCTTCCAGAATGCATTTGTTGAACTGAAATTGATACTTAAAATATACTTTTTTCGAAGTGTTTTTTTCTAAATCACAGAAAAATGTATCTAATCATTTATGTACCATACAGAGAGCTTGTTAAAACAACTAAGATTTGCTGGGCATATTTTGTAGCAACAGCAGAAAGCAGTGTTAGCAGAAAGCAGTGTCTTTTTTCAGAGGATTTTCAATTCAAAATGATGTACTGTATAATTATAACAAATGGTTATTACAACAGGGAAGCTGTGGTGCAGGAGTGTTACATTTACAATTTTGACATTTAGAAGACACCTATATCCAAAGTGACTTCCAACAAGTACGTTTGTGTAAAGTTAGTGAATGATCGTCACCAGTCATCTGAAAGACCTCCAGCGAGAGAGGTCTCATTCGATCCCAACACATAGCATTGTCTCTAAAGAATGGTTTTTATCAACCACGAAGGGACTCGAACCCTCAATCTTCTGATTCGAAGTCAGACACCTTATCCATTAGGCCACGTGGTCTTTCCTTAAAGTACTCAAGAAGAAGCCACCATTGTTCTTCTTTTGGAGTTCTGTAGGCTCTTTGTCTTCCAGAATGCATTTGTTGAACTGAAATTGATACTTAAAATATACTTTTTTCGAAGTGTTTTTTTCTAAATCACAGACAAATGTATCTAATCATTTATGTACCATACAGAGAGCTTGTTAAAACATCTAAGATTTGCTGGGCATATTTTTTGTAGCAACAGCAGAAAGTAGTGTTAGCAGAAAGCAGTGTCTTTTTTCAGAGGATTTTCAATTCAAAATGATGGATAATTATAACAAATGGTTATTACAACAGGGAAGCTGTGGTGCAGGAGTGTTACATTTACAATTTTGACATTTAGTGACTTCCAACAAGTACGTTTGTGTTAAGTTAGTGAATGATCGTCACCAGTCATCTTAAAGACCTCCAGCGAGAGAGGTCTCATTAGATTCCAACACATAGCATCGTCTCTAAAGAATGTTATTTATCAACAACGAAGGGACTCGAACCCTCAATCTTCTGATTCGAAGTCAGAAGAAGCCTTATCCATTAGGCCACGTGGTCTTTCCTTAAAGTGCTTAAGAAGAAGCCACCATTGTTCTTCTTTTGGAATTATGTAGGCTCTTTGTCTACCAGAATGCATTTGTTGAACTGAAATTGATACTTAAAATATACTTTTTTCGAAGTGTTTTTTTCTAAATCACAGAAAAATGTATCTAATCATTTATGTACCATACAGAGAGCTTGTTAAAACAACTAAGATTTGCTGGGCATATTTTGTAGCAACAGCAGAAAGCAGTGTTAGCAGAAAGCAGTGTCTTTTTTCAGAGGATTTTCAATTCAAAATGATGGATAATTATAACAAATGGTTATTACAACAGGGAAGCTGTGGTGCAGGAGTGTTACATTTACAATTTTGACATTTAGTGACTTCCAACATGTACGTTTGTGTTAAGTTAGTGAATGATCGTCACCAGTCATCTTAAAGACCTCCAGCGAGAGAGGTCTCATTAGATTCCAACACATAGCATCGTCTCTAAAGAACAGGGTTCGAGTTATGTGGGAGCCAATGGGAGCTGAGCTCCCATAGAGATGGTCTGAGGCTCTCTGAGCTCCCATGAAGGCAGTAAAATCAAAAATCTGTGGGGGTCGCTAATAATACATTACCACAACTATTATTTGATCAAAATGTCAATGTAATGAATATTATTTAATTTATATTATAAATATTGTAAAATAAACACGTTTTCCAAAAGAACTACGCGCACCATTAATCTCCTGTGAATGACAGTATGCCTTTGACTGCCTGCACTTCACCACCAAGACACCATGGGGCGCAGTAGAATATTGTGCAACAGCAAAAGGTTGATTAATCAGCTGTGCGGTAAACCGTTGGAACACACAGTGCACAGCTGATTAATCAATTAAACCAAATAGAGTGAGACACCAGTTGCCTTTCAGGAAGTAGTGAGATCGTGCACCTAGCCTATTATTGAGAAGCAAACATTCATTCATTAGCTATACAGGAGTATATACATACAGTAGTAGCTACCATGCCGCCCAAAAAAAGGCCACTGGTGCCGACCGGGTCATCAAGCCTAGAACATTTCGGGGTTTTATCAAAGACAAATTTGACCCTCTCCCGTTCATCCCATCTTGGATAAAGAAAGGACATCGGACATCAGCATCATGGGTTCCAGGACCGCGACCGCAGCCTACTGAAAACAGACCACTTTGGTCTATCTTGTCTCCGTAAAGGTAAGGTGGCTTTTACTTTTTACTAACCTAGTGTACTAACCTAATGTATTTTTCGCTCCTTCTGTATAGCAAAAATAACACAATTATTGGCCGAGATACATGTGTGACTATCGCTTTTATAGCTGTTGTTTCATGTGGGGCTGTTGATGTGGTGAAATGAGTAGCCTGCAGCTGTAGCGTCAGGATATGTTGGGATTTGAGGATGAGGATGATGTTTCGGTACCGGTACCGTTTTTAAAGTATCGATTTGTCACCGGTATCGAATAAAACCCAAACTGTACCCAACCCTAACTATATGTTTACATGCCAACTAATTAGCTAATTCATTTCTGTCATTTAGAGCTGAGGGGAGCAACAGAGAGACGGACAACAGGACAGCAACAGAGAGACAGACAACAGGACAGTAACAGAGAGACAGACAACAGGACAGTAACAGAGAGACAACGGGAGAGGAGAGCAATAGAGACAGAACTGAATGCACTGAACCTTTTTTTAATTCTTTGCATTATTAACACTGTTGTGTTATTGTGTTATTAAAGTGTTTAAGTGTTTTATGGTAAAGCATTATGAGTGGTGTGTGTGTGCAGGGTGCTCGTGAGTTGTATATTTTGGGGAGGGGGAGGCTTGTGTATGGGGGCAGGGGGGTCCTCACACAAAGGAGTAGCCTAGGGCCACTGACCACCTTAATCCGCTACTGCCTATAGCTAATTAAAACTTGTAAGTCCCATCGCTGTGTGGGCATGATTCGCGCGTGCATGAGAACATTTCGCACTGTTATTTTGGAGACCCCCACAGAGTTCAGTTTATAACTCGAACCCTGCTAAAGAATGTTATTTATCAACCACGAAGGGACTGGAACCCTCAATCTTCTGATTCGAAGTCAGACGCCTTATCCATTAGGCCACGTGGTCTTTCCTTAAAGTACTTAAGAAGAAGCCACCATTGTTCTTCTTTTGGAGTTCTGTAGGCTCTTTGTCTTCCAGAATGCATTTGTTGAACTGAAATTGATACTTAAAATATACTTTTTTCGAAGTGTTTTTTTCTAAATCACAGAAAAATGTATCTAATCATTTATGTACCATACAGAGAGCTTGTTAAAACAACTAAGATTTGCTGGGCATATTTTGTAGCAACAGCAGAAAGCAGTGTTAGCAGAAAGCGGTGTCTTTTTTCAGAGGATTTTTAATTCAAAATGATGTATAATTATAACAAATGGTTATTACAACAGGGAAGCTGTGGTGCAGGAGTGTTACATTTACAATTTTGACATTTAGTGACTTCCAACAAGTACGTTTGTGTTAAGTTAGTGAATGATCGTCACCAGTCATCTTAAAGACCTCCAGCGAGAGAGGTCTCATTAGATTCCAACACATAGCATCGTCTCTAAAGAACATTATTTATCAACCACGAAGGGACTCGAACCCTCAATCTGCTGATTCGAAGTCAGACGCCTTATCCATTAGGCCACGTGGTCTTTCCTTGAAGTACTTAAGAAGAAGCCACCATTGTTCTTCTTTTGGAGTTCTGTAGGCTCTTTGTCTTCCAGAATGCATTTGTTGAACTGAAATTGATACTTAAAATATACTTTTTTCGAAGCGTTTTTTTCTAAATCACAGAAAAATGTATCTAATCATTTATGTACTATACAGAGAGCTTGTTAAAACAACTAAGATTTGCTGGGCATATTTTGTAGCAACAGCAGAAAGCAGTGTTAGCAGAAAGCAGTGTCTTTTTTCAGAGGATTTTCAATTCAAAATGATGTACTGTATAATTATAACAAATGGTTATTACAACAGGGAAGCTGTGGTGCAGGAGTGTTACATTTACAATTTTGACATTTAGAAGACACCTATATCCAAAGTGAGTTCCAACAAGTACGTTTGTGTAAAGTTAGTGAATGATCGTCACCAGTCATCTGAAAGACCTCCAGCGAGAGAGGTCTCATTCGATCCCAACACATAGCATTGTCTCTAAAGAATGGTTTTTATCAACCACGAAGGGACTCGAACCCTCAATCTTCTGATTCGAAGTCAGACACCTTATCCATTAGGCCACGTGGTCTTTCCTTAAAGTACTCAAGAAGAAGCCACCATTGTTCTTCTTTTGGAGTTCTGTAGGCTCTTTGTCTTCCAGAATGCATTTGTTGAACTGAAATTGATACTTAAAATATACTTTTTTCGAAGTGTTTTTTTCTAAATCACAGACAAATGTATCTAATCATTTATGTACCATACAGAGAGCTTGTTAAAACAACTAAGATTTGCTGGGCATATTTTTTGTAGCAACAGCAGAAAGTAGTGTTAGCAGAAAGCAGTGTCTTTTTTCAGAGGATTTTCAATTCAAAATGATGGATAATTATAACAAATGGTTATTACAACAGGGAAGCTGTGGTGCAGGAGTGTTACATTTACAATTTTGACATTTAGTGACTTCCAACAAGTACGTTTGTTTTAAGTTAGTGAATGATCGTCACCAGTCATCTTAAAGACCTCCAGCGAGAGAGGTCTCATTAGATTCCAACACATAGCATCGTCTCTAAAGAATGTTATTTATCAACAACGAAGGGACTCGAACCCTCAATCTTCTGATTCGAAGTCAGAAGAAGCCTTATCCATTAGGCCACGTGGTCTTTCCTTAAAGTGCTTAAGAATAAGCCACCATTGTTCTTCTTTTGGAATTCTGTAGGCTCTTTGTCTACCAGAATGCATTTGTTGAACTGAAATTGATACTTAAAATATACTTTTTTCGAAGTGTTTTTTTCTAAATCACAGAAAAATGTATCTAATCATTTATGTACCATACAGAGAGCTTGTTAAAACAACTAAGATTTGCTGGGCATATTTTGTAGCAACAGCAGAAAGCAGTGTTAGCAGAAAGCAGTGTCTTTTTTCAGAGGATTTTCAATTCAAAATGATGGATAATTATAACAAATGGTTATTACAACAGGGAAGCTGTGGTGCAGGAGTGTTACATTTACAATTTTGACATTTAGTGACTTCCAACATGTACGTTTGTGTTAAGTTAGTGAATGATCGTCACCAGTCATCTTAAAGACCTCCAGCGAGAGAGGTCTCATTAGATTCCAACACATAGCATCGTCTCTAAAGAATGTTATTTATCAACCACGAAGGGACTGGGACCCTCAATCTTCTGATTCGAAGTCAGACGCCTTATCCATTAGGCCACGTGGTCTTTCCTTAAAGTACTTAAGAAGAAGCCACCATTGTTCTTCTTTTGGAGTTCTGTAGGCTCTTTGTCTTCCAGAATGCATTTGTTGAACTGAAATTGATACTTAAAATGTACTTTTTTCGAAGTGTTTTTTTCTAAATCACAGAAAAATGTATCTAATCATTTATGTACCATACAGAGAGCTTGTTAAAACAACTAAGATTTGCTGGGCATATTTTGTAGCAACAGCAGAAAGCAGTGTTAGCAGAAAGCAGTGTCTTTTTTCAGAGGATTTTCAATTCAAAATGATGTATAATTATAACAAATGGTTATTACAACAGGGAAGCTGTGGTGCAGGAGTGTTAAATTTACAATTTTGACATTTAGAAGACACCTTTATCCAAAGTGACTTCCAACAAGTAAGTTTGTGTAAAGTTAGTGAACGATCGTCACCAGTCATCTTAAAGACCTCCAGCGAGAGAGGTCTCATTCGATCCCAACACATAGCATTGTCTCTAAAGAATGTTTTTTAGCAACCAGGAAGGGATTCGAAGTCAGACGCCTTATCCATTAGGCCACCTGGTCTTTCCTTAAAGTACTCAAGAAGAAGCCGCCATTGTTCTTCTTTTGGAGTTCTGTAGGCTCTTTGTCTTACGAGACGATCTCTCTCACTCTCTCTCTCTCTCTCTCTCTCTCTCTCTCTCTCTCTCTCTCTCTTTCTCTCCCACTCTCTCTCTCTCTCTCTCTCTCTCTCTCTCTCTCTCTCTTTCTCACTCTCTCTCTCTCTCTTTCTCTCTCTCTCTCTCTCTCTCTCTCTGGGTAAACAAAAACAACGTGATCTCTTTCTGCTTATAACCGTTTCACTTCTCTAACGGCTCATTAAGGATGGATGACAGCAGAGACTGAACCCAGGACACATTTATAATGAAGTGAAATGAAACATGACGGACATTATCAAAGGCAAACTCAATGTAAAGAGACAGGGCTGGCAGTAGCAGTTAGTTAGTTAGCAGTCAGAGCCACAGCAGCCCCACCACGCACACACACTGCTGAGGGAGAGGTAGCCAGTGTGGCCCAGCCGTTAGGGCTGAGTCAGGACTAAGGTAAGGGTCAGGGTAAGGGTCAGGGTCAGGGTCAGGGTTAGAGTCAGGACTAAGGTAAGGGTCAGGGTCAGGGTTAGGGTCAGGACTAAGGTAAGGGTCAGGGTCAGGGTCAGGGTAAGAAATGTTAGTTAGTTATCTGAGGACTATAATGTTAGTTAGTTACCTGAGGACTATAATGTTAGTTAGTTACCTGAGGACTATAATGTTAGTTAGTTACCTGAGGACTATAATGTTAGTTAGTTACCTGAGGACTATAATGTTAGTTAGTTACCTGAGGACTATAATGTTAGTTAGTTATCTGAGGACTATAATGTTAGTTAGTTATCTGAGGACTATAATGTTAGTTAGTTACCTGAGGACTATAATGTTAGTTAGTTACCTGAGGACTATAATGTTAGTTAGTTACCTGAGGACTATAATGTTAGTTAGTTACCTGAGGACTATAATGTTAGTTAGTTACCTGAGGACAATAGATACATTCTAGAGAGAATAGGTAGTGGTGGGGGTGGTGGAGATGGTGATGGTGGAGGTGATGGGGTGGAGGTTGAAATGATGGAGATGATGGTGGTGATGGAGGTGGTGGTAGTGGTGGTGGTAATGGTGGTGGTGGTGGTGGAGGCAGAGGTGGTGAAGGTGGAGGTGATGGTGATGATGGAGATGGAGGTGGAAGTGATGGAGGTGGTGGTGATGGAGGTGGTGATGGCAGTGGTGGCTTTCTGGAATCTATTTACAATAATGACCCAATTAGAGGAGCGCAAAGGGAGGGAGAGTAAGGGGGCTACCAGTGACGAGGCTGTTAAATCAATGGCCGATCCTTCAGACAGATCGGAGAAATGAACCATTCACACATTAACAGGAAGACTGCTGGAGGATGAGTCAACTCCTTAGTCCTTCAGCTCTGACTAACAGCCGTCAGGACCATACAGTACGACTACAGGCCCGCTCTCCGCTCTCCCCTCTCCTCTCCTCTCCTCTCCTCTCCCCTCCTCCCCTCCTCCCTCCTCCCCTCTCCCCCTCTCCTCTCCCATCCCCTCTCCTCTCCTCTCCTCTCCTCCCCTCCCTTCTCCCCCTCTCCTCTCCCATCCCGCTCTCCCATTTCTAACTCCACCAGCCTGGCCGGGATTAGTGACTGGGCATTGGCATGCTCTGTGGTGGGGGAGACAGGAGTCAGAAGGGAGATAGAGGCATAGAGACTCACTAGTCTAGTCTAGAGGCATAGAGACACACACACACACACACACACACACACACACACACACACCTTCCCACTCTTGCTCAATAATTATGTAAGTACGGAGGACTGGGTTTCTTAGAATTAAGACATTTTCCACTACAATAACATTATATTAAACTGAGGTGTGTGTGTGTGTGTGTGTGTGTGTGTGTGTATTTGTGTGTGTGTGTGTGTGTGTGTGTGTGTGTGTGTGTGTGTGTGTGTGCGCGTGCGCGTGTGTGTGTGTGTGTGTGTATATATCGAGAGTACAGGCTTTCAAACCTGCTATTGACGAGGTTAGGGGAGAGAGTACAGGCTATACTCTAAACCTGACCTCTGAACCAACCTTTACCTCTCTAGTCTAAACCTGACCTCTCAACCAACCTTTACCTCTCTAGTCTAAACCTGACCTCTGAACCAACCTTTACCTCTCTAGTCTAAACCTGATGGATTGGCCACACCCTACGTAAGCCAGCAGATACCACCACACGCCAGGCCCTGACTTGGAACCCCCAGGGGAAGCGGAAGAGGGGAAGGCCCAAAAACAGCTGGAGGCGGGACACGGAGGCAGAGCTGAAAAGACATGGTACCAGCTGGGGAGAGACGGAGAAGATAGTAAATATACCAATGGTCTGGAAGGTGGTCTGGAAGGTGGTCTGGACTCTGTGGAGGAGGGTCATTGTGTCAGAGGAGACGCTGTAGAAGGACAGAGTACCTGCCCTGTGATCCAGGTACACTCCTACTCTGGAGGACTGAGGGCCTGATACTGCAGTGTCAACATTATTGTGTCTGAAACTATAACCACCACTAGAGCACTGTAACATCCAGGACTTGGTATTGAATCTTAATGCAGCGTCAGCACCTCCCCCTACTCTGCTGATGTCTTTATATGAGACTGCTGTACGAACCAACACCCCACTCCTCTCAACCTCCCAGTAACAGCGTCCAGACAGACCCTCTCTACACAGCACCTGAGCCTCACCACGTGGACCGAGGGGCTGTTTAGAGGGAGGAGGACGATGTGGAACATATTTTATTTTATTTTATTTATACAGGTAAAAAACACATTGCGCCCCAAGGGCTCATTTTCAAGTGTGACCTGTTCACAGGCATACAACAACAACATCCACCACAAACAAATACAATACAAAACCTGGCCTACGTAGTCTAAAACTAAACTAACACTACATAGTCTAAAACTAAACTAACACTACATAGTCTCTCTGGTGTGTCTGTCTGGTGTATCTGTCTGGTGTATCTGTCTGGTGTGTCTGTCTGGTGTGTCTGTCTGGTGTGTCTGTCTGGTGTGTCTGTCTGGTGTGTCTGTCTGGTGTGTCTGTCTGGTGTGTCTGTCTGGTGTGTCTGTCTGGTGTATCTGTCTGGTGTGTCTGTCTGGTGTATCTGTCTGGTGTGTCTGTCTGGTGTGTCTGTCTGGTGTGTCTGTCTGGTGTATCTGTCTGGTGTGTCTGTCTGGTGTATCTGAATCCGGTTTGTCTGTCTGGTGTGTCTGTCTGGTGTGTCTGTCTGGTGTGTCTGTCTGGTGTGTCTGTTTATGACAGATGAAATACTGTACTTTGCATGTCAATGTTATTATGGTCATACTCTATTTACCAATATCCATGTTTTATAGAACGCTGACATCTAGTGGGGAAATCCTAGTATTGCACTTAAATGACTGTTATCATGTGATGTGCTTGTATTGAACCCCCTCTAGTGGAGAAGATTTCACATTGGCAGTTAGTAGCTAGAGCTCTTATGTCTGTGTGTCTATTTGCCTGTGAATGTTTTATGTTGTGAATGTAATGTAATGTAATTGTTCTTATTCAGTCAGGAATAAAGAAACAGTGAGAATAAGTTAAAAGAAAAATTTCTTATCTAGAAAACTGAAACACAACACTAGCAATGGTATAACATTTAAAAGCTCACGGCACGTGCCTGACACACACACACACACACACACACACACACACACACACACACACTCACACACGCACACACACAGAGACACACACACACACACATACATGCACACAGACACACACACACACACACACACACACACACACACACACACACACACCTTCCCACATCTCATCTCTCATCTCATCTCGCAAAACCACACACCCAAACTGCAAAATACCTCATATATCCTACAAAATGAAGCACTGCAACCAAAACTACATATAGCATTATCAAAATCTAACTTTTGCACCAAATGGCACAGGGTTGTATATACCATCTATAGGTCTACATACAGGACCATCTATAGGCCTACATACAGGACCATCTATAGGTCTACATACAGGACCATCTATAGGCCTACATACAGGACCATCTATAGGTCTACATACCCTACATACAGGACCATCTATAGGTCTACATACAGGACCAGTTATAGGCCTACATACAGGACCATCTATAGGCCTACAAACAGGACCATCTATAGGTCTACATACCCTACATACAGGACCATCTATAGGTCTACATACAGGACCATCTATAGGTCTACATACAGGACCAGTTATAGGTCTACATACAGGACCATCTATAGGCCTACAAACAGGACCATCTATAGGTCTACATACCCTACATACAGGACCAGATATAGGCCTACATACAGGACCATCTATAGGTCTACATACAGGACCAGTTATAGGTCTACATACAGGACCATCTATAGGCCTACAAACAGGACCATCTATAGGTCTACATACCCTACATACAGGACCATCTATAGGTCTACATACAGGACCAGTTATAGGCCTACATACAGGACCATCTATAGGCCTACAAACAGGACCATCTATAGGTCTACATACCCTACATACAGGACCATCTATAGGTCTACATACAGGACCATCTATAGGTCTACATACAGGACCATCTATAGGCCTACAAACAGGACCATCTATAGGTCTACATACCCTACATACAGGACCATCTATAGGCCTACATACAGGACCATCTATAGGTCTACATACAGGACCATCTATAGGTCTACATACAAGACCATCTATAGGCCTACAAACAGGACCATCTATAGGTCTACATACCCTACATACAGGACCATCTATAGGCCTACATACAGGACCATCTATAGGTCTACATACAGGACCATCTATAGGCCTACATACAGGACCATCTATAGGTCTACATACAGGACCATCTATAGGCCTACATACAGAACCATCTATAGGCCTACAAACAGGACCATCTATAGGTCTACATACCCTACATACAGGACCATCTATAGGTCTACATACAGGACCATCTATAGGTCTACATACAGGACCATCTATAGGTCTACATACAGGACCATCTATAGGCCTACAAACAGGACCATCTATAGGTCTACATACAGGACCATCTATAGGTGCCCGCGGCGAACATTGACCGTTGGCCCGCGGCACACTCAGCGCCGCCGAGTTGCATACAGAGATGGGTAACCTATATCTAATCGTGCACCCCGTGTTACGTCACAAGCTAAAATCCAATGGGGTTGCGAGGTACAACCCCTGTATTTTAACTTGGAAAAGTCCGAACGAACCCCCCTCCTTGTCAACGCCCACCTGGCTGGAGTGTGCCGATTCAAAGAGGAACAGAAAATAGAATTCTCTCGTATGACGTCACTGACAAGTCAATCCGTTTTCGTTTTCAAAAGGAATATCGAACTGACAAAACATACAGGCTGTCTGGTGTGTCAAGCTACAAAGCTGCATCTGTGGCTGGAAAAAGATAACATCAGAGAAGGGTCTCAAGATCCACCAGGGCAGGAAAAAGTGCCTAAGAGAGCTTAGCGAGGTGCCTCGCATTGACCGCTACTTCCTCAGAGGTAGGGCAAATCAGTCGAGTGAAGCCCAGTGGCAGGATATTCACCACAGTCCACAGGGTATCAGAACCCCAGACGAAGCTCAACCAAGCACAGATCCATCAATGGACATGAGTCCAGAGCCTATCCAGCCACAGACAGCAGTAGAGAGGAAGATGAATGGACGAAAGCCTCAAATCTTGTGGCCTAAAGCCTGCCAGAAAAAGGAGTGGGAAAACACAGACACAGACCTTGTCCATCTTCTAGAAGGTCTGAAAGGGGGCGTGGAAAGAAAACTGGACAAGATTGGAGATATCATTTACAGCTATGGAGCAGAGAGATTTGGGGTGAAAAGTAAGAACCATGGGACACAGAAGGAACCATCAGCCCATCTCAAGTCCAGGAGACAACAAGAGATTGTAAGACTTGTGAAAGAAAGAAGGTGCCTGAGAAAACAGTGGAAGAAGGCCACAGAAGTGGAAAGGAAAGGACTTGAGGCACTACAGGCCGACATCAAGCAGCGTCTTGCAACACTGCGAAGAGCAGAATGCTTGAGAAAGCAACACAAGAAGAAAGAGCGAACGAGGACTGCCTTCTACAGAGATCCCTACAAGTTCGTCAAAGACCTCTTTGTCAAGGAGAAAACGGGGACCCTCAAAGTACCCATAAGGGAACTAGAGGAGCACCTGAGGAAGACCTACTCTGACAACCAGAGGCATGTGCCAGCCAGCATTCCGGATGACATGCCACCAATCCAACCACCTGAGCACCAGATGGAAACAAGGCCCCCTACATGGAGCGAAGTTGAGAGCACAGTAAAACGGGCAAGAACAGCCTCAGCCCCTGGGCCCAACGGCGTTCCATACAGGCTATATAAGAACAGTCCAGGCGTCTTGAACTACCTCTGGAAGCTAATGAAAGTGGCATGGGAAAAGGGAATCATACCAAAGGCATGGCGAAGGGCAGGAGGGATCCTGATTCCCAAAGAGAAGAATTCCTCAACCATCGACCAGTTCCGCCAGATCAGTCTACTGAATGTGGAAGGAAAGATTTTCTTCAGTGTTGTGGCCCAGAGGCTCTCAGTATTCTTGCAGAAGAACAACTTTGTCGACACCTCAGTGCAGAAGGCAGGGATAAGTGGATTCTCAGGATGCCTGGAACACACAAATGTCATCTGGCACCAGATACAAACGGCCAAGAAGGAGAAGAAAGACCTGCATGTGGTTTTCTTAGATCTTGCCAATGCCTTCGGGTCAGTGCCTCATGAGATTTTGTGGACAGCGTTCAACTTCTTCCAAGTCCCAGAGGGCATCACAAGGCTGGTCAAAGCCTACTTCCAGGACCTCCAGTTCTGTGTTACAGCACAAGCCAGTACAACTGCTTGGCAGCACCTCGAGATAGGCATAATGGCGGGCTGCACCATCTCTCCACTGGCGTTTACCATGGCAATGGAGCTCATTATTCGAGCATCCCGATGGGTTGTTGGAGGGGAACGGTTGAAGAGCGGGCTGCGTCTTCCACCAATCAGGGCGTACATGGATGACATGACGACAATAACAACAACAAACGCATGCACCAAACGCCTGCTGGATAAACTCCAGGGAAACATCAAATGGGCACGAATGGAGATTAAACCCAGTAAGTCCCGCAGTATCTCCATTGTCAAAGGCAAGCTTGCCAATGAGAGGTTCCACGTCAACAACGAGCCAATACCAACAGTTCTGGAGAAGCCCATCAAAAGCCTTGGCCGCTGGTATAGCGCAGAACTCAAAGACTCGAAGCAGGTGGAACAACTCAAGCAGGATACAATCAGTGGCCTCAAGCAGATCAACAACACTGCTCTCCCTGGGAAGCTGAAGCTGTGGTGCTTTCAGTTTGGACTGCTGCCCCGTCTCATGTGGCCAATTTCCATCTACGAGGTCACACTATCCCATGCCAACCGGCTGGAGAGACTGGTGAATGCACAAGTGAGGAAGTGGCTTGGACTGCCGAGAGGCCTTAGCAGCATAGGCCTGTATGGCAACGGAGCCCTCTCCCTACCAATCTCAAGCCTGGTGGAGGAGTACAAATGTGCCAAATCAAGGCTGGAAATGACTCTAACAGAATCCCGGGATCCATTCGTCAGAGGTGCTGCTCCAATCCTAGCAACGGGGAGGAAATGGAAGCCATCTGCAGCAGTTGCGGTGGCAAAGACCGCCCTCAGACACCGGGATATAGTGGGGCATGTCCAACATGGCAGAGGGGGCCTTGGCTTGGAAACAACAACACCCACATGGCAAAAGGCTACTCCAACCGAACGGCGGAAGATGGTGGTTGAGGAGGTGCGCCACCAGGAGGAAGCAGCCAGGTGCGCCAAGGCAGTCTCCCAAGCCCAGCAAGGCCGCTGGATGAAGTGGGAGAGCGTGGAGAGGAGGAAAATCACGTGGAACGAGCTGTGGAGCATGGAGTCTAATAGGCTAAGTTTCATCATCAGAGCCACATATGACAGCGGCTATACACCCTGAGATGCCTCAAGAAACAACACAGCAAGCAGGAGATGCTGGTGGCCTTCTACCACGGCGCAGTGGAGAGCATCCTCACCTTCGGCATCTCCAACTGGTACCACAGCTGCACGGCAGCGGAGAGAAACGATCTACAGAGAGTCGTGAGAACAGCACAGGGGATCACCGGCGCCACCCTCCCCTCTCTGGAGGAGCTGTACGAAACACGCTGTCTCAGGAGGGCCTCCAAGATCTCCAAGGACCCGACCCACCCTGGGCACGAACACTTTGTCAAGCTGCCCTCGAACAGGAGGTACAGGACCCCGGCCGCTAGGACAAACAGACTGAAGGACAGCTTCTACCACAGGGCCGTCAAGGCCCTGAACACAGAAAAGGCCTAAGTTCTGGGCCCAGGACAAGTCCGGACGGATTGTAATGGCAGCTAGTGCTGAGGCACAAACATGTACATTTTCAAGCCTGCAAACTGTGACACTTTAAAAAAATGTGAAAAAATACTTTCTTGTGCAATATGACAACCCTAGTTGACTATCTGTGCAGTATAGTACAGTGGATTGTGTACATAGCCTCTATTGATGTAAACCAGCTCCTTATCTTCTTGTGATTTTATGCATCTATGCTTTTTCCAAAATGTGTTTCTTTTTCCTTTCTTAAACACCAGGGGAGCCTCCCCTCCTAAATTTCGTTGTTTGGTACCTGTACTGTAACAATGACAAATAAAGTCTATCTATCTATCTGATGTCCTGCCCTCTCCTACCAACCTACATCTCTGGTATGGAGAGGACCCAGCCTGTCTCCAGTGTGCAGCCCCAGCAACCCTCAAACACATCTTGGTGGGTTGCAAGACCAGTCTAACTCAAGGAAGATACACCTGGCGCCACAACCAAGTGCTAAAGTGTTTGGCTGCCGAACTTGAGCACAAGAGGGTAACCACCAACGCCATGCCTCTAAATGCCCAGACTACCTTTCCACGGAAAACAACCTTCATCCGGGAAGGGGAGAAACAGCGGACCAAGCCATCACCTCCAGACTCAGGCCCACTGAACGCAGCCCGGGATTGGGAAATGCGGGTAGACCTCAGCCAGAGGCTCACCTTCCCACCCGAAATTGCAGCGACCAACCTGCGCCCAGACCTAGTCCTCTGGTCCAAGTCCTGCCGGCGTGTCTTCATCGTAGAACTGACGGTCCCATGGGAGGAGGCCATCGATGAGGCATTCGAACGGAAGAGGCTGCGGTATGCCAACTTAGCAGTCGAAGCAGAGGGGCGGGGCTGGAACGTGAAGGTGTGGCCAGTGGAGGTGGGCTGCAGAGGCTTTGTAGCCAGCTCCACCACAAGGCTCCTGAGGGCAGTAGGGATCAGAGGACAGGCCCAACGGAAGGCAATCAGAGAACTGTCCACTGCAGCAGAACGGAGCAGTCACTGGCTGTGGCTGAAACGTAGGGACCCAACATGGGCTCCCAAATGACCACGTGGTGCCACCGTGCGACACACACCGAGGCCTGATCAGCCTGTGGTGGGCCAACCTCGGCAGAGGGTGTCTTGTGATAACTGGCCGAAACACCCAATGAGGTCGGGGACCACAACTGAAGATGTGTCGTACTGGTGGCACCACGTGATCATTGCCAAATTCCACTCCACCCAAGAGGACATCTCCAACTCCACTCAATTGTTGTGCTGAATATTTAGGGATTTTAACAACCAGTCCTATTAAGAATCCCACGGGACCATCTATGTTCTTGTTTGTGTTCTGGAAATAGAAAATAAACTGCTATTATACTCACGCCGTCTTCGGTTTCAAAAGGAATATCGAGCTGACAAGTCAATCCGTTTTCGTTTTCAAAAGGAATATCGAACTGACAAAACATACACGGATCTTCCAACAAGTACGTTTGTGTAAAGTTAGTGAATGATCGTCACCAGTCATCTTAAAGACCTCCAGTGAGAGAGGTCTTATTAGATCCCAACACATAGCATTGTCTCTAAAGAATGTTTTTTATCAACCACGAAGGGACTCGAACCTTCAATCTTCTGATTCGAAGTCAGACGCCTTATCCATTTGAAGTACTCAAGAAGAAGCCACCATTGTTCTTCTTTTGGAGTTATGTAGGCTCTTTGTCTTCCAGAATGCATTTGTTGAACTGAAATTGATACTTAAAATATACTTTTTTCGAAGTGTTTTTTTCTAAATCACAGAAAAATGTATCTAATCATTTATGTACCATACAGAGAGCTTGTTAAAACAACTAAGATTTGCTGGGCATATTTTGTAGCAACAGCAGAAAGTAGTGTTAGCAGAAAGCAGTGTCTTTTTTCAGAGGATTTTCAATTCAAAATGATGTATAATTATAACAAATGGTTATTACAACAGGGAAGCTGTGGTGCAGGAGTGTTACATTTACAATTTTGACATTTAGTGACTTCCAACAAGTACGTTTGTGTTAAGTTAGTGAATGATCGTCACCAGTCATCTTAAAGACCTCCAGCGAGAGAGGCCTCATTAGATCCCAACACATAGCATCGTCTCTAAAGAATGGACTCGAAGGGACTCGAACCCTCAATCTTCTGATTCGAAGTCAGACTCCTTATCCATTAGGCCACGTGGTCTTTCCTTAAAGTACTTAAGAAGAAGCCACCATTGTTCTTCTTTTGGAGTTCTGTAGGCTCTTTGTCTTCCAGAATGCATTTGTTGAACTGAAATTGATACTTAAAATATACTTTTTTCGAAGTGTTTTTTTCTGAATCACAGAAAAATGTATCTAATCATTTATGTACCATACAGAGAGCTTGTTAAAACAACTAACATTTGCTGGGCATATTTTGTAGCAACAGCAGAAAGCAGTGTCTTTTTTCAGAGGATTTTCAATTCAAAATGATGGATAATTATAACAAATGGTTATTACAACAGGGAAGCTGTGGTGCAGGAGTGTTACATTTACAATTTTGACATTTAGTGACTTCCAACAAGTACGTTTGTGTTAAGTTAGTGAATGATCGTCACCAGTCATCTTAAAGACCTCCAGCGAGAGAGGTCTCATTAGATTCCAACACATAGCATCGTCTCTAAAGAATGTTTTTTATCAACCACGAAGGGACTCGAACCCTCAATCTTCTGATTCGAAGTCAGACACCTTATCCATTTGGCCACGTGGTCTTTCCTTAAAGTATTTAAGAAGAAGCCACCATTGTTCTTCTTTTGGAGTTCTGTAGGCTCTTTGTCTTCCAGAATGCATTTGTTGAACTGAAATTGATACTTAAAATATACTTTTTTCGAAGTGTTTTTTTCTAAATCACAGAAAAATGTATCTAATCATTTATGTACCATACAGAGAGCTTGTTAAAATAACTAAGATTTGCTGGGCATATTTTGTAGCAACAGCAGAAAGCAGTGTTAGCAGAAAGCAGTGTCTTTTTTCAGAGGATTTTCAATTCAAAATGATGGATAATTATAACAAATGGTTATTACAACAGGGAAGCTGTGGTGCAGGAGTGTTACATTTACAATTTTGACATTTAGTGACTTCCAACAAGTACGTTTGTGTTAAGTTAGTGAATGATCGTCATCAGTCATCTTAAAGACCTCCAGCGAGAGAGGTCTCATTAGATTCCAACACATAGCATCGTCTCTAAAGAATGTTTTTTATCAACCACGAAGGGACTCGAACCCTCAATCTTCTGATTCGAAGTCAGACGCCTTATCCATTAGGCCACGTGGTCTTTCCTTAAAGAACTTAAGAAGAAGCCACCATTGTTCTTCTTTTGGAGTTCTGTAGGCTCTTTGTCTTCCAGAATGCATTTGTTTAACTGAAATTGATACTTAAAATATACTTTTTTCGAAGTGTTTTTTTCTAAATTACAGAAAAATGTATCTAATCATTTATGTACCATACAGAGAGCTTGTTAAAATAACTAAGATTTGCTGGACATATTTTGTAGCAACAGCAGAAAGCAGTGTTAGCAGAAAGCAGTGTCTTTTTTCAGAGGACTTTCAATTCAAAATGATGGATAATCATAACAAATGGTTATTACAACAGGGAAGCTGTGGTGCAGGAGTGTAACATTTAAAATTTTGACATTTAGTGACTTCCGACAAGTACGTTTGTGTTAAGTTAGTGAATGATCGTCACCAGTCATCTTAAAGACCTCCAGCGAGAGAGGTCTCATTAGATTCCAACACATAGCATCGTCTCTTAAGAACGTTATTTATCAACCACGAAGGGACTGGAACCCTCAATCTTCTGATTCGAAGTCAGACGCCTTATCCATTAGGCCACGTGGTCTTTCCTCGAAGTACTTAAGAAGAAGCCACCATTGTTCTTCTTTTGGAGTTCTGTAGGCTCTTTGTCTTCCAGAATGCATTTGTTGAACTGAAATTGATACTTAAAATATACCTTTTTCAAAGTGTTTTTTTCTAAATCACAGAATGTATCTAATCATTTATGTACCATACAGAGAGCTTGTTAAAACAACTAAGATTTGCTGGGCATATTTTGTAGCAACAGCAGAAAGCAGTGTTAGCAGAAAGCAGTGTCTTTTTTCAGAGGATTTTCAATTCAAAATGATGGATAATTATAACAAATGGTTATTACAACAGGGAAGCTGTGGTGCAGGAGTGTTACATTTACAATTTTGACATGTAGTGACTTCCAACAAGTACTTTTGTGTTAAGTTAGTGAATGATCGTCACCAGTCATCTTAAAAAGACCTCCAGCGAGAGAGGTCTCATTCAATCCCAACACATAGCATTGTCTCTAAAGAATGGTTTTCATCAACCACTAAGGGACTCGAACCCTCAATCTTCTGATTCGAAGTCAGACGCCTTATCCATTAGGCCACGTGGTCTTTCCTTAAAGTACTCAAGAAGAAGACACCATTGTTCTTCTTTTGGAGTTCTGTAGGCACTTTGTCTTCCAGAATGCATTTGTTGAACTGAAATTGATACTTAAAATATACTTTTTTCGAAGTGTTTTTTTTCTAAATCACAGAAAAATGTATCTAATCATTTATGTACCATACAGAGAGCTTGTTAAAATAACTAAGATTTGCTGGGCATATTTTGTAGCAACAGCAGAAAGCAGTGTTAGCAGAAAGCAGTGTCTTTTTTCAGAGGATTTTCAATTCAAAATGATGGATAATTATAACAAATGGTTATTACAACAGGGAAGCTGTGGTGCAGGAGTGTTACATTTACAATTTTGACATTTAGTGACTTCCAACAAGTACGTTTGTGTTAAGTTAGTGAATGATCGTCACCAGTCATCTTAAAGACCTCCAGCGAGAGAGGTCTCATTCGATCCCAACACATAGCATTGTCTCTAAAGAATGTTATTTATCAACCACGAAGGGACTCGAACCCTCAATCTTCTGATTCGAAGTCAGACGCCTTATCCATTAGGCCACGTGGTCTTTCCTTGAAGTACTTAAGAAGAAGCCACCATTGTTCTTCTTTTGGAGTTCTGTAGGCTCTTTGTCTACCAGAATGCATTTGTTGAACTGAAATTGATACTTAAAATATACTTTTTTCGAAGTGTTTTTTTCTAAATCACAGAAAAATGTATCTAATCATTTATGTACCATACAGAGAGCTTGTTAAAACAACTAAGATTTGTTGGGCATATTTTGTGGCAACAGCAGAAAGTAGTGTTAGCAGAAAGCAGTCTTTTTTCAGAGGATTTTCAATTCAAAATGATGTATAATTATAACAAATGGTTATTACAACAGGGAAGCTGTGGTGCAGGAGTGTTACATTTACAATTTTGACATTTAGAAGACACCTTTATCCAAAGTGACTTCCAACAAGTACGTTTGTGTAAAGTTAGTGAATGATCGTCACCAGTCATCTTAAAGACCTCCAGCGAGAGAGGTCTCATTCGATCCCAACACATAGCATTGTCTCTAAAGAATGTTTTTTATCAACCACGAAGGGACTCGAACCCTCAATCTTCTGATTCGAAGTCAGACGCCTTATCCATTAGGCCACGTGGTCTTTCCTTAAAGTACTCAAGAAGAAGCCACCATTGTTCTTCTTTTGGAGTTCTGTAGGCTCTTTGTCTTCCAGAATGCATTTGTTGAACTGAAATTGATACTTAAAATATACTTTTTTCGAAGTGTTTTTTTCTAAATCACAGAAAAATGTATCTAATCATTTATGTACCATACAGAGAGCTTGTTAAAACAACTAAGATTTGCTGGGCATATTTTGTAGCAACAGCAGAAAGCAGTGTTAGCAGAAAGCAGTGTCTTTTTTCAGAGGATTTTCAATTCAAAATGATGTATAATTATAACAAATGGATATTACAACAGGGAAGCTGTGGTGCAGGAGTGTTACATTTACAATTTTGACATTTAGTGACTTCCAACAAGTACGTTTGTGTTAAGTTAGTGAATGATCGTCACCAGTCATCTTAAAGACCTCCAGCGAGAGAGGTCTCATTAGATTCCAACACATAGCATTGTCTCTAAAGAATGTTTTTTATCAACCACGAAGGGACTCGAACACCTCAATCTTCTGATTCGAAGTCAGACACCTTATCCATTAGGCCACGTGGTCTTTCCTTAAAGTACTTAAGAAGAAGCCACCATTGTTCTTCTTTTGGAGTTCTGTAGGCTCTTTGTCTTCCAGAATGAATTTGTTGAACTGAAATTGATACTTAAAATATACTTTTTTCGAAGTGTTTTTTTCTAAATCACAGAAAAATGTATCTAATCATTTATGTACCATACAGAGAGCTTGTTAAAACAACTAAGATTTGTTGGGCATATTTTGTAGCAACAGCAGAAAGTAGTGTTAGCAGAAAGCAGTGTCTTTTTTCAGAGGATTTTCAATTCAAAATGATGGATAATTATACCAAATGGTTATTACAACAGGGAAGCTGTGGTGCAGGAGTGTTACATTTACAATTTTGACATTTAGTGACTTCCAACAAGTACGTTTGTGTTAAGTTAGTGAATGATCGTCACCAGTCATCTTAAAGACCTCCAGCGAGAGAGGTCTCATTAGATTCCAACACATAGCATTGTCTCTAAAGAATGTTTTTTATCAACCACGAAGGGACTCGAACCCTCAATCTTCTGATTCGAAGTCAGACACCTTATCCATTAGGCCACGTGGTCTTTCCTTAAAGTACTTAAGAAGAAGCCACCATTGTTCTTCTTTTGGAGTTCTGTAGGCTCTTTGTCTTCCAGAATGAATTTGTTGAACTGAAATTGATACTTAAAATATACTTTTTTCGAAGTGTTTTTTTCTAAATCACAGAAAAATGTATCTAATCATTTATGTACCATACAGAGAGCTTGTTAAAACAACTAAGATTTGCTGGGCATATTTTGTAGCAACAGCAGAAAGCAGTGTTAGCAGAAAGCAGTGTCTTTTTTCAGAGGATTTTCAATTCAAAATGATGGATAAATATAACAAATGGTTATTACAACAGGGAAGCTGTGGTGCAGGAGTGTTACATTTACAATTTTGACATTTAGAAGACACCTTTATCCAAAGTGACTTCCAACAAGTACGTTTGTGTAAAGTTAGTGAATGATCGTCACCAGTCATCTTAAAGACCTCCAACGAGAGAGGTCTCATTCGATCCCAACACATAGCATTGTCTCTAAAGAATGTTTTTTATCAACCACGAAGGGACTCGAACCCTCAATCTTCTGATTCGAAGTCAGACGCCTTATCCATTAGGCCACGTGGTCTTTCCTTAAAGTACTTAAGAAGAAGCCACCATTGTTCTTCTTTTGGAGTTCTGTAGGCTCTTTGTCTTCCAGAATGCATTTGTTGAACTGAAATTGATACTTAAAATATACCTTTTTCAAAGTGTTTTTTTCTAAATCACAGAATGTATCTAATCATTTATGTACCATACAGAGAGCTTGTTAAAACAACTAAGATTTGCTGGGCATATTTTGTAGCAACAGCAGAAAGCAGTGTTAGCAGAAAGCAGTGTCTTTTTTCAGAGGATTTTCAATTCAAAATGATGGATAATTATAACAAATGGTTATTACAACAGGGAAGCTGTGGTGCAGGAGTGTTACATTTACAATTTTGACATGTAGTGACTTCCAACAAGTACTTTTGTGTTAAGTTAGTGAATGATCGTCACCAGTCATCTTAAAAAGACCTCCAGCGAGAGAGGTCTCATTCAATCCCAACACATAGCATTGTCTCTAAAGAATGGTTTTCATCAACCACTAAGGGACTCGAACCCTCAATCTTCTGATTCGAAGTCAGACGCCTTATCCATTAGGCCACGTGGTCTTTCCTTAAAGTACTCAAGAAGAAGACACCATTGTTCTTCTTTTGGAGTTCTGTAGGCACTTTGTCTTCCAGAATGCATTTGTTGAACTGAAATTGATACTTAAAATATACTTTTTTCGAAGTGTTTTTTTTCTAAATCACAGAAAAATGTATCTAATCATTTATGTACCATACAGAGAGCTTGTTAAAATAACTAAGATTTGCTGGGCATATTTTGTAGCAACAGCAGAAAGCAGTGTTAGCAGAAAGCAGTGTCTTTTTTCAGAGGATTTTCAATTCAAAATGATGGATAATTATAACAAATGGTTATTACAACAGGGAAGCTGTGGTGCAGGAGTGTTACATTTACAATTTTGACATTTAGTGACTTCCAACAAGTACGTTTGTGTTAAGTTAGTGAATGATCGTCACCAGTCATCTTAAAGACCTCCAGCGAGAGAGGTCTCATTCGATCCCAACACATAGCATTGTCTCTAAAGAATGTTATTTATCAACCACGAAGGGACTCGAACCCTCAATCTTCTGATTCGAAGTCAGACGCCTTATCCATTAGGCCACGTGGTCTTTCCTTGAAGTACTTAAGAAGAAGCCACCATTGTTCTTCTTTTGGAGTTCTGTAGGCTCTTTGTCTACCAGAATGCATTTGTTGAACTGAAATTGATACTTAAAATATACTTTTTTCGAAGTGTTTTTTTCTAAATCACAGAAAAATGTATCTAATCATTTATGTACCATACAGAGAGCTTGTTAAAACAACTAAGATTTGTTGGGCATATTTTGTGGCAACAGCAGAAAGTAGTGTTAGCAGAAAGCAGTCTTTTTTCAGAGGATTTTCAATTCAAAATGATGTATAATTATAACAAATGGTTATTACAACAGGGAAGCTGTGGTGCAGGAGTGTTACATTTACAATTTTGACATTTAGAAGACACCTTTATCCAAAGTGACTTCCAACAAGTACGTTTGTGTAAAGTTAGTGAATGATCGTCACCAGTCATCTTAAAGACCTCCAGCGAGAGAGGTCTCATTCGATCCCAACACATAGCATTGTCTCTAAAGAATGTTTTTTATCAACCACGAAGGGACTCGAACCCTCAATCTTCTGATTCGAAGTCAGACGCCTTATCCATTAGGCCACGTGGTCTTTCCTTAAAGTACTCAAGAAGAAGCCACCATTGTTCTTCTTTTGGAGTTCTGTAGGCTCTTTGTCTTCCAGAATGCATTTGTTGAACTGAAATTGATACTTAAAATATACTTTTTTCGAAGTGTTTTTTTCTAAATCACAGAAAAATGTATCTAATCATTTATGTACCATACAGAGAGCTTGTTAAAACAACTAAGATTTGCTGGGCATATTTTGTAGCAACAGCAGAAAGCAGTGTTAGCAGAAAGCAGTGTCTTTTTTCAGAGGATTTTCAATTCAAAATGATGTATAATTATAACAAATGGATATTACAACAGGGAAGCTGTGGTGCAGGAGTGTTACATTTACAATTTTGACATTTAGTGACTTCCAACAAGTACGTTTGTGTTAAGTTAGTGAATGATCGTCACCAGTCATCTTAAAGACCTCCAGCGAGAGAGGTCTCATTAGATTCCAACACATAGCATTGTCTCTAAAGAATGTTTTTTATCAACCACGAAGGGACTCGAACACCTCAATCTTCTGATTCGAAGTCAGACACCTTATCCATTAGGCCACGTGGTCTTTCCTTAAAGTACTTAAGAAGAAGCCACCATTGTTCTTCTTTTGGAGTTCTGTAGGCTCTTTGTCTTCCAGAATGAATTTGTTGAACTGAAATTGATACTTAAAATATACTTTTTTCGAAGTGTTTTTTTCTAAATCACAGAAAAATGTATCTAATCATTTATGTACCATACAGAGAGCTTGTTAAAACAACTAAGATTTGTTGGGCATATTTTGTAGCAACAGCAGAAAGTAGTGTTAGCAGAAAGCAGTGTCTTTTTTCAGAGGATTTTCAATTCAAAATGATGGATAATTATACCAAATGGTTATTACAACAGGGAAGCTGTGGTGCAGGAGTGTTACATTTACAATTTTGACATTTAGTGACTTCCAACAAGTACGTTTGTGTTAAGTTAGTGAATGATCGTCACCAGTCATCTTAAAGACCTCCAGCGAGAGAGGTCTCATTAGATTCCAACACATAGCATTGTCTCTAAAGAATGTTTTTTATCAACCACGAAGGGACTCGAACCCTCAATCTTCTGATTCGAAGTCAGACACCTTATCCATTAGGCCACGTGGTCTTTCCTTAAAGTACGTAAGAAGAAGCCACCATTGTTCTTCTTTTGGAGTTCTGTAGGCTCTTTGTCTTCCAGAATGAATTTGTTGAACTGAAATTGATACTTAAAATATACTTTTTTCGAAGTGTTTTTTTCTAAATCACAGAAAAATGTATCTAATCATTTATGTACCATACAGAGAGCTTGTTAAAACAACTAAGATTTGCTGGGCATATTTTGTAGCAACAGCAGAAAGCAGTGTTAGCAGAAAGCAGTGTCTTTTTTCAGAGGATTTTCAATTCAAAATGATGGATAAATATAACAAATGGTTATTACAACAGGGAAGCTGTGGTGCAGGAGTGTTACATTTACAATTTTGACATTTAGAAGACACCTTTATCCAAAGTGACTTCCAACAAGTACGTTTGTGTAAAGTTAGTGAATGATCGTCACCAGTCATCTTAAAGACCTCCAACGAGAGAGGTCTCATTCGATCCCAACACATAGCATTGTCTCTAAAGAATGTTTTTTATCAACCACGAAGGGACTCGAACCCTCAATCTTCTGATTCGAAGTCAGACACCTTATCCATTAGGCCACATGGTCTTTCCTTAAAGTACTTAAGAAGAAGCCACCATTGTTCTTCTTTTGGAGTTCTGTAGGCTCTTTGTCTACCAGAATGCATTTGTTGAACTGAAATTGATACTTAAAATATACTTTTTTCGAAGTGTTTGTTTCTAAATCACAGAAAAATGTATCTAATCATTTATGTACCATACAGAGAGCTTGTTAAAACAACTAAGATTTGTTGGGCATATTTTGTAGCAACAGCAGAAAGTAGTGTTAGCAGAAAGCAGTGTCTTTTTTCAGAGGATTTTCAATTCAAAATGATGTATAATTATAACAAATGGTTATTACAACAGGGAAGCTGTGGTGCAGGAGTGTTTCATTTACAATTTTGACATTCAGTGACTTCCAACAAGTACGTTTGTGTTAAGTTAGTGAATGATCGTCACCAGTCATCTTAAAGACCTCCAGCGAGAGAGGTCTCATTAGATTCCAACACATAGCATCGTCTCTAAAGAATGTTATTTATCAACCACGAAGGGACTGGAACCCTCAATCTTCTGATTCTTTGCAGACGCCTTATCCATTAGGCCATGTGGTCTTTCCTTAAAGTACTTAAGAAGAAGCCACCATTGTTCTTCTTTTGGAGTTCTGTAGGCTCTTTGTCTTCCAGAATGAATTTGTTGAACTGAAATTGATACTTAAAATATACTTTTTTCGAAGTGTTTTTTTCAAAATCACAGAAAAATGTATCTAATCATTTATGTACCATACAGAGAGCTTGTTAAAACAACTAAGATTTGCTGGGCATATTTTGTAGCAACAGCAGAAAGCAGTGTTAGCAGAAAGCAGTGTCTTTTTTCAGAGGATTTTCAATTCAAAATGATGTATAATTATAACAAATGGTTATTACAACAGGGAAGCTGTGGTGCAGGAGTGTTACATTTACAATTTTGACATTTAGAAGTCACCTTTATCCAAAGTGACTTCCAACAAGTACGTTTGTGTAAAGTTAGTGAATGATCGTCACCAGTCATCTTAAAGACCTCCAGCGAGAGAGGTCTCATTCGATCCCAACACATAGCATTGTCTCTAAAGAATGTTTTTTATCAACCACGAAGGGACTCAAACCCTAAATCTTCTGATTCGCAGTCAGACACCTTATCCATTAGGCCACGTGGTCTTTCCTTAAAGTAGTCAAGAAGAAGCCACCATTGTTCTTCTTTTGGAGTTCTGTAGGCTCTTTGTCTTCCAGAATCCATTTGTTGAACTGAAATTGATACTTAAAATATACTTTTTTCGAAGTGTTTTTTTCTAAATCACAGAAAAATGTATCTAATCATTTATGTACCATACAGAGAGCTTGTTAAAACAACTAAGATTTGCTAGGCATATTTTGTAGCAACAGCAGAAAGCAGTGTTAGCAGAAAGCAGTGTCTTTTTTCAGAGGATTTTCAATTCAAAATGATGTATAATTATAACAAATGGTTATTACAACAGGGAAGCTGTGGTGCAGGAGTGTTACATTTACAATTTTGACATTTAGAAGACACCTTTATCCAAAGTGACTTCCAACAAGTACGTTTGTGTGAAGTTAGTGAATGATCGTCACCAGTCATCTTAAAGACCTCCAGCGAGAGAGGTCTCATTAGATTCCAACACATAGCATCGTCTCTAAAGAATGTTATTTATCAACCACGAAGGGACTGGAACCCTCAATCTTCTGATTCTAAGTCAGACGCCTTATCCATTAGGCCACGTGGTCTTTCCTTAAAGTACTTAAGAAGAAGCCACCATTGTTCTTCTTTTGGAGTTCTGTAGGCTCTTTGTCTTCCAGAATGCATTTGTTGAACTGAAATTGATACTTAAAATATACTTTTTTCGAAGTGTTTTTTTCTAAATCACAGAAAAATGTATCTAATCATTTATGTACCATACAGAGAGCTTGTTAAAACAACTAAGATTTGCTGGGCATATTTTGTAGCAAAAGCAGAAAGCAGTGTTAGCAGAAAGCAGTGTCTTTTTTCAGAGGATTTTCAATTCAAAATGATGTATAATTATAACAAGTGGTTATTACAACAGGGAAGCTGTGGTGGAGGAGTGTTACATTTACAATTTTGACATTTAGTGACTTCCAACAAGTACGTTTGTGTTAAGTTAGTGAATGATCGTCACCAGTCATCTTAAAGACCTCCAGCAAGAGAGGTCTCATGAGATTCCAACACATAGCATCGTCTCTAAAGAACGTTTTTTATCAACCACGAAGGGACTGGAACCCTCAATCTTCTGATACGAAGTCAGACGCCTTATCCATTAGGCCACGTGGTCTTCCCCTAAAGTACTTAAGAAGAAGCCACCATTGTTCTTCTTTTGGAGTTCTGTAGGCTCTTTGTCTTCCAGAATGCATTTGTTGAACTGAAATTGATACTTAAAATATACTTTTTTCGAAGTGTTTTTTTCAAAATCACAGAAAAATGTATCTAATCATTTATGTACCATACAGAGAGCTTGTTAAAACAACTAAGATTTGCTGGGCATATTTTGTAGCAACAGCAGAAAGCAGTGTTAGCAGAAAGCAGTGTCTTTTTTCAGAGGATTTTCAATTCAAAATGATGTATAATTATAACAAATGGTTATTACAACAGGGAAGCTGTGGTGCAGGAGTGTTACATTTACAATTTTGACATTTAGAAGTCACCTTTATCCAAAGTGACTTCCAACAAGTACGTTTGTGTAAAGTTAGTGAATGATCGTCACCAGTCATCTTAAAGACCTCCAGCGAGAGAGGTCTCATTCGATCCCAACACATAGCATTGTCTCTAAAGAATGTTTTTTATCAACCACGAAGGGACTCAAACCCTAAATCTTCTGATTCGCAGTCAGACACCTTATCCATTAGGCCACGTGGTCTTTCCTTAAAGTAGTCAAGAAGAAGCCACCATTGTTCTTCTTTTGGAGTTCTGTAGGCTCTTTGTCTTCCAGAATCCATTTGTTGAACTGAAATTGATACTTAAAATATACTTTTTTCGAAGTGTTTTTTTCTAAATCACAGAAAAATGTATCTAATCATTTATGTACCATACAGAGAGCTTGTTAAAACAACTAAGATTTGCTAGGCATATTTTGTAGCAACAGCAGAAAGCAGTGTTAGCAGAAAGCAGTGTCTTTTTTCAGAGGATTTTCAATTCAAAATGATGTATAATTATAACAAATGGTTATTACAACAGGGAAGCTGTGGTGCAGGAGTGTTACATTTACAATTTTGACATTTAGAAGACACCTTTATCCAAAGTGACTTCCAACAAGTACGTTTGTGTAAAGTTAGTGAATGATCGTCACCAGTCATCTTAAAGACCTCCAGCGAGAGAGGTCTCATTCGATTCCAACACATAGCATCGTCTCTAAAGAATGTTATTTATCAACCACGAAGGGACTGGAACCCTCAATCTTCTGATTCTAAGTCAGACGCCTTATCCATCAGGCCACGTGGTCTTTCCTTAAAGTACTTAAGAAGAAGCCACCATTGTTCTTCTTTTGGAGTTCTGTAGGCTCTTTGTCTTCCAGAATGCATTTGTTGAACTGAAATTGATACTTAAAATATACTTTTTTCGAAGTGTTTTTTTCTAAATCACAGAAAAATGTATCTAATCATTTATGTACCATACAGAGAGCTTGTTAAAACAACTAAGATTTGCTGGGCATATTTTGTAGCAAAAGCAGAAAGCAGTGTTAGCAGAAAGCAGTGTCTTTTTTCAGAGGATTTTCAATTCAAAATGATGTATAATTATAACAAGTGGTTATTACAACAGGGAAGCTGTGGTGGAGGAGTGTTACATTTACAATTTTGACATTTAGTGACTTCCAACAAGTACGTTTGTGTTAAGTTAGTGAATGATCGTCACCAGTCATCTTAAAGACCTCCAGCAAGAGAGGTCTCATGAGATTCCAACACATAGCATCGTCTCTAAAGAACGTTTTTTATCAACCACGAAGGGACTGGAACCCTCAATCTTCTGATACGAAGTCAGACGCCTTATCCATTAGGCCACGTGGTCTTCCCCTAAAGTACTTAAGAAGAAGCCACCATTGTTCTTCTTTTGGAGTTCTGTAGGCTCTTTGTCTTCCAGAATGCATTTGTTGAACTGAAATTGATACTTAAAATATACTTTTTTCGAAGTGTTTTTTTCTAAATCACAGAAAAATGTATCTAATCATTTATGTACCATACAGAGAGCTTGTTAAAACAACTAAGATTTGCTGGGCATATTTTGTAGCAACAGCAGAAAGCAGTGTTAGCAGAAAGCAGTGTCTTTTTTCAGTGGATTTCAATTCAAAATGATGTATAATTATAACAAATGGTTATTACAACAGGGAAGCTGTGGTGCAGGAGTGTTACATTTACAATTTTGACATTTAGTGACTTCCAACAAGTACGTTTGTGTTAAGTTAGTGAATGATCGTCACCAGTCATCTTAAAGACCTCCAGCGAGAGAGGTCTCATTAGATTCCAACACATAGCATCGTCTCTAAAGAATGTTTTTTATCAACCACGAAGGGACTCGAACCCTCAATCTTCTGATTCGAAGTCAGACGCCTTATCCATTATGCCACGTGGTCTTTCCTTAAAGTACACAAGAAGAAGCCACGATTGTTCTTCTTTTGGAGTTCTGTAGGCACTTTGTCTTCCAGAATGGATTTGTTGAACTGAAATTGATACTTAAAATATCATTTTTTCGAAGTGTTTTTTTCTAAATCACAGAATGTATCTAATCATTTATGTACCATACAGAGAGCTTGTTAAAACAACTAAGATTTGCTGGGCATATTTTGTAGCAACAGCAGAAAGTAGTGTTAGCAGAAAGCAGTGTCTTTTTTCAGAGGATTTTCAATTCAAAATGATGTATAATTATAACAAATGGTTATTACAACAGGGAAGCTGTGGTGCAGGAGTGTTACATTTACAATTTTGACATTTAGTGACTTCCAACAAGTACGTTTGTGTTAAGTTAGTGAATGATCGTCACCAGTCATCTTAAAGACCTCCAGCAAGAGAGGTCTCATGAGATTCCAACACATAGCATCGTCTCTAAAGAACGTTTTTTATCAACCACGAAGGGACTGGAACCCTCAATCTTCTGATACGAAGTCAGACGCCTTATCCATTAGGCCACGTGGTCTTTCCTTAAAGTACTTAAGAAGAAGCCACCATTGTTCTTCTTTTGGAGTTCTGTAGGCTCTTTGTCTTCCAGAATACATTTGTTGAACTGAAATTGATACTTAAAATATCCTTTTTTCGAAGTGTTTTTTTCTAAATCACAGAATGTATCTAATCATTTATGTACCATACAGAGAGCTTGTTAAAACAACTAAGATTTGCTGGGCATATTTTGTAGCAACAGCAGAAAGTAGTGTTAGCAGAAAGCAGTGTCTTTTTTCAGAGGATTTTCAATTCAAAATGATGTATAATTATAACAAATGGTTATTACAACAGGGAAGCTGTGGTGCAGGAGTGTTACATTTACAATTTTGACATTTAGTGACTTCCAACAAGTACGTTTGTGTTAAGTTAGTGAATGATCGTCACCAGTCATCTTAAAGACCTCCAGCGAGAGAGGTCTCATTAGATCCCAACACATAGCATTGTCTCTAAAGAATGTTTTTTATCAATCACGAAGGGACTCTAACACTCACTCTTCTGATTCGAAGTCAGACGCCTTATCCATTAGGCCACCTGATCTTTCCTTAAAGCACTCAAGAAGAAGCCACCATTGTTCTTCTTTTGGAGTTCTGTAGGCTCTTTGTCTTCCAGAATGCATTTGTTGAACTGAAATTGATACATAAAATATACTTTTTTCGAAGTGTTTTTTTCTAAATCACAGAAGAATGTATCTAATCATTTATGTACCATACAGAGAGCTTGTTAAAACAACTAAGATTTGCTGGGCATATTTCGTAGCAACAGCAGAAAGTAGTGTTAGCAGAAAGCAGTGTCTTTTTTCAGAGGATTTTCAATTCAAAATGATGTATAATTATAACAAATGGTTATTACAACAGGGAAGCTGTGGTGCAGGAGTGTTACATTTACAATTTTGACATTTAGTGACTTCCAACAAGTACGTTTGTGTTAAGTTAGTGAATGATCGTCACCAGTCATCTTAAAGACCTCCAGCGAGAGAGGTCTCATTAGATCCCAACACATAGCATTGTCTCTAAAGAATGTTTTTTATCAATCACGAAGGGACTCGAACACTCAATCTTCTGATTCGAAGTCAGACGCCTTATCCATTAGGCCACCTGATCTTTCCTTAAAGTACTCAAGAAGAAGCCACCATTGTTCTTCTTTTGGAGTTCTGTAGGCTCTTTGTCTTCCAGAATGCATTTGTTGAACTGAAATTGATACTTAAAATATACTTTTTTCGAAGTGTTTTTTTCTAAATCACAGAAAAATGTATCTAATCATTTATGTACCATACAGAGAGCTTGTTAAAACAACTAAGATTTGCTGGGCATATTTTGTAGCAACAGCAGAAAGCAGTGTTAGCAGAAAGCAGTGTCTTTTTTCAGAGGATTTTCAATTCAAAATGATGGATAATTATAACAAATGGTTATTACAACAGGGAAGCTGTGGTGCAGGAGTGTTACATTTACAATTTTGACATTTAGTGACTTCCAACAAGCACGTTTGTGTTAAGTTAGTGAATGATCGTCACCAGTCATCTTAAAGACCTCCAGCGAGACAGGTCTCATTAGATTCCAACACATAGCATTGTCTCTAAAGAATGTTTTTTATCAACCACGAAGGGACTCGAACCCTCAATCTTCTGATTCGAAGTCAGACGCCTTATCCATTAGGCCACGTGGTCTTTCCTTAAAGTACTTAAGAAGAAGCCACCATTGTTCTTCTTTTGGAGTTCTGTTGGCTCTTTGTCTTCCAGAATGAATTTGTTGAACTGAAATTGATACTTAAAATATACTTTTTTCGAAGTGTTTTTTTCTAAATCACAGAATGTATCTAATCATTTATGTACCATACAGAGAGCTTGTTAAAACAACTAAGATTTGCTGGGCATATTTTGTAGCAACAACAGAAAGCAGTGTTAGCAGAAAGCAGTGTCTTTTTTCAGAGGATTTTCAATTCAAAATGATGTATAATTATAACAAATGGTTATTACAACAGGAAGCTGTGGTGCAGGAGTGTTACATTTACAATGTTGACATTTAGTGACTTCCAACAAGCACGTTTGTGTTAAGTTAGTGAATGATCGTCACCAGTCATCTTAAAGACCTCCAGCGAGAGAGGTCTCATTAGATTCCAACACATAGCATTGTCTCTAAAGAATGTTTTTTATCAACCACGAAGGGACTCGAACCCTCAATCTTCTGATTCGAAGTCAGACGCCTTATCCATTAGGCCACGTGGTCTTTCCTTAAAGTACTTAAGAAGAAGCCACCATTGTTCTTCTTTTGGAGTTCTGTTGGCTCTTTGTCTTCCAGAATGAATTTGTTGAACTGAAATTGATACTTAAAATATACTTTTTTCGAAGTGTTTTTTTCTAAATCACAGAATGTATCTAATCATTTATGTACCATACAGAGAGCTTTTTAAAACAACTAAGATTTGCTGGGCATATTTTGTAGCAACAGCAGAAAGCAGTGTTAGCAGAAAGCAGTGTCTTTTTTCAGAGGATTTTCAATTCAAAATGATGGATAATTATAACAAATGGTTATTACAACAGGGAAGCTGTGGTGCAGGAGTGTTACATTTACAATTTTGACATTTAGTGACTTCCAACAAGTACGTTTGTGTTAAGTTAGTGAATGATCGTCACCAGTCATCTTAAAGACCTCCAGCAAGAGAGGTCTCATTTGATCCCAACACTTAGCATCGTCTCTTAAGAATGTTCTTTATCAACCACGAAGGGACTGGAACCCTCAATCTTCTGATTCTAAGTCAGACGCCTTATCCATTAGGCCACGTGGTCTTTCCTTAAAGTACTTAAGAAGAAGCCACCATTGTTCTTCTTTTGGAGTTCTGTAGGCTCTTTGTCTTCCAGAATGCATTTGTTGAACTGAAATTGATACTTAAAATATACTTTTTTCGAAGTGTTTTTTTCTAAATCACAGAAAAATGTATCTAATCATTTATGTACCATACAGAGAGCTTGTTAAAACAACTAAGATTTGCTGGGCATATTTTGTAGCAAAAGCAGAAAGCAGTGTTAGCAGAAAGCAGTGTCTTTTTTCAGAGGATTTTCAATTCAAAATGATGTATAATTATAACAAGTGGTTATTACAACAGGGAAGCTGTGGTGGAGGAGTGTTACATTTACAATTTTGACATTTAGTGACTTCCAACAAGTACGTTTGTGTTAAGTTAGTGAATGATCGTCACCAGTCATCTTAAAGACCTCCAGCAAGAGAGGTCTCATGAGATTCCAACACATAGCATCGTCTCTAAAGAACGTTTTTTATCATCCACGAAGGGACTCGAACCCTCAATCTTCTGATTCGAAGTCAGACGCCTTATCCATTAGGCCACGTGGTCTTTCCCTAAAGTACTTAAGAAGAAGCCACCATTGTTCTTCTTTTGGAGTTCTGTAGGCTCTTTGTCTTCCAGAATGCATTTGTTGAATTGAAATTGATACTTAAAATATACTTTTTTCGAAGTGTTTTTTTCTAAATCACAGAAAAATGTATCTAATCATTTATGTACCATACAGAGAGCTTGTTAAAACAACTAAGATTTGCTGGGCATATTTTGTAGCAACAGCAGAAAGCAGTGTTAGCAGAAAGCAGTGTCTTTTTTCAGTGGATTTCAATTCAAAATGATGTATAATTATAACAAATGGTTATTACAACAGGGAAGCTGTGGTGCAGGAGTGTTACATTTACAATTTTGACATTTAGTGACTTCCAACAAGTACGTTTGTGTTAAGTTAGTGAATGATCGTCACCAGTCATCTTAAAGACCTCCAGCAAGAGAGGTCTCATGAGATTCCAACACATAGCATCGTCTCTAAAGAACGTTTTTTATCAACCACGAAGGGACTGGAACCCTCAATCTTCTGATACGAAGTCAGACGCCTTATCCATTAGGCCACGTGGTCTTCCCTTAAAGTACTTAAGAAGAAGCCACCATTGTTCTTCTTTTGGAGTTCTGTAGGCTCTTTGTCTTTCAGAATACATTTGTTGAACTGAAATTGATACTTAAAATATCCTTTTTTCGAAGTGTTTTTTTCTAAATCACAGAATGTATCTAATCATTTATGTACCATACAGAGAGCTTGTTAAAACAACTAAGATTTGCTGGGCATATTTTGTAGCAACAGCAGAAAGTAGTGTTAGCAGAAAGCAGTGTCTTTTTTCAGAGGATTTTCAATTCAAAATGATGTATAATTATAACAAATGGTTATTACAACAGGGAAGCTGTGGTGCAGGAGTGTTACATTTACAATTTTGACATTTAGTGACTTCCAACAAGTACTGTGACGATTGGATACTCCTACCACTAGGTGTCAGTAGAGGTCCTTGTGATAGGACAGGACCGGAGATGATGTAGTGGTAGTGAGGGCACAGGAACTGGTAGATACTCGGTAGATGGAGTTGGATGTACACGGAGCACGTTAATAAAAGTTATAAAAAGATCCTGTTTCTCATTGAACGACACGAACAACACATGGTACCAGGAGTAAAACAGTGCAAGATACAACTGTGAAATGCGACATGGATTCAGTAAAGCCACCGACGAGTCTGCAGCTGACGGGGAATGTCGACAGCAATTGGCGCACTTTTAAACAACAGTTTCTACTCTACATTACAGCGTTGGGATTGGAAACGAAGCCGGACACCAGGAAAGTAGCACTCTTACTAACAATAGCAGGCCCACAAGCCATAGAAGTGTATAACACGTTCGTGTTTGAGGAAAGAGATGATAACGAGATGCTGGATAAAGTGCTCGAGAAATTTGATGCCCATTGCTCTCCCAAAAAGAACGAGACGTACGAGAGATATGTGTTCCGTTCTAGAATCCAGCAGCAGGGCGAGCCTTTCGATAGTTTTCTGACTGACCTAAAGCTAAGAGCACAGTCATGTAACTTTGCTACACTAAAGGACTCCATGATCAGGGACCAGATCGTAGTTGGTGTGGAGGATAAAAAGGTCAGGGAAAGGCTGCTGAGGGAAGCTGAGTTGACATTAGAGGGGGCAATCAAGATCTGTCATGCGAGTGAGCTGTCCCGGATTCACGTGAGGACGTTCGGCGAGATGGCAGCGGGCTCCATGAAAGTGAGTGATGATGTGACAGTTGGCGCGGTCTTCTACAAAGGAAAACAACGCGCACAAACGCAACGGACAGACGGTGAGACGTTCAACTGCAAACGCTGTGGCTCGCAGCACAAGCCAAGAGAGTGTCCAGCTTTTGGTAAGCAATGCTCTCATTGTAAAGGAAATAACCACTTTGCCAAACAGTGCTTCTCTAAAGGGAAAGAGAAAAGGATGGGAAAATCTGTAAATATAGTGGGGGAAGACAGTGACCCATATTGTGTTGGCATGGTGGGCTGTGAAGTAGAGCCACAGAAGCAGATAAATGATGTCAAGCAAGATAAATGGATAGCACCACTGCAAATAAATGGGACTATAGTCACTCTGAAACTAGACACTGGTGCAAAAGCAAATCTAATCAGCATGTCTGACATCAAAGCAATGAAAGAAAAGCCAAAAATTCAAAGAAAAATGCTTGAGCTTAAGGACTATAATGGACAGAGAATTGACTGTTTAGGCACATGCAAGCTGAAAGTAACAGTGAAAAGGAAAGTGCACCACTTACTCTTCTCTGTGGTAGCTGAAGGACTAGACTCACTGATAGGTGATAAAGCATGCGAAGATTTAGAGCTGGTGAAAAGAGTGTACTGCATCAACACAACTGTGAGCACATCTAGTGACTCTGTTGAATCCATAGTGCAGAGCTATTCAGATGTGTTCAAGGGCTTTGGTGAACTGCCATTCACCTATAAAATCCAGCTCAAAGAAAATGCACAGCCAGTTGTGCATGCTGCACGAAGGGTCCCAGCACCATTGAGAGACCGTCTAAAGGAGGAACTAAACAGGATGACAACACTGGGTGTAATAAGGAAGATTGAAGAACCAACAGACTGGGTCAATTCAATGGTGTGTGTGAAAAAGAAAAACGGTGACCTAAGAATATGCATGGACCCAAAAGATCTAAACGAGAACATCAGGCGTGAACACTACCAGATACCCAAGCGTGAGGAAATCACCTGTGAAATGGCGGGTGCAAGATACTTCACAAAGCTTGATGCATCACAAGGGTTCTGGCAACTCAAATTAGAAGAGAGCAGCACCAAATATTGCACCTTCAACACTCCTTTTGGTCGATACTGCTTCCTCAGACTTCCATTTGGAATAATCTCTGCGTCTGAAATATTTCATAGAGCAGTGGAACACATAATCGAGGGGCTGGATGGAGTTCGAGCCTATGTGGACGACATCATTGTCTGGGGCTCCACAATCCAAGAACACAATGAGAGGCTCACAAAGGTGCTGGAGAGCATACGGAAGAATGGACTGAAGCTCAACAGGAGCAAATGCCAGTTTGGAGCTCAGGAAATAGTCTTCCTTGGAGACAAGCTCTCAGCACAAGGTGTCCAACCCGACCAGGAGAAAATCAACGCCATACTCGACATGCCGAGGCCCACAGACAAAACAGGGGTGCTACGCATCATGGGGATGGTCAACTTCATAGGTAAATTTATCCCCAACCTATCAGCGAAAACATCCTGCATCCGTGGGCTCCTGCACAATGAGAGTGAGTTCAAGTGGACCTCCAAACATGAGCATGAATGGCAAGTGCTCCAGAGAGCACTAACCACTGCACCTGTGCTAACATTCTTCGACCACACAAAGAGGATCAAAGTGTCCACAGATGCATCAAAAGATGGGATTGGTGCAGTACTCCTTCAGGCTGAGGGTGAACACTGGAAACCAGTAGCCTATGCATCTAGGTCTATGACAGAAACTGAGTGTCGTTACGCTCAAATAGAAAAGGAGTGTTTAGGGATAGTGTTTGGGCTAGAGAGGTTCCACAGCTACGTATATGGCCTCCCCTGCTTCACTGTAGAGACAGACCATCGTCCATTAGTCGCTATAATCAAAAAGAATCTGAATGAGATGTCACCAAGAATACAGCGAATGATGATGAGATTGCAAAGATACGACTTTGGACTGATCTACACACCAGGAAAGCATCTGGTACTCGCTGACGCACTCTCGCGAGCACCAACAGGGAACAGTGTCAGTACAACTGAAGAGGATGTTCAGAGGCATGTGAACATGGTGTCTGCTGTGCTTCCTGTATCAGACTCCAAGTCCAGACAGATAGCTGAGGAAACAGCGAAAGACACAGAGCTGCAACAAGTCATCGACAACATGCAAAATGGATGGCCTCCAGGTTCCTGTCCACAGTTCTTCCATGTCAGAGGTGAGCTGAGTGTAGTCTATGGGCTGCTGTTGCTAAAACACGACAGAATCATCATCCCAAGAGCTCTGAGGCAGGACATGCTACGGAGGATCCATGAAGGTCATCTCGGTGTCGCAAAGTGTAAAAGAAGGGCGAGAGATACTGTCTACTGGCCTGGAATCAACAAAGACATAGAGAGACTGATAAGCAGGTGTCAAACATGTCAGGAGCATAGGAACAAGCAAACCAAAGAGCCCATGATAGTAGCTGATGTGCCAGCAGCACCGTGGCACAAGGTAGGAATGGACTTGTTTCATCTCAAAGGAAGAGACTATGTAGTAGTCATTGACTATTATTCCAACTTCCCTGAAATGGCACTGCTAGCAAACATGTCATCAGCCTGTGTCATAACACACACAAAATCGATCTTTGCCAGACATGGCATACCACATACCGTTGTGTCTGATAACGGACCATGCTTCAGTAGCGGAGAGTGGAGAGAGTTTGCAGAACAGTACGACTTCAATCATGTGACCTCCAGTCCTCTCTATGCACAGTCTAATGGAAAGGCTGAGAAAGGAGTCCACATTCTCAAGCAACTCCTGAAGAAAGCTGCTGACAGTGACTCAGATCCATACCTTGCTCTACTCAGCTACAGAGCATCACCTCTTGAGTGTGGACTGTCACCTGCTGAGTTGCTCATGAAGAGAAAGCTTCGTACCACACTGCCGAGTTACTCACAGCAAAGAAGACGTCCAAAGCTGAAACAAAAGCTACAGCTACAGAAGATGAAGCAGAAGTCATTCTATGACAGAACAGCCAAGCAGCTTCCACCACTCTCAAGCGACGACACAGTCAGGATTCAAGGTCCTGATGGATGGAAGACAAAAGCCACTGTTCTTGACGAAGTCGCTCCACGGTCATTCACGGTGAGAACAGAAGAAGGACAAATCTTCAGACGCAATCGCCGCAGTCTCCTAAAAACTCCAGAAGCTGTTCCAGAGCTCAGTGAAGCCTGCAGTGAGTCTGAGCCCATCCGTCCACTTCCAAGTGACTGTAACACAGACAGATATACTGAACCACACACTAACACACACATGTCAAGTGAACCTGTGATAAGAAGATCCACAAGACACATCACAAAGCCTGATAGACTGAACTTGTAAAAAAAAAAAAAAAAAAAAAAAAAAAGACAATAAGCATGAATGTGTAAGAATGTGTTTAATGTTTTGAGTTGATATGTTATACATATAAAAGAAAGTTTAAGGGTTAGTTCATAGTAAACATGTTTGGTTGTGTGTTTCAGTCAAATGCTTTAAGGACATAGCTGCAGTTAAGATTGTAGCTGATACCTGTAATTTGTGTAACTTGAACTGTTAGCTGTTTGTTATTTTTATTACCTCAAAGAAAGGAGGATGTGACGATTGGATACTCCTACCACTAGGTGTCAGTAGAGGTCCTTGTGATAGGACAGGACCGGAGATGATGTAGTGGTAGTGAGGGCACAGGAACTGGTAGATACTCGGTAGATGGAGTTGGATGTACACGGAGCACGTTAATAAAAGTTATAAAAAGATCCTGTTTCTCATTGAACGACACGAACAACACAAGTACGTTTGTGTTAAGTTAGTGAATGATCGTCACCAGTCATCTTAAAGACCTCCAGCAAGAGAGGTCTCATGAGATTCCAACACATAGCATCGTCTCTAAAGAACGTTTTTTATCAACCACGAAGGGACTGGAACCCTCAATCTTCTGATACGAAGTCAGACGCCTTATCCATTAGGCCACGTGGTCTTTCCTTAAAGTACTTAAGAAGAAGCCACCATTGTTCTTCTTTTGGAGTTCTGTAGGCTCTTTGTCTTCCAGAATGCATTTGTTGAACTGAAATTGATACTTAAAATATACTTTTTTCGAAGTGTTTTTTTCTAAATCACAGAAAAATGTATCTAATCATTTATGTACCATACAGAGAGCTTGTTAAAACAACTAAGATTTGCTGGGCATATTTCGTAGCAACAGCAGAAAGTAGTGTTAGCAGAAAGCAGTGTCTTTTTTCAGAGGATTTTCAATTCAAAATGATGTATAATTATAACAAATGGTTATTACAACAGGGAAGCTGTGGTGCAGGAGTGTTACATTTACAATTTTGACATTTAGTGACTTCCAACAAGTACGTTTGTGTTAAGTTAGTGAATGATCGTCACCAGTCATCTTAAAGACCTCCAGCGAGAGAGGTCTCATTAGATCTCAACACATAGCATTGTCTCTAAAGAATGTTTTTTATCAATCACGAAGGGACTCGAACACTCAATCTTCTGATTCGAAGTCAGACGCCTTATCCATTAGGCCACCTGATCTTTCCTTAAAGTACTCAAGAAGAAGCCACCATTGTTCTTCTTTTGGAGTTCTGTAGGCTCTTTGTCTTCCACAATGCATTTGTTGAACTGAAATTGATACTTAAAATATACTTTTTTCCAAGTGTTTTTTTCTAAATCACAGAAAAATGTATCTAATCATTTATGTACCATACAGAGAGCTTGTTAAAACAACTAAGATTTGCTGGGCATATTTTGTAGCAACAGCAGAAAGTAGTGTTAGCAGAAAGCAGTGTCTTTTTTCAGAGGATTTTCAATTCAAAATGATGTATAATTATAACAAATGGTTATTACAACAGGGAAGCTGTGGTGCAGGAGTGTTACATTTACAATTTTGACATTTAGTGACTTCCAACAAGTACGTTTGTGTTAAGTTAGTGAATGATCGTCACCAGTCATCTTAAAGACCTCCAGCAAGAGAGGTCTCATGAGATTCCAACACATAGCATCGTCTCTAAAGAACGTTTTTTATCAACCACGAAGGGACTGGAACCCTCAATCTTCTGATACGAAGTCAGACGCCTTATCCATTAGGCCACGTGGTCTTTCCTTAAAGTACTTAAGAAGAAGCCACCATTGTTCTTCTTTTGGAGTTCTGTAGGCTCTTTGTCTTCCAGAATACATTTGTTGAACTGAAATTGATACTTAAAATATCCTTTTTTCGAAGTGTTTTTTTCTAAATCACAGAATGTATCTAATCATTTATGTACCATACAGAGAGCTTGTTAAAACAACTAAGATTTGCTGGGCATATTTTGTAGCAACAGCAGAAAGTAGTGTTTAGCAGAAAGAAGTGTCTTTTTTCAGAGGATTTTCAATTCAAAATGATGGATAATTATAACAAATGGTTATTACAACAGGGAAGCTGTGGTGCAGGAGTGTTACATTTACAATTTTGACATTTAGTGACTTCCAACAAGTACGTTTGTGTTAAGTTAGTGAATGATCGTCACCAGTCATCTTAAAGACCTCCAGCGAGAGAGGTCTTATTAGATCCCAACACATAGCATTGTCTCTAAAGAATGTTTTTTATCAATCACGAAGGGACTCGAACACTCAATCTTCTGATTCGAAGTCAGACGCCTTATCCATTAGGCCCCCTGATCTTTCCTTAAAGTACTCAAGAAGAAGCCACCATTGTTCTTCTTTTGGAGTTCTGTAGGCTCTTTGTCTTCCAGAATGCATTTGTTGAACTGAAATTGATACTTAAAATATACTTTTTTCGAAGTGTTTTTTTCTAAATCACAGAAAAATGTATCTAATCATTTATGTACCATACAGAGAGCTTGTTAAAACAACTAAGATTTGCTGGGCATATTTTGTAGCAACAGCAGAAAGTAGTGTTAGCAGAAAGCAGTGTCTTTTTTCAGAGGATTTTCAATTCAAAATGATGTATAATTATAACAAATGGTTATTACAACAGGGAAGCTGTGGTGCAGGAGTGTTACATTTACAATTTTGACATTTAGTGACTTCCAACAAGTACGTTTGTGTTAAGTTAGTGAATGATCGTCACCAGTCATCTTAAAGACCTCCAGCAAGAGAGGTCTCATGAGATTCCAACACATAGCATTGTCTCTAAAGAACGTTTTTTATCAACCACGAAGGGACTGGAACCCTCAATCTTCTGATACGAAGTCAGACGCCTTATCCATTAGGCCACGTGGTCTTTCCTTAAAGTACTTAAGAAGAAGCCACCATTGTTCTTCTTTTGGAGTTCTGTAGGCTCTTTGTCTTCCAGAATACATTTGTTGAACTGAAATTGATACTTAAAATATCCTTTTTTCGAAGTGTTTTTTTCTAAATCACAGAATGTATCTAATCATTTATGTACCATACAGAGAGCTTGTTAAAACAACTAAGATTTGCTGGGCATATTTTGTAGCAACAGCAGAAAGTAGTGTTAGCAGAAAGCAGTGTCTTTTTTCAGAGGATTTTCAATTCAAAATGATGGATAATTATAACAAATGGTTATTACAACAGGGAAGCTGTGGTGCAGGAGTGTTACATTTACAATTTTGACATTTAGTGACTTCCAACAAGTACGTTTGTGTTAAGTTAGTGAATGATCGTCACCAGTCATCTTAAAGACCTCCAGCGAGAGAGGTCTTATTAGATCCCAACACATAGCATTGTCTCTAAAGAATGTTTTTTATCAATCACGAAGGGACTCGAACACTCAATCTTCTGATTCGAAGTCAGACGCCTTATCCATTAGGCCACCTGATCTTTCCTTAAAGTACTCAAGAAGAAGCCACCATTGTTCTTCTTTTGGAGTTCTGTAGGCTCTTTGTCTTCCAGAATGCATTTGTTGAACTGAAATTGATACTTAAAATATACTTTTTTCGAAGTGTTTTTTTCTAAATCACAGAAAAATGTATCTAATCATTTATGTACCATACAGAGAGCTTGTTAAAACAACTAAGATTTGCTGGGCATATTTTGTAGCAACAGCAGAAAGTAGTGTTAGCAGAAAGCAGTGTCTTTTTTCAGAGGATTTTCAATTCAAAATGATGTATAATTATAACAAATGGTTATTACAACAGGGAAGCTGTGGTGCAGGAGTGTTACATTTACAATTTTGACATTTAGTGACTTCCAACAAGTACGTTTGTGTTAAGTTAGTGAATGATCGTCACCAGTCATCTTAAAGACCTCCAGCAAGAGAGGTCTCATGAGATTCCAACACATAGCATCGTCTCTAAAGAACGTTTTTTATCAACCACGAAGGGACTGGAACCCTCAATCTTCTGATACGAAGACAGACGCCTTATCCATTAGGCCACGTGGTCTTTCCTTAAAGTACTTAAGAAGAAGCCACCATTGTTCTTCTTTTGGAGTTCTGTAGGCTCTTTGTCTTCCAGAATACATTTGTTGAACTGAAATTGATACTTAAAATATCCTTTTTTCGAAGTGTTTTTTTCTAAATCACAGAATGTATCTAATCATTTATGTACCATACAGAGAGCTTGTTAAAACAACTAAGATTTGCTGGGCATATTTTGTAGCAACAGCAGAAAGTAGTGTTAGCAGAAAGCAGTGTCTTTTTTCAGAGGATTTTCAATTCAAAATGATGTATAATTATAACAAATGGTTATTACAACAGGGAAGCTGTGGTGCAGGAGTGTTACATTTACAATTTTGACATTTAGTGACTTCCAACAAGTACGTTTGTGTTAAGTTAGTGAATGATCGTCACCAGTCATCTTAAAGACCTCCAGCGAGAGAGGTCTCATTAGATCCCAACACATAGCATTGTCTCTAAAGAATGTTTTTTATCAATCACGAAGGGACTCTAACACTCACTCTTCTGATTCGAAGTCAGACGCCTTATCCATTAGGCCACCTGATCTTTCCTTAAAGCACTCAAGAAGAAGCCACCATTGTTCTTCTTTTGGAGTTCTGTAGGCTCTTTGTCTTCCAGAATGCATTTGTTGAACTGAAATTGATACTTAAAATATACTTTTTTCGAAGTGTTTTTTTCTAAATCACAGAAAAATGTATCTAATCATTTATGTACCATACAGAGAGCTTGTTAAAACAACTAAGATTTGCTGGGCATATTTCGTAGCAACAGCAGAAAGTAGTGTTAGCAGAAAGCAGTGTCTTTTTTCAGAGGATTTTCAATTCAAAATGATGTATAATTATAACAAATGGTTATTACAACAGGGAAGCTGTGGTGCAGGAGTGTTACATTTACAATTTTGACATTTAGTGACTTCCAACAAGTACGTTTGTGTTAAGTTAGTGAATGATCGTCACCAGTCATCTTAAAGACCTCCAGCAAGAGAGGTCTCATGAGATTCCAACACATAGCATCGTCTCTAAAGAACGTTTTTTATCAACCACGAAGGGACTGGAACCCTCAATCTTCTGATACGAAGTCAGACGCCTTATCCATTAGGCCACGTGGTCTTTCCTTAAAGTACTTAAGAAGAAGCCACCATTGTTCTTCTTTTGGAGTTCTGTAGGCTCTTTGTCTTCCAGAATACATTTGTTGAACTGAAATTGATACTTAAAATATCCTTTTTTCGAAGTGTTTTTTTCTAAATCACAGAATGTATCTAATCATTTATGTACCATACAGAGAGCTTGTTAAAACAACTAAGATTTGCTGGGCATATTTTGTAGCAACAGCAGAAAGTAGTGTTAGCAGAAAGCAGTGTCTTTTTTCAGAGGATTTTCAATTCAAAATGATGTATAATTATAACAAATGGTTATTACAACAGGGAAGCTGTGGTGCAGGAGTGTTACATTTACAATTTTGACATTTAGTGACTTCCAACAAGTACGTTTGTGTTAAGTTAGTGAATGATCGTCACCAGTCATCTTAAAGACCTCCAGCGAGAGAGGTCTCATTAGATCCCAACACATAGCATTGTCTCTAAAGAATGTTTTTTATCAATCACGAAGGGACTCTAACACTCACTCTTCTGATTCGAAGTCAGACGCCTTATCCATTAGGCCACCTGATCTTTCCTTAAAGCACTCAAGAAGAAGCCACCATTGTTCTTCTTTTGGAGTTCTGTAGGCTCTTTGTCTTCCAGAATGCATTTGTTGAACTGAAATTGATACTTAAAATATACTTTTTTCGAAGTGTTTTTTTCTAAATCACAGAAAAATGTATCTAATCATTTATGTACCATACAGAGAGCTTGTTAAAACAACTAAGATTTGCTGGGCATATTTCGTAGCAACAGCAGAAAGTAGTGTTAGCAGAAAGCAGTGTCTTTTTTCAGAGGATTTTCAATTCAAAATGATGTATAATTATAACAAATGGTTATTACAACAGGGAAGCTGTGGTGCAGGAGTGTTACATTTACAATTTTGACATTTAGTGACTTCCAACAAGTACGTTTGTGTTAAGTTAGTGAATGATCGTCACCAGTCATCTTAAAGACCTCCAGCGAGAGAGGTCTCATTAGATCCCAACACATAGCATTGTCTCTAAAGAATGTTTTTTATCAATCACGAAGGGACTCTAACACTCACTCTTCTGATTCGAAGTCAGACGCCTTATCCATTAGGCCACCTGATCTTTCCTTAAAGCACTCAAGAAGAAGCCACCATTGTTCTTCTTTTGGAGTTCTGTAGGCTCTTTGTCTTCCAGAATGCATTTGTTGAACTGAAATTGATACTTAAAATATACTTTTTTCGAAGTGTTTTTTTCTAAATCACAGAAAAATGTATCTAATCATTTATGTACCATACAGAGAGCTTGTTAAAACAACTAAGATTTGCTGGGCATATTTCGTAGCAACAGCAGAAAGTAGTGTTAGCAGAAAGCAGTGTCTTTTTTCAGAGGATTTTCAATTCAAAATGATGTATAATTATAACAAATGGTTATTACAACAGGGAAGCTGTGGTGCAGGAGTGTTACATTTACAATTTTGACATTTAGTGACTTCCAACAAGTACGTTTGTGTTAAGTTAGTGAATGATCGTCACCAGTCATCTTAAAGACCTCCAGCGAGAGAGGTCTCATTAGATCCCAACACATAGCATTGTCTCTAAAGAATGTTTTTTATCAATCACGAAGGGACTCGAACACTCAATCTTCTGATTCGAAGTCAGACGCCTTATCCATTAGGCCACCTGATCTTTCCTTAAAGTACTCAAGAAGAAGCCACCATTGTTCTTCTTTTGGAGTTCTGTAGGCTCTTTGTCTTCCACAATGCATTTGTTGAACTGAAATTGATACTTAAAATATACTTTTTTCCAAGTGTTTTTTTCTAAATCACAGAAAAATGTATCTAATCATTTATGTACCATACAGAGAGCTTGTTAAAACAACTAAGATTTGCTGGGCATATTTTGTAGCAACAGCAGAAAGTAGTGTTAGCAGAAAGCAGTGTCTTTTTTCAGAGGATTTTCAATTCAAAATGATGTATAATTATAACAAATGGTTATTACAACAGGGAAGCTGTGGTGCAGGAGTGTTACATTTACAATTTTGACATTTAGTGACTTCCAACAAGTACGTTTGTGTTAAGTTAGTGAATGATCGTCACCAGTCATCTTAAAGACCTCCAGCAAGAGAGGTCTCATGAGATTCCAACACATAGCATCGTCTCTAAAGAACGTTTTTTATCAACCACGAAGGGACTGGAACCCTCAATCTTCTGATACGAAGTCAGACGCCTTATCCATTAGGCCACGTGGTCTTTCCTTAAAGTACTTAAGAAGAAGCCACCATTGTTCTTCTTTTGGAGTTCTGTAGGCTCTTTGTCTTCCAGAATACATTTGTTGAACTGAAATTGATACTTAAAATATCCTTTTTTCGAAGTGTTTTTTTCTAAATCACAGAATGTATCTAATCATTTATGTACCATACAGAGAGCTTGTTAAAACAACTACGATTTGCTGGGCATATTTTGTAGCAACAGCAGAAAGTAGTGTTAGCAGAAAGCAGTGTCTTTTTTCAGAGGATTTTCAATTCAAAATGATGGATAATTATAACAAATGGTTATTACAACAGGGAAGCTGTGGTGCAGGAGTGTTACATTTACAATTTTGACATTTAGTGACTTCCAACAAGTACGTTTGTGTTAAGTTAGTGAATGATCGTCACCAGTCATCTTAAAGACCTCCAGCGAGAGAGGTCTCATTAGATCCCAACACATAGCATTGTCTCAAAAGAATGTTTTTTATCAATCACGAAGGGACTCTAACACTCACTCTTCTGATTCGAAGTCAGACGCCTTATCCATTAGGCCACCTGATCTTTCCTTAAAGCACTCAAGAAGAAGCCACCATTGTTCTTCTTTTGGAGTTCTGTAGGCTCTTTGTCTTCCAGAATGCATTTGTTGAACTGAAATTGATACTTAAAATATACTTTTTTCGAAGTGTTTTTTTCTAAATCACAGAAAAATGTATCTAATCATTTATGTACCATACAGAGAGCTTGTTAAAACAACTAAGATTTGCTGGGCATATTTCGTAGCAACAGCAGAAAGTAGTGTTAGCAGAAAGCAGTGTCTTTTTTCAGAGGATTTTCAATTCAAAATGATGTATAATTATAACAAATGGTTATTACAACAGGGAAGCTGTGGTGCAGGAGTGTTACATTTACAATTTTGACATTTAGTGACTTCCAACAAGTACGTTTGTGTTAAGTTAGTGAATGATCGTCACCAGTCATCTTAAAGACCTCCAGCGAGAGAGGTCTCATTAGATCCCAACACATAGCATTGTCTCTAAAGAATGTTTTTTATCAATCACGAAGGGACTCTAACACTCACTCTTCTGATTCGAAGTCAGACGCCTTATCCATTAGGCCACCTGATCTTTCCTTAAAGCACTCAAGAAGAAGCCACCATTGTTCTTCTTTTGGAGTTCTGTAGGCTCTTTGTCTTCCAGAATGCATTTGTTGAACTGAAATTGATACTTAAAATATACTTTTTTCGAAGTGTTTTTTTCTAAATCACAGAAAAATGTATCTAATCATTTATGTACCATACAGAGAGCTTGTTAAAACAACTAAGATTTGCTGGGCATATTTCGTAGCAACAGCAGAAAGTAGTGTTAGCAGAAAGCAGTGTCTTTTTTCAGAGGATTTTCAATTCAAAATGATGTATAATTATAACAAATGGTTATTACAACAGGGAAGCTGTGGTGCAGGAGTGTTACATTTACAATTTTGACATTTAGTGACTTCCAACAAGTACGTTTGTGTTAAGTTAGTGAATGATCGTCACCAGTCATCTTAAAGACCTCCAGCGAGAGAGGTCTCATTAGATCCCAACACATAGCATTGTCTCTAAAGAATGTTTTTTATCAATCACGAAGGGACTCGAACACTCAATCTTCTGATTCGAAGTCAGACGCCTTATCCATTAGGCCACCTGATCTTTCCTTAAAGTACTCAAGAAGAAGCCACCATTGTTCTTCTTTTGGAGTTCTGTAGGCTCTTTGTCTTCCACAATGCATTTGTTGAACTGAAATTGATACTTAAAATATACTTTTTTCCAAGTGTTTTTTTCTAAATCACAGAAAAATGTATCTAATCATTTATGTACCATACAGAGAGCTTGTTAAAACAACTAAGATTTGCTGGGCATATTTTGTAGCAACAGCAGAAAGTAGTGTTAGCAGAAAGCAGTGTCTTTTTTCAGAGGATTTTCAATTCAAAATGATGTATAATTATAACAAATGGTTATTACAACAGGGAAGCTGTGGTGCAGGAGTGTTACATTTACAATTTTGACATTTAGTGACTTCCAACAAGTACGTTTGTGTTAAGTTAGTGAATGATCGTCACCAGTCATCTTAAAGACCTCCAGCAAGAGAGGTCTCATGAGATTCCAACACATAGCATCGTCTCTAAAGAACGTTTTTTATCAACCACGAAGGGACTGGAACCCTCAATCTTCTGATACGAAGTCAGACGCCTTATCCATTAGGCCACGTGGTCTTTCCTTAAAGTACTTAAGAAGAAGCCACCATTGTTCTTCTTTTGGAGTTCTGTAGGCTCTTTGTCTTCCAGAATACATTTGTTGAACTGAAATTGATACTTAAAATATCCTTTTTTCGAAGTGTTTTTTTCTAAATCACAGAATGTATCTAATCATTTATGTACCATACAGAGAGCTTGTTAAAACAACTACGATTTGCTGGGCATATTTTGTAGCAACAGCAGAAAGTAGTGTTAGCAGAAAGCAGTGTCTTTTTTCAGAGGATTTTCAATTCAAAATGATGGATAATTATAACAAATGGTTATTACAACAGGGAAGCTGTGGTGCAGGAGTGTTACATTTACAATTTTGACATTTAGTGACTTCCAACAAGTACGTTTGTGTTAAGTTAGTGAATGATCGTCACCAGTCATCTTAAAGACCTCCAGCGAGAGAGGTCTCATTAGATCCCAACACATAGCATTGTCTCTAAAGAATGTTTTTTATCAATCACGAAGGGACTCTAACACTCACTCTTCTGATTCGAAGTCAGACGCCTTATCCATTAGGCCACCTGATCTTTCCTTAAAGCACTCAAGAAGAAGCCACCATTGTTCTTCTTTTGGAGTTCTGTAGGCTCTTTGTCTTCCAGAATGCATTTGTTGAACTGAAATTGATACTTAAAATATACTTTTTTCGAAGTGTTTTTTTCTAAATCACAGAAAAATGTATCTAATCATTTATGTACCATACGGAGAGCTTGTTAAAACAACTAAGATTTGCTGGGCATATTTCGTAGCAACAGCAGAAAGTAGTGTTAGCAGAAAGCAGTGTCTTTTTTCAGAGGATTTTCAATTCAAAATGATGTATAATTATAACAAATGGTTATTACAACAGGGAAGCTGTGGTGCAGGAGTGTTACATTTACAATTTTGACATTTAGTGACTTCCAACAAGTTCGTTTGTGTTAAGTTAGTGAATGATCGTCACCAGTCATCTTAAAGACCTCCAGCGAGAGAGGTCTCATTAGATCCCAACACATAGCATTGTCTCTAAAGAATGTTTTTTATCAATCACGAAGGGACTCGAACACTCAATCTTCTGATTCGAAGTCAGACGCCTTATCCATTAGGCCACCTGATCTTTCCTTAAAGTACTCAAGAAGAAGCCACCATTGTTCTTCTTTTGGAGTTCTGTAGGCTCTTTGTCTTCCAGAATGCATTTGTTGAACTGAAATTGATACTTAAAATATACTTTTTTCGAAGTGTTTTTTTCTAAATCACAGAAAAATGTATCTAATCATTTATGTACCATACAGAGAGCTTGTTAAAACAACTAAGATTTGCTGGGCATATTTTGTAGCAACAGCAGAAAGCAGTGTTAGCAGAAAGCAGTGTCTTTTTTCAGAGGATTTTCAATTCAAAATGATGGATAATTATAACAAATGGTTATTACAACAGGGAAGCTGTGGTGCAGGAGTGTTACATTTACAATTTTGACATTTAGTGACTTCCAACAAGCACGTTTGTGTTAAGTTAGTGAATGATCGTCACCAGTCATCTTAAAGACCTCCAGCGAGAGAGGTCTCATTAGATTCCAACACATAGCATTGTCTCTAAAGAATGTTTTTTACCAACCACGAAGGGACTCGAACCCTCAATCTTCTGATTCGAAGTCAAACGCCTTATCCATTAGGCCACGTTGTCTTTCCTTAAAGTACTTAAGAAGAAGCCACCATTGTTCTTCTTTTGGAGTTCTGTTGGCTCTTTGTCTTCCAGAATGAATTTGTTGAACTGAAATTGATACTTAAAATATACTTTTTTCGAAGTGTTTTTTTCTAAATCACAGAATGTATCTAATCATTTATGTACCATACAGAGAGCTTGTTAAAACAACTAAGATTTGCTGGGCATATTTTGTAGCAACAACAGAAAGCAGTGTTAGCAGAAAGCAGTGTCTTTTTTCAGAGGATTTTCAATTCAAAATGATGTATAATTATAACAAATGGTTATTACAACAGGAAGCTGTGGTGCAGGAGTGTTACATTTACAATGTTGACATTTAGTGACTTCCAACAAGCACGTTTGTGTTAAGTTAGTGAATGATCGTCACCAGTCATCTTAAAGACCTCCAGCGAGAGAGGTCTCATTAGATTCCAACACATAGCATTGTCTCTAAAGAATGTTTTTTATCAACCACGAAGGGACTCGAACCCTCAATCTTCTGATTCGAAGTCAGACGCCTTATCCATTAGGCCACGTGGTCTTTCCTTAAAGTACTTAAGAAGAAGCCACCATTGTTCTTCTTTTGGAGTTCTGTTGGCTCTTTGTCTTCCAGAATGAATTTGTTGAACTGAAATTGATACTTAAAATATACTTTTTTCGAAGTGTTTTTTTCTAAATCACAGAATGTATCTAATCATTTATGTACCATACAGAGAGCTTTTTAAAACAACTAAGATTTGCTGGGCATATTTTGTAGCAACAGCAGAAAGCAGTGTTAGCAGAAAGCAGTGTCTTTTTTCAGAGGATTTTCAATTCAAAATGATGGATAATTATAACAAATGGTTATTACAACAGGGAAGCTGTGGTGCAGGAGTGTTACATTTACAATTTTGACATTTAGTGACTTCCAACAAGTACGTTTGTGTTAAGTTAGTGAATGATCGTCACCAGTCATCTTAAAGACCTCCAGCAAGAGAGGTCTCATTTGATCCCAACACTTAGCATCGTCTCTTAAGAATGTTCTTTATCAACCACGAAGGGACTCGAACCCTCAATCTTCTGATTCGAAGTCAGACGCCTTATCCATTAGGCCACGTGGTCTTTCCTTAAAGTACTTAAGAAGAAGCCACCATTGTTCTTCTTTTGGAGTTCTGTTGGCTCTTTGTCTTCCAGAATGAATTTGTTGAACTGAAATTGATACTTAAAATATACTTTTTTCGAAGTGTTTTTTTCTAAATCACAGAATGTATCTAATCATTTATGTACCATACAGAGAGCTTGTTAAAACAACTAAGATTTGCTGGGCATATTTTGTAGCAACAGCAGAAAGCAGTGTTAGCAGAAAGCAGTGTCTTTTTTCAGAGGATTTTCAATTCAAAATGATGTATAATTATAACAAATGGTTATTACAACAGGAAGCTGTGGTGCAGGAGTGTTACATTTACAATGTTGACATTTAGTGACTTCCAACAAGCACGTTTGTGTTAAGTTAGTGAATGATCGTCACCAGTCATCTTAAAGACCTCCAGCGAGAGAGGTCTCATTCGATTCCAACACATAGCATTGTCTCTAAAGAATGTTTTTTATCAACCACGAAGGGACTCGAACCCTCAATCTTCTGATTCGAAGTCAGACGCCTTATCCATTAGGCCACGTGGTCATTCCTTGAAGTACTTAAGAAGAAGCCACCATTGTTCTTCTTTTGGAGTTCTGTTGGCTCTTTGTCTTCCAGAATGAATTTGTTGAACTGAAATTGATACTTAAAATATACTTTTTTCGAAGTGTTTGTTTCTAAATCACAGAATGTATCTAATCATTTATGTACCATACAGAGAGCTTTTTAAAACAACTAAGATTTGCTGGGCATATTTTGTAGCAACAGCAGAAAGCAGTGTTAGCAGAAAGCAGTGTCTTTTTTCAGAGGATTTTCAATTCAAAATGATGGATAATTATAACAAATGGTTATTACAACAGGGAAGCTGTGGTGCAGGAGTGTTACATTTACAATTTTGACATTTAGTGACTTCCAACAAGTACGTTTGTGTTAAGTTAGTGAATGATCGTCACCAGTCATCTTAAAGACCTCCAGCAAGAGAGGTCTCATTTGATCCCAACACTTAGCATCGTCTCTTAAGAATGTTCTTTATCAACCACGAAGGGACTCGAACCCTCAATCTTCTGATTCGAAGTCAGACGCCTTATCCATTAGGCCACGTGGTCTTTCCTTAAAGTACTTAAGAAGAAGCCACCATTGTTCTTCTTTTGGAGTTCTGTTGGCTCTTTGTCTTCCAGAATGAATTTGTTGAACTGAAATTGATACTTAAAATATACTTTTTTCGAAGTGTTTGTTTCTAAATCACAGAATGTATCTAATCATTTATGTACCATACAGAGAGCTTGTTAAAACAACTAAGATTTGCTGGGCATATTTTGTAGCAACAGCAGAAAGCAGTGTTAGCAGAAAGCAGTGTCTTTTTTCAGAGGATTTTCAATTCAAAATGATGTATAATTATAACAAATGGTTATTACAACAGGAAGCTGTGGTGCAGGAGTGTTACATTTACAATGTTGACATTTAGTGACTTCCAACAAGCACGTTTGTGTTAAGTTAGTGAATGATCGTCACCAGTCATCTTAAAGACCTCCAGCGAGAGAGGTCTCATTCGATTCCAACACATAGCATTGTCTCTAAAGAATGCTTTTTATCAACCACGAAGGGACTCGAACCCTCAATCTTCTGATTCGAAGTCAGACGCCTTATCCATTAGGCCACGTGGTCTTTCCTTAAAGTACTTAAGAAGAAGCCACCATTGTTCTTCTTTTGGAGTTCTGTTGGCTCTTTGTCTTCCAGAATGAATTTGTTGAACTGAAATTGATACTTAAAATATACTTTTTTCGAAGTGTTTGTTTCTAAATCACAGAATGTATCTAATCATTTATGTACCATACAGAGAGCTTTTTAAAACAACTAAGATTTGCTGGGCATATTTTGTAGCAACAGCAGAAAGCAGTGTTAGCAGAAAGCAGTGTCTTTTTTCAGAGGATTTTCAATTCAAAATGATGGATAATTATAACAAATGGTTATTACAACAGGGAAGCTGTGGTGCAGGAGTGTTACATTTACAATTTTGACATTTAGTGACTTCCAACAAGTACGTTTGTGTTAAGTTAGTGAATGATCGTCACCAGTCATCTTAAAGACCTCCAGCAAGAGAGGTCTCATTTGATCCCAACACTTAGCATCGTCTCTTAAGAATGTTCTTTATCAACCACGAAGGGACTCGAACCCTCAATCTTCTGATTCGAAGTCAGACGCCTTATCCATTAGGCCACGTGGTCTTTCCTTAAAGTACTTAAGAAGAAGCCACCATTGTTCTTCTTTTGGAGTTCTGTTGGCTCTTTGTCTTCCAGAATGAATTTGTTGAACTGAAATTGATACTTAAAATATACTTTTTTCGAAGTGTTTTTTTCTAAATCACAGAATGTATCTAATCATTTATGTACCATACAGAGAGCTTGTTAAAACAACTAAGATTTGCTGGGCATATTTTGTAGCAACAGCAGAAAGCAGTGTTAGCAGAAAGCAGTGTCTTTTTTCAGAGGATTTTCAATTCAAAATGATGTATAATTATAACAAATGGTTATTACAACAGGAAGCTGTGGTGCAGGAGTGTTACATTTACAATGTTGACATTTAGTGACTTCCAACAAGCACGTTTGTGTTAAGTTAGTGAATGATCGTCACCAGTCATCTTAAAGACCTCCAGCGAGAGAGGTCTCATTAGATTCCAACACATAGCATTGTCTCTAAAGAATGTTTTTTATCAACCACGAAGGGACTCGAACCCTCAATCTTCTGATTCGAAGTCAGACGCCTTATCCATTAGGCCACGTAGTCTTTCCTTAAAGTACTTAAGAAGAAGCCACCATTGTTCTTCTTTTGGAGTTCTGTTGGCTCTTTGTCTTCAAGAATGAATTTGTTGAACTGAAATTGATACTTAAAATATACTTTTTTCGAAGTGTTTTTTTCTAAATCACAGAATGTATCTAATCATTTATGTAGCATACAGAGAGCTTGTTAAAACAACTAAGATTTGCTGGGCATATTTTGTAGCAACAGCAGAAAGCAGTGTTAGCAGAAAGCAGTGTCTTTTTTCAGAGGATTTTCAATTCAAAATGATGTATAATTATAACAAATGGTTATTACAACAGGAAGCTGTGGTGCAGGAGTGTTACATTTACAATGTTGACATTTAGTGACTTCCAACAAGCACGTTTGTGTTAAGTTAGTGAATGATCGTCACCAGTCATCTTAAAGACCTCCAGCGAGAGAGGTCTCATTAGATTCCAACACATAGCATTGTCTCTAAAGAATGTTTTTTATCAACCACGAAGGGACTCGAACCCTCAATCTTCTGATTCGAAGTCAGACGCCTTATCCATTAGGCCACGTGGTCTTTCCTTAAAGTACTTAAGAAGAAGCCACCATTGTTCTTCTTTTGGAGTTCTGTTGGCTCTTTGTCTTCCAGAATGAATTTGTTGAACTGAAACTGATACTTAAAATATACTTTTTTCGAAGTGTTTGTTTCTAAATCACAGAATGTATCTAATCATTTATGTACCATACAGAGAGCTTGTTAAAACAACTAAGATTTGCTGGGCATATTTTGTAGCAACAGCAGAAAGCAGTGTTAGCAGAAAGCAGTGTCTTTTTTCAGAGGATTTTCAATTTAAAATGATGTATAATTATAACAAATGGTTATTACAACAGGGAAGCTGTGGTGCAGGAGTGTTACATTTACAATTTTGACATTTAGTGACTTCCAACAAGCACGTTTGTGTTAAGTTAGTGAATGATCGTCACCAGTCATCTTAAAGACCTCCAGCGAGAGAGGTCTCATTAGATTCCAACACATAGCATTGTCTCTAAAGAATGTTTTTTATCAACCACGAAGGGACTCGAACCCTCAATCTTCTGATTTGAAGTCAGACGCCTTATCCATTAGGCCACGTGGTCTTTCCTTAAAGTACTTAAGAAGAAGCCACCATTGTTCTTCTTTTGGAGTTCTGTTGGCTCTTTGTCTTCCAGAATGAATTTGTTGAACTGAAATTGATACTTAAAATATACTTTTTTCGAAGTGTTTTTTTCTAAATCACAGAATGTATCTAATCATTTATGTACCATACAGAGAGCTTTTTAAAACAACTAAGATTTGCTGGGCATATTTTGTAGCAACAACAGAAAGCAGTGTTAGCAGAAAGCAGTGTCTTTTTTCAGAGGATTTTCAATTCAAAATGATGTATAATTATAACAAATGGTTATTACAACAGGAAGCTGTGGTGCAGGAGTGTTACATTTACAATGTTGACATTTAGTGACTTCCAACAAGCACGTTTGTGTTAAGTTAGTGAATGATCGTCACCAGTCATCTTAAAGACCTCCAGCGAGAGAGGTCTCATTAGATTCCAACACATAGCATTGTCTCTAAAGAATGTTTTTTATCAACCACGAAGGGACTCGAACCCTCAATCTTCTGATTCGAAGTCAGACGCCTTATCCATTAGGCCACGTAGTCTTTCCTTAAAGTACTTAAGAAGAAGCCACCATTGTTCTTCTTTTGGAGTTCTGTTGGCTCTTTGTCTTCCAGAATGAATTTGTTGAACTGAAATTGATACTTAAAATATACTTTTTTCGAAGTGTTTTTTTCTAAATCACAGAATGTATCTAATCATTTATGTAGCATACAGAGAGCTTGTTAAAACAACTAAGATTTGCTGGGCATATTTTGTAGCAACTAGTGTTGTTCCGATACCGATACTAGTATCGGCATGGCCACCGATACTTACAAAAATGCTGGTATCGGTATCGGCGAGTACTAACAAATAATAACTCCCGATACCACGTTGCGTTTTTCTCAGCTTGTCTGTAACCTGACACCGCCTTCCTAACAGACATGCGCAGACATGCCCAGGCATGCTCCTCCCAGAGCAGCTGCTCTCAACCAATGGCGTGGCAGCTTTCGTTTTCACTTTTCACTATCGCGGAAAAACAAACACGCATGCTGTAGAGGTGTAGTGAGGAAAACATGTCGGCGGTTTGGAGATATTTCAAGGTGGATAGTCCGGTGTGTACAACGGCTAAATGCACAATTTGCGGTCTCAATGTGTCGAGGGGTGGCACTAAAGCTGCCAGTTTCAATACTAGCAACTTAATTAAGCATTTAAAGCTAAAACATATTAAAGAGCACGAAGAGTTTCTGTCATCTACTGCAGCGACAGCGAGCAAGAGAACGGATGGACCAAAACAACAAATGCTGAGTAGCGCATTCCATAAAAAGGACCAGTGGGACGCGACGAGTGAAATGGCAAGAAAGATGACTGAGAAAATGTCTGAAATGATTGTGCTCTGTGACCTGCCCCTCTCCTTTGTTGACAATGTGGGATTCCGCCTTTTTATGGCTCACGCGGTACTCACGCGGTAAATGTTTAAATGCGGTAAATGCGGTACTCACGCGGTAAATGTTTACTTGCTGTTGCACTACTACTACGACTGTTTTATATCTTAAAGTTATTTTGTTTGTAAATGTTCACTTGCTGTTGCACTACTACTACGACTGTTTTATATCTTAAATGGATATTGCACTGATTGGCATCTGTGAGAGCCACATTTCAGGTTTTATAAGGGGTTGATTTTCTTGTCACCATACCAGGTAGACAATAAAAAAAAGTTCTATAGCATTCACTCTCTGTTGGTATGTTTTCCTGTTTTAAAAAGGTTTTGAGCAGTGCCAGACTAAGTGTTAGCAATAATTCTACATCGAGGTGAGTATGCGGCTCAAAAACTTTTTTTTTTTTTTTTTTTTCAAACGCCGTGGTATCGGATCGGTACTCGGTATCGGCAAGTACTGCACGGTCAGGTATCGGTATCGGTATCGGGATCAAAAAATGGTATCGGAACAACACTAGTAGCAACAGCAGAAAGCAGTGTTAGCAGAAAGCAGTGTCTTTTTTCAGAGGATTTTCAATTCAAAATGATGTATAATTATAACAAATGGTTATTACAACAGGAAGCTGTGGTGCAGGAGTGTTAAATTTACAATGTTGACATTTAGTGACTTCCAACAAGCACGTTTGTGTTAAGTTAGTGAATGATCGTCACCAGTCATCTTAAAGACCTCCAGCGAGAGAGGTCTCATTAGATTCCAACACATAGCATTGTCTCTAAAGAATGTTTTTTATCAACCACGAAGGGACTCGAACCCTCAATCTTCTGATTCGAAGTCAGACGCCTTATCCATTAGGCCACGTGGTCTTTCCTTAAAGTACTTAAGAAGAAGCCACCATTGTTCTTCTTTTGGAGTTCTGTTGGCTCTTTGTCTTCCAGAATGAATTTGTTGAACTGAAACTGATACTTAAAATATACTTTTTTCGAAGTGTTTGTTTCTAAATCACAGAATGTATCTAATCATTTATGTACCATACAGAGAGCTTGTTAAAACAACTAAGATTTGCTGGGCATATTTTGTAGCAACAGCAGAAAGCAGTGTTAGCAGAAAGCAGTGTCTTTTTTCAGAGGATTTTCAATTTAAAATGATGTATAATTATAACAAATGGTTATTACAACAGGGAAGCTGTGGTGCAGGAGTGTTACATTTACAATTTTGACATTTAGTGACTTCCAACAAGCACGTTTGTGTTAAGTTAGTGAATGATCGTCACCAGTCATCTTAAAGACCTCCAGCGAGAGAGGTCTCATTAGATTCCAACACATAGCATTGTCTCTAAAAAATGTTTTTTATCAACCACGAAGGGACTCGAACCCTCAATCTTCTGATTCGAAGTCAGACGCCTTATCCATTAGGCCACGTGGTCTTTCCTTAAAGTACTTAAGAAGAAGCCACCATTGTTCTTCTTTTGGAGTTCTGTTGGCTCTTTGTCTTCCAGAATGAATTTGTTGAACTGAAATTGATACTTAAAATATACTTTTTTCGAAGTGTTTTTTTCTAAATCACAGAATGTATCTAATCATTTATGTACCATACAGAGAGCTTGTTAAAACAACTAAGATTTGCTGGGCATATTTTGTAGCAACAGCAGAAAGCAGTGTTAGCAGAAAGCAGTGTCTTTTTTCAGAGGATTTTCAATTCAAAATGATGTATAATTATAACAAATGGTTATTACAACAGGAAGCTGTGGTGCAGGAGTGTTACATTTACAATGTTGACATTTAGTGACTTCCAACAAGCACGTTTGTGTTAAGTTAGTGAATGATCGTCACCAGTCATCTTAAAGACCTCCAGCGAGAGAGGTCTCATTCGATTCCAACACATAGCATTGTCTTTAAAGAATGTTTTTTATCAACCAGGAAGGGACTCGAACCCTCAATCTTCTGATTCGAAGTCAGACGCCTTATCCATTAGGCCACGTGGTCTTTCCTTAAAGTACTTAAGAAGAAGCCACCATTGTTCTTCTTTTGGAGTTCTGTTGGCTCTTTGTCTTCCAGAATGAATTTGTTGAACTGAAATTGATACTTAAAATATACTTTTTTCGAAGTGTTTGTTTCTAAATCACAGAATGTATCTAATCATTTATGTACCATACAGAGAGCTTTTTAAAACAACTAAGATTTGCTGGGCATATTTTGTAGCAACAGCAGAAAGCAGTGTTAGCAGAAAGCAGTGTCTTTTTTCAGAGGATTTTCAATTCAAAATGATGGATAATTATAACAAATGGTTATTACAACAGGGAAGCTGTGGTGCAGGAGTGTTACATTTACAATTTTGACATTTAGTGACTTCCAACAAGTACGTTTGTTTTAAGTTAGTGAATGATCGTCACCAGTCATCTTAAAGACCTCCAGCAAGAGAGGTCTCATTTGATCCCAACACTTAGCATCGTCTCTTAAGAATGTTCTTTATCAACCACGAAGGGACTCGAACCCTCAATCTTCTGATTCGAAGTCAGACGCCTTATCCATTAGGCCACGTGGTCTTTCCTTCAAGTACTTAAGAAGAAGCCACCATTGTTCTTCTTTTGGAGTTCTGTTGGCTCTTTGTCTTCCAGAATGAATTTGTTGAACTGAAATTGATACTTAAAATATACTTTTTTCGAAGTGTTTTTTTCTAAATCACAGAATGTATCTAATCATTTATGTACCATACAGAGAGCTTGTTAAAACAACTAAGATTTGCTGGGCATATTTTGTAGCAACAGCAGAAAGCAGTGTTAGCAGAAAGCAGTGTCTTTTTTCAGAGGATTTTCAATTCAAAATGATGTATAATTATAACAAATGGTTATTACAACAGGAAGCTGTGGTGCAGGAGTGTTACATTTACAATGTTGACATTTAGTGACTTCCAACAAGCACGTTTGTGTTAAGTTAGTGAATGATCGTCACCAGTCATCTTAAAGACCTCCAGCGAGAGAGGTCTCATTAGATTCCAACACATAGCATTGTCTCTAAAGAATGTTTTTTATCAACCACGAAGGGACTCGAACCCTCAATCTTCTGATTCGAAGTCAGACGCCTTATCCATTAGGCCACGTAGTCTTTCCTTAAAGTACTTAAGAAGAAGCCACCATTGTTCTTCTTTTGGAGTTCTGTTGGCTCTTTGTCTTCCAGAATGAATTTGTTGAACTGAAATTGATACTTAAAATATACTTTTTTCGAAGTGTTTTTTTCTAAATCACAGAATGTATCTAATCATTTATGTAGCATACAGAGAGCTTGTTAAAACAACTAAGATTTGCTGGGCATATTTTGTAGTGTAACAGAGTTGGGAATGTATGTTTAGTTGTGGTGAATGTAGATGAGTTTCGCCGTGCTTGAGCAGCCCTGGTTATTGTTGGAGCCCCCCTTTGGAGTTTGGGTGTACTGCAGGTCTGCACGTTCTTTTGTCCTTCTCTTGTTGCCGTACTCACGGTGGTACCAGAAAATGGCCGCCATCTTAATGGGTATGTGCGCATGTAAAACGCTCCTCGTGTTTTGTTGTTTGTATGGAGAATCTTGTAATGTAGGGTGAAAATGTTGGTGTAGTACTGTGCTGTTTGTTTTTACATGTATTGTGATGTATTGTGATGATGTGAAACAGAACATTTATTGTATGTTATTTTGAACGCGCAGATTCACAAGAGTTGCAGAACAGAGAAGAATTGTGTTTTATATGCCTTCTCTGCAGGTATGTTGCTCCACATGTTGTTTGTAATTGTTATTTGTAATGTTTGAGGGAAATTTGTGTTCTTTCTGTAAGCAAATTATCCTGATGTAAAATATACATAGACGGTGGTAGAGAACATGGCCGCCACCTTAATGGATTCACAAGCAGACCAGAGAAGAATTGTGTTCTATATGTCTTCTCTGCAGGTCAAATAAAAGAATTGAATGAAAGAAGTTTGGCTGTTTGACCATCGTTACACTGGTGCCGTGACACGTCGATCTCAAGATCAGCTGAACGCCGATCTCCGTGGATGCTGCGTGGATGCCAGGTCTTAGTGTGATAGATCAAGTGTGATCAGAGTATTATAGTAAATGGTCATTCAGTCTGAGGTCTGTGATTATATCAGTTTAAAAAGTGCTTTGATTGTTTTGGTTTTTATGTCCTGCTGTAACTTTATATTTTTTTTTAAACATTATTATTATTATTATTTTTTTCATTCAGTAATATTACACAACGCAAGTCTGTACCACTATGGCTCAGAGGCCAGGTTTTAATGATGAGATTTTGGCCAGTCCAGTGTTGCCTATGGGGAGGGGTGCATGGGGGGCATGTCAGAGCAGAGCAGACAGTGCTGTCATAGACATTGACAGTGACAGTGACATTGACAATGACAGTGCTGTCAATAGTAGGGAGGTGGGGTGTTCCCAGTTGTTTATTGACAGTGGTAGAGGCACAGGGTCAGGTCAGGACCCAGGTTGTGCTGCTGTCGGACAGTTTACAGGGGAGGCTCCTCCCACATCCACACCCAGTGTTAATGACACTGAAGCTCTTCATCACCTTTCAGACATGATGGGTCAGCTAGGTGCTCAGATTGGCGAGTCCATTGTAACCAAGTTAATTTCAGCTGGTGTAGTTCACTCAAGTAGTATGAGCAGTGCACACCTCAACTGCACATCGCCTCCAGATCCTGTAACTGATCCTAATGTTGTTAGACAGGAGGTTCCGTGCGTTACTGTGAATGTAACATCAGACAGGGAACCACCAATGTTCCGAGGTGATAGTTCTGATAAGTGTTCAGTCCAGGACTGGATTGACATGTCTAAAGCTTATCTGAGAAAGCAGAAATGTCCAATGCATGAACAGGCTGAGGAGATACTGGCAAGGCTGATGGGTAAGGCAAAGGATGTTGTGAGGGTTGGTTTGCGAAGCGATCAGACACTTGATGTGAAGCAGAACCCTGATCTCATCTATGATATCCTTCTCAAGTACTTCAGTGATGTGTCATCATGCCTCCCGTTGTCAGATTTCTATGCCACTCTACCCAGACCCAATGAGAACCCTGTAGACTACTGGTTGAGGATCAACAAAGCAGCTGATGTAGCTGGTGAGGGCCTTCGCAGACAAGGTAGGAGGATGGAGAACGTGGGTGAAGAGGTAGCACGGATGTTTGTCAGGCATTGCCCGGACTCTGGACTATCCCGTATTCTGGAATGCAAGGCTATTGAGGAGTGGAGCTCACGAGACATACAGTTGAAGATTGATAATTATCAGAGAGAGCTGAGAGCCTCTGGCAGGACCGGTAGTTCTGTGCCATTGAAGAGCCATGCCACCGCCCTCCACACTGTGCAGTCTCATCCAGAGCCTTCGATTCAGTCTGTGTCTGAGCAGTGTTCCACCCAGTACCCCCCTGCTCCTGCCCATAGTCCAGTGTACCACACACAGTGTCCGCCTTCTACCCTCATTCCTTCCCAGGACCATGCTTTAGGCCAGCTTCCGTACCACTCCTCCGCGACTGCTGTGGCCCAGAACACTCAGCAATCTGAAGACAGGATTCTTGCTCGCATTATGGAAAGGCTGGAGCAGATGATGGGGAAAGTGCAGCAGCGTGACAGTGCTCCTCGTGGCGGAAGATACCAGGGTGGCGCCCGTGAGAAGGCCTGCCGAGTCTGTGATGACAGTAGACACACTACCATCTCACACTGCATGTCAGAGAGGCTGTGCTTTGTCTGTTTAGCCCCAGGTCACACAAAAGTTGAGTGTCCCACCAGGTCGTCCCGAGCACCTCAGCCTCAGGGAAACTAGGTGGCCTGTATTCAGAGGGAGAAAGTATAGGTCGCCAAGTAAACTCCCATTGTGAGGACGAATCTAGTGCTGAGACAGTGTATATAGCTCTCAAAAGCTCAAGTGATAACTCTGAAGATATTGTTTATCAGAATACGCATACAATTAGTGGTAGTGACAGCCTTTTCTACACACCTGTGACAGTTGGTAATACAGTGACTCTAAATGCTATGCTAGACAGTGGGTCTATGGCTTGTACAATGAGTAAGACGGCAGAGGGAAAGCTTAGAGAGGTTGGAGTTGCTACAGAGCATAACCAGTTCAGTTCAAATGTGGTGCTTGTTGGCTGTGGTGGTCGCCGTGTCAAGCCTGAGTCAGCTTTCAACGTGGAAATGGAGGTGTATGGCTGTAGGATTATGGTTCCCACTCTGGTAGTTGAAGGCCAGCATGATGAGTTGATACTAGGCACCAATGTTATTAAATATATCCTCCGGCAGTATAAGCAATGTGATGGCTACTGGAAGGCTGTGTCTACGCCCTGTCCTGCTGGCGATCCAGAATCTGAACAGTTTCTCTCGATGCTCGCTGGTCTGAACCGTTGGCGAGGTGACGTCATACCTGACAAGATAGGCACAGTCAGGTGCAACTCAGCCGTGTGTCTTGAGCCTGGTCGGGAATACCTGATGTGGGGCAAGCTACCCAAGTCCACTATTGTGTCTCCTGGTAGCGCTGTGATGACAGAGCCCACATCGTGTCGCTCAGCTCCAAGAGGGGTTCTGGTGGCCAGAGTTGTTACTCCTTTGTGGGGAGACGGATGGGTTCCATTGAAGCTGATCAACTCGTCCGACAGGCCCGTCTTGGTAAGACGCAATGCTAAATTGGCCGACGTCTTCTCCTGCATTGCGCTCGAGGACATGGATGAGACCGGACCTGCTGAGGTCCCACTACTCAGTTGCTGTCAAGTAACCCCGTCCAGTGAAAATGCGGCCCGCACTGTTGATGAGGAACTGAAGTACATGGGATTGAGTGGGCTCGACATACACTCCTGTGACGTGTCTGAACAGTGTAGAAGCAAGATGGCTGACCTGGTTGTGCGCTACAAGGACATCTTCTCACGCCATCACCTGGATTGTGGAGAGGCAAAGGGCTTCATACATCGCATTCACCTCTCAGATCACAGGCCATTCCGGCTCCCATTCAGACGAGTGCCCCCCAGTCAGTATCAGAAGTTGCGCCAAGTACTGAGTGAGATGGAGGAGAAAGATATAATCAGGAAGTCAACCAGTGAATATGCATCTCCGTTGGTTCTTGTATGGAAAAAGAACGGAGATCTCCGTATCTGTACAGACTTTCGCTGGCTGAACAAGAGGACCCTGAAGGATGCTCACCCTCTCCCTCACCAGGCCGACTGCTTAGCTGCACTTGGAGGTAACTCCTTGTTTAGTACTATGGATCTAACCTCAGGGTTTTATAACATGCCACTACACGAGGATGACAGAAAGTACTCTGCCTTTACAACACCTATGGGCTTGTATGAGTATAATCGCCTCCCGCAGGGCCTCTGTAATAGTCCTGGGAGCTTCATGCGTATGATGACTAGCATTTTCGGAGACCAGAACTATCTGAGCTTACTGGTTTATCTGGATGATTTATTGGTGTATGCCCCTGATGAGAGGACAGCTCTGGAACGCTTGGAGATGGTGTTCAGTAGACTGCGTGGTCATAACCTGAAATTGGCCCCCAAGAAGTGTTTTTTTCTCCGGAAATCCGTCAAATTCCTCGGCCACATAATTAATGACAACGGTGTGTTGACTGATCCCAGCAAAGTTGAGAGCATCGCAAAGATGACAAGTGCTGACCTGATGGAAGTGGACGGTGTAACCCCCTCACAGAAACAAATCAGATCTTTCTTGGGGATGATCAATTATTACCAGCACTTTGTGCCTAGCTTCTCCGCTATTGCAAAGCCTCTCTTCTCTCTGTTGACGGGTCAGAAGAGAAAAGGGAAGGAGAAACAGTCCAAACAAAGGTCACAAAGCAGGAAGTTGAAGGTTACTGACTGGACCCCCGAAACGGAGCAGGCTTTCCAGAAGCTGAAAACGGCGCTGGTTGAGACGGCTGTCCTGGCTCACCCTGACTTCAGCCGTCCCTTCATGCTGTCAACGGACGCGTCCCTTGATGGCATCGGTGCTGTCCTGTCGCAGATCCAAGAGGGTGAAGACCGAGCGAGGCCAATCGCATTCGCCAGCAAGTCCCTCTCTCAGTCTCAGAGAAACTACCCAGCCCATCGGTTGGAATTCCTAGCCTTGAAGTGGAGTGTCTGTGACAAGTTCAGCCATTGGTTGAAGGGGCATGATTTCACTGTTTGGACGGACAATAATCCATTGACTCATATCATGACGAAGCCCAAGCTGGACTGCTGCGAGCAACGATGGGTGGCTAAGTTAGCGAGCTATAACTTCGACATCAAGTACGTGCCAGGCCCACCGAATGTTGTCGCTGATGCCTTGAGTCGTGTGCCTTTCGTCAAGCAGAGAGTCGGTCACAGATTACTTGAAGAGCCCTACAAGAATCTCCTCTCCGAAGTCCAGGATGTGTCGAGTGCTTCTGTACAGGACGCCTTCCGGTCGTCCAATGATAGTGGTGACACTCCACGCCAGGCAGAGAGTTACGCTCAAAGTGTCCCATCACCTCTGCATGTCCACGCTCAGTCTATGGAGATGGATGAAGTGTCTGTTGTTCTACAGTCATATGACGATCTGTGGGAGGTCGGAGCAAGAACGCGCGCTGTAGCAGTCTTGCATCATTTGCCTCAGTTAGTCCCAGGTGGTCAGGACTCACTTCCTGCTTACAGTGAGAAGGAACTCCGGGATGAACAGCTCAGAGACAGAACTCTCTCTCGAGTCTTGTACTATGTGGAGAGACATCGGAGACCCTCCAGGAGAGAGAGAGATAAGGAATCAGTCACAGTCATGAGGTACCTGAAGCACTGGGAGAAACTTGTTGTGAGCAATGGGATACTCTACAGAGTCTCGAGGGATCAAGTCGTGAAGTCAAAACGCCGCCAGTATGTGGTTCCTGAGTCTAAGAAAGTTGAAGTTCTGAGAGGTGTTCATGACCATGCCGGCCATCAAGGTCAGTTCAGGAGTCTTGGCTTGGCCAGACAGAGGTTCTTCTGGCTCAACCTCGACAGAGACGTAAGAGACTATGTCCGTAACTGCCAGCGGTGTATTGTCAGTAAGACTGTTGAACCTGCTGCGAGAGCGCCTTTGCAGAGTATCACATCAACCAGGCCACTTCAGCTGGTTTGCATTGATTTCTGGTCAGCGGAGGACTCAAGGAACAAGTCAGTTGATGTGTTAGTTGTTACTGACCATTTTACAAGAATGGCCCAGGCATTCCCCTGCAAAGATCAGTCAGCCAAACAGGTGGCGAGAGTTCTATGGGACAAGTTCTTCTGCGTCTTTGGGTTCCCAGAACGTATCCACAGCGACCAGGGAGCTAGCTTCGAGAGTCAACTAGTGAGTGAGCTGCTCAGAGTCTCCGGTGTCAGAAAGTCGCACACAACCCCGTATCACCCGATGGGTAACGGTAGTGTGGAACGTTTCAATAGAACTCTCGGTAACATGATCCGAGCGCTTGAACCAGAGGCAAAAACCAAACTGGCCGAGGCGTTTGCAAACTCTGACGTTCATGTACAATAGCACAGCGCATGAGTCAACTGGCTATGCACCTTTCTATCTGATGTTTGGGCGTACTCCTCGTCTCCCTGTCGATATACTCTTCCGGACAGTCCTGAATGATCCAGCTGTGGTCAGCTACGACAAGTATGTGATGTCTCTCACGAAGGATCTGAGAGAAGCTATGGTCATAGCCCAGGAACATGTCATAAAAGAACAGCACCGTCACACAGAGCTCTACAACAGACGAGTGAAAGGGCCCACCATTGACGTCGGAGACCGTGTGCTGTTGGCGAACAAGAGAGAGAGAGGAAAGAGAAAGGTGGCTGACCGTTGGGAGTCTACTGTATATACTGTGGTGGATAGGAACTCTGAGACTCACACATATAGGATACAAGACACTGTCACTGGACGAGAGAAGGTAGTCCACCGTAATCTATTGTTGTTGGTGAACTTTCTGCCGGTGTATGATACGAGTGTGATCTCTGACCCAGTTTCATCCCTGTCCGCTGTTCATACATCAAATGAGCCAAGTGACATGTCCGTGTCGGAAGTGGAACAGGATTCCTTGCCTGGGGAAGTGAGTAGAGGAACCGCGTTCGAGTCGGAGAGAGTGGATTCCTGTCCTGGGAGTGAGGGAGGGGAGGTTGAAGACATGGAGTATGGGGGTAGAGCTGTTCGGGAGAGGGATGTTCCCTTGACTGTTCCAGAGCCCAAGGATCCCAAGGGAAGAACCCTGGAGTGGGTCACCCAGTTACCATTCCCTGACCACTCACGGACAGAGGCTACTAACACTGTAGTGTCTTCAGTCTCGTTTGCCCCTCAGAGGGTTCCCGAGCAGATGGCTGAGGAGCAAATGGTAGATCAGTCCATTAACTCTGATTCTAGATTTGTGGTTAGCGCTGATGATTGTACTGATGTTTCTGGTAACACGAATCAGATAGATGATGCTAGTGACACACAGCGTACTGACACTCTAGCTTCTGTTACACAGTGTGAACATCCTAGTACAGTCACACAGGTCAAGTCCAAGTTTGGTCGCCTTATCAAACCAGTTGACAGATTGATTTATACTATGTCAGGACAAGACATTATCCAAGACACTAAGTCAAACATTCGAGCTGTTTGTAGGTCAGTGTTTCAGGCTTCCCACAGTTAGATAAGCCGAAGCTCAGTTCAGTGCATGTATACACTGTGCACACTGACATCCTATGACATATAGGTTTGTTCGTTATTCTGATTGTTTCATAAGAGGTTGTGGCCTCTTGAAGGCTAGTAATACACAGTGGAAGAAAAAAAAAGGGTCTTGTGGGGTGTAGAACGCATCCTACCGCCAGTAGTTGGTTGGAGAGATAGTTTACCTCTCTTTCCACTTCATCCTTATAGGATACTTTTCAAGTTGGCTGTCCTGTCCTTTGGCGGCCCTATGTAATAGTGTAAAAAGTAAAAAGTAGTATTTAAATGTATAGTTGCTGCTCATGGTTGGCGAAATTCAGGGGAGGTGGGTGTAACAGAGTTGGGAATGTATGTTTAGTTGTGGTGAATGTAGATGAGTTTCGCCGTGCTTGAGCAGCCCTGGTTATTGTTGGAGCCCCCCTTTGGAGTTTGGGTGTACTGCAGGTCTGCGCGTTCTTTTGTCCTTCTCTTGTTGCCGTACTCACGGTGGTACCAGAAAATGGCCGCCATCTTAATGGGTATGTGCGCATGTAAAACGCTCCTCGTGTTTTGTTGTTTGTATGGAGAATCTTGTAATGTAGGGTGAAAATGTTGGTGTAGTACTGTGCTGTTTGTTTTTACATGTATTGTGATGTATTGTGATGATGTGAAACAGAACATTTATTGTATGTTATTTTGAACGCGCAGATTCACAAGAGTTGCAGAACAGAGAAGAATTGTGTTTTATATGCCTTCTCTGCAGGTATGTTGCTCCACATGTTGTTTGTAATTGTTATTTGTAATGTTTGAGGGAAATTTGTGTTCTTTCTGTAAGCAAATTATCCTGATGTAAAATATACATAGACGGTGGTAGAGAACATGGCCGCCACCTTAATGGATTCACAAGCAGACCAGAGAAGAATTGTGTTCTATATGTCTTCTCTGCAGGTCAAATAAAAGAATTGAATGAAAGAAGTTTGGCTGTTTGACCATCGTTACAGTAGCAACAGCAGAAAGCAGTGTTAGCAGAAAGCAGTGTCTTTTTTCAGAGGATTTTCAATTCAAAATGATGTATAATTATAACAAATGGTTATTACAACAGGAAGCTGTGGTGCAGGAGTGTTACATTTACAATGTTGACATTTAGTGACTTCCAACAAGCACGTTTGTGTTAAGTTAGTGAATGATCGTCACCAGTCATCTTAAAGACCTCCAGCGAGAGAGGTCTCATTAGATTCCAACACATAGCATTGTCTCTAAAGAATGTTTTTTATCAACCACGAAGGGACTCGAACCCTCAATCTTCTGATTCGAAGTCAGACGCCTTATCCATTAGGCCACGTGGTCTTTCCTTAAAGTACTTAAGAAGAAGCCACCATTGTTCTTCTTTTGGAGTTCTGTTGGCTCTTTGTCTTCCAGAATGAATTTGTTGAACTGAAACTGATACTTAAAATATACTTTTTTCGAAGTGTTTGTTTCTAAATCACAGAATGTATCTAATCATTTATGTACCATACAGAGAGCTTGTTAAAACAACTAAGATTTGCTGGGCATATTTTGTAGCAACAGCAGAAAGCAGTGTTAGCAGAAAGCAGTGTCTTTTTTCAGAGGATTTTCAATTTAAAATGATGTATAATTATAACAAATGGTTATTACAACAGGGAAGCTGTGGTGCAGGAGTGTTACATTTACAATTTTGACATTTAGTGACTTCCAACAAGCACGTTTGTGTTAAGTTAGTGAATGATCGTCACCAGTCATCTTAAAGACCTCCAGCGAGAGAGGTCTCATTAGATTCCAACACATAGCATTGTCTCTAAAGAATGTTTTTTATCAACCACGAAGGGACTCGAACCCTCAATCTTCTGATTCGAAGTCAGACGCCTTATCCATTAGGCCACGTGGTCTTTCCTTAAAGTACTTAAGAAGAAGCCACCATTGTTCTTCTTTTGGAGTTCTGTTGGCTCTTTGTCTTCCAGAATGAATTTGTTGAACTGAAATTGATACTTAAAATATACTTTTTTCGAAGTGTTTTTTTCTAAATCACAGAATGTATCTAATCATTTATGTACCATACAGAGAGCTTTTTAAAACAACTAAGATTTGCTGGGCATATTTTGTAGCAACAGCAGAAAGCAGTGTTAGCAGAAAGCAGTGTCTTTTTTCAGAGGATTTTCAATTCAAAATGATGTATAATTATAACAAATGGTTATTACAACAGGAAGCTGTGGTGCAGGAGTGTTAAATTTACAATGTTGACATTTAGTGACTTCCAACAAGCACGTTTGTGTTAAGTTAGTGAATGATCGTCACCAGTCATCTTAAAGACCTCCAGCGAGAGAGGTCTCATTAGATTCCAACACATAGCATTGTCTCTAAAGAATGTTTTTTATCAACCACGAAGGGACTCAAACCCTCAATCTTCTGATTCGAAGTCAGACGCCTTATCCATTAGGCCACGTGGTCTTTCCTTAAAGTACTTAAGAAGAAGCCACCATTGTTCTTCTTTTGGAGTTCTGTTGGCTCTTTGTCTTCCAGAATGAATTTGTTGAACTGAAACTGATACTTAAAATATACTTTTTTCGAAGTGTTTGTTTCTAAATCACAGAATGTATCTAATCATTTATGTACCATACAGAGAGCTTGTTAAAACAACTAAGATTTGCTGGGCATATTTTGTAGCAACAGCAGAAAGCAGTGTTAGCAGAAAGCAGTGTCTTTTTTCAGAGGATTTTCAATTTAAAATGATGTATAATTATAACAAATGGTTATTACAACAGGGAAGCTGTGGTGCAGGAGTGTTACATTTACAATTTTGACATTTAGTGACTTCCAACAAGCACGTTTGTGTTAAGTTAGTGAATGATCGTCACCAGTCATCTTAAAGACCTCCAGCGAGAGAGGTCTCATTAGATTCCAACACATAGCATTGTCTCTAAAGAATGTTTTTTATCAACCACGAAGGGACTCGAACCCTCAATCTTCTGATTCGAAGTCAGACGCCTTATCCATTAGGCCACGTGGTCTTTCCTTAAAGTACTTAAGAAGAAGCCACCATTGTTCTTCTTTTGGAGTTCTGTTGGCTCTTTGTCTTCCAGAATGAATTTGTTGAACTGAAATTGATACTTAAAATATACTTTTTTCGAAGTGTTTTTTTCTAAATCACAGAATGTATCTAATCATTTATGTACCATACAGAGAGCTTGTTAAAACAACTAAGATTTGCTGGGCATATTTTGTAGCAACAGCAGAAAGCAGTGTTAGCAGAAAGCAGTGTCTTTTTTCAGAGGATTTTCAATTCAAAATGATGTATAATTATAACAAATGGTTATAACAACAGGAAGCTGTGGTGCAGGAGTGTTACATTTACAATGTTGACATTTAGTGACTTCCAACAAGCACGTTTGTGTTAAGTTAGTGAATGATCGTCACCAGTCATCTTAAAGACCTCCAGCGAGAGAGGTCTCATTCGATTCCAACACATAGCATTGTCTCTAAAGAATGTTTTTTATCAACCACGAAGGGACTCGAACCCTCAATCTTCTGATTCGAAGTCAGACGCCTTATCCATTAGGCCACGTGGTCTTTCCTTAAAGTACTTAAGAAGAAGCCACCATTGTTCTTCTTTTGGAGTTCTGTTGGCTCTTTGTCTTCCAGAATGAATTTGTTGAACTGAAATTGATACTTAAAATATACTTTTTTCGAAGTGTTTGTTTCTAAATCACAGAATGTATCTAATCATTTATGTACCATACAGAGAGCTTTTTAAAACAACTAAGATTTGCTGGGCATATTTTGTAGCAACAGCAGAAAGCAGTGTTAGCAGAAAGCAGTGTCTTTTTTCAGAGGATTTTCAATTCAAAATGATGTATAATTATAACAAATGGTTATTACAACAGGAAGCTGTGGTGCAGGAGTGTTAAATTTACAATGTTGACATTTAGTGACTTCCAACAAGCACGTTTGTGTTAAGTTAGTGAATGATCGTCACCAGTCATCTTAAAGACCTCCAGCGAGAGAGGTCTCATTAGATTCCAACACATAGCATTGTCTCTAAAGAATGTTTTTTATCAACCACGAAGGGACTCGAACCCTCAATCTTCTGATTCGAAGTCAGACGCCTTATCCATTAGGCCACGTGGTCTTTCCTTAAAGTACTTAAGAAGAAGCCACCATTGTTCTTCTTTTGGAGTTCTGTTGGCTCTTTGTCTTCCAGAATGAATTTGTTGAACTGAAACTGATACTTAAAATATACTTTTTTCGAAGTGTTTGTTTCTAAATCACAGAATGTATCTAATCATTTATGTACCATACAGAGAGCTTGTTAAAACAACTAAGATTTGCTGGGCATATTTTGTAGCAACAGCAGAAAGCAGTGTTAGCAGAAAGCAGTGTCTTTTTTCAGAGGATTTTCAATTTAAAATGATGTATAATTATAACAAATGGTTATTACAACAGGGAAGCTGTGGTGCAGGAGTGTTACATTTACAATTTTGACATTTAGTGACTTCCAACAAGCACGTTTGTGTTAAGTTAGTGAATGATCGTCACCAGTCATCTTAAAGACCTCCAGCGAGAGAGGTCTCATTAGATTCCAACACATAGCATTGTCTCTAAAGAATGTTTTTTATCAACCACGAAGGGACTCGAACCCTCAATCTTCTGATTCGAAGTCAGACGCCTTATCCATTAGGCCACGTGGTCTTTCCTTAAAGTACTTAAGAAGAAGCCACCATTGTTCTTCTTTTGGAGTTCTGTTGGCTCTTTGTCTTCCAGAATGAATTTGTTGAACTGAAATTGATACTTAAAATATACTTTTTTCGAAGTGTTTTTTTCTAAATCACAGAATGTATCTAATCATTTATGTACCATACAGAGAGCTTGTTAAAACAACTAAGATTTGCTGGGCATATTTTGTAGCAACAGCAGAAAGCAGTGTTAGCAGAAAGCAGTGTCTTTTTTCAGAGGATTTTCAATTCAAAATGATGTATAATTATAACAAATGGTTATAACAACAGGAAGCTGTGGTGCAGGAGTGTTACATTTACAATGTTGACATTTAGTGACTTCCAACAAGCACGTTTGTGTTAAGTTAGTGAATGATCATCACCAGTCATCTTAAAGACCTCCAGCGAGAGAGGTCTCATTAGATTCCAACACATAGCATTGTCTCTAAAGAATGTTTTTTATCAACCACGAAGGGACTCGAACCCTCAATCTTCTGATTCGAAGTCAGACGCCTTATCCATTAGGCCACGTAGTCTTTCCTTAAAGTACTTAAGAAGAAGCCACCATTGTTCTTCTTTTGGAGTTCTGTTGGCTCTTTGTCTTCCAGAATGAATTTGTTGAACTGAAATTGATACTTAAAATATACTTTTTTCGAAGTGTTTTTTTCTAAATCACAGAATGTATCTAATCATTTATGTAGCATACAGAGAGCTTGTTAAAACAACTAAGATTTGCTGGGCATATTTTGTAGTGTAACAGAGTTGGGAATGTATGTTTAGTTGTGGTGAATGTAGATGAGTTTCGCCGTGCTTGAGCAGCCCTGGTTATTGTTGGAGCCCCCCTTTGGAGTTTGGGTGTACTGCAGGTCTGCACGTTCTTTTGTCCTTCTCTTGTTGCCGTACTCACGGTGGTACCAGAAAATGGCCGCCATCTTAATGGGTATGTGCGCATGTAAAACGCTCCTCGTGTTTTGTTGTTTGTATGGAGAATCTTGTAATGTAGGGTGAAAATGTTGGTGTAGTACTGTGCTGTTTGTTTTTACATGTATTGTGATGTATTGTGATGATGTGAAACAGAACATTTATTGTATGTTATTTTGAACGCGCAGATTCACAAGAGTTGCAGAACAGAGAAGAATTGTGTTTTATATGCCTTCTCTGCAGGTATGTTGCTCCACATGTTGTTTGTAATTGTTATTTGTAATGTTTGAGGGAAATTTGTGTTCTTTCTGTAAGCAAATTATCCTGATGTAAAATATACATAGACGGTGGTAGAGAACATGGCCGCCACCTTAATGGATTCACAAGCAGACCAGAGAAGAATTGTGTTCTATATGTCTTCTCTGCAGGTCAAATAAAAGAATTGAATGAAAGAAGTTTGGCTGTTTGACCATCGTTACACTGGTGCCGTGACACGTCGATCTCAAGATCAGCTGAACGCCGATCTCCGTGGATGCTGCGTGGATGCCAGGTCTTAGTGTGATAGATCAAGTGTGATCAGAGTATTATAGTAAATGGTCATTCAGTCTGAGGTCTGTGATTATATCAGTTTAAAAAGTGCTTTGATTGTTTTGGTTTTTATGTCCTGCTGTAACTTTATATTTTTTTTTAAACATTATTATTATTATTATTTTTTTCATTCAGTAATATTACACAACGCAAGTCTGTACCACTATGGCTCAGAGGCCAGGTTTTAATGATGAGATTTTGGCCAGTCCAGTGTTGCCTATGGGGAGGGGTGCATGGGGGGCATGTCAGAGCAGAGCAGACAGTGCTGTCATAGACATTGACAGTGACAGTGACATTGACAATGACAGTGCTGTCAATAGTAGGGAGGTGGGGTGTTCCCAGTTGTTTATTGACAGTGGTAGAGGCACAGGGTCAGGTCAGGACCCAGGTTGTGCTGCTGTCGGACAGTTTACAGGGGAGGCTCCTCCCACATCCACACCCAGTGTTAATGACACTGAAGCTCTTCATCACCTTTCAGACATGATGGGTCAGCTAGGTGCTCAGATTGGCGAGTCCATTGTAACCAAGTTAATTTCAGCTGGTGTAGTTCACTCAAGTAGTATGAGCAGTGCACACCTCAACTGCACATCGCCTCCAGATCCTGTAACTGATCCTAATGTTGTTAGACAGGAGGTTCCGTGCGTTACTGTGAATGTAACATCAGACAGGGAACCACCAATGTTCCGAGGTGATAGTTCTGATAAGTGTTCAGTCCAGGACTGGATTGACATGTCTAAAGCTTATCTGAGAAAGCAGAAATGTCCAATGCATGAACAGGCTGAGGAGATACTGGCAAGGCTGATGGGTAAGGCAAAGGATGTTGTGAGGGTTGGTTTGCGAAGCGATCAGACACTTGATGTGAAGCAGAACCCTGATCTCATCTATGATATCCTTCTCAAGTACTTCAGTGATGTGTCATCATGCCTCCCGTTGTCAGATTTCTATGCCACTCTACCCAGACCCAATGAGAACCCTGTAGACTACTGGTTGAGGATCAACAAAGCAGCTGATGTAGCTGGTGAGGGCCTTCGCAGACAAGGTAGGAGGATGGAGAACGTGGGTGAAGAGGTAGCACGGATGTTTGTCAGGCATTGCCCGGACTCTGGACTATCCCGTATTCTGGAATGCAAGGCTATTGAGGAGTGGAGCTCACGAGACATACAGTTGAAGATTGATAATTATCAGAGAGAGCTGAGAGCCTCTGGCAGGACCGGTAGTTCTTTGCCATTGAAGAGCCATGCCACCGCCCTCCACACTGTGCAGTCTCATCCAGAGCCTTCGATTCAGTCTGTGTCTGAGCAGTGTTCCACCCAGTACCCCCCTGCTCCTGCCCATAGTCCAGTGTACCACACACAGTGTCCGCCTTCTACCCTCATTCCTTCCCAGGACCATGCTTTAGGCCAGCTTCCGTACCACTCCTCCGCGACTGCTGTGGCCCAGAACACTCAGCAATCTGAAGACAGGATTCTTGCTCGCATTATGGAAAGGCTGGAGCAGATGATGGGGAAAGTGCAGCAGCGTGACAGTGCTCCTCGTGGCGGAAGATACCAGGGTGGCGCCCGTGAGAAGGCCTGCCGAGTCTGTGATGACAGTAGACACACTACCATCTCACACTGCATGTCAGAGAGGCTGTGCTTTGTCTGTTTAGCCCCAGGTCACACAAAAGTTGAGTGTCCCACCAGGTCGTCCCGAGCACCTCAGCCTCAGGGAAACTAGGTGGCCTGTATTCAGAGGGAGAAAGTATAGGTCGCCAAGTAAACTCCCATTGTGAGGACGAATCTAGTGCTGAGACAGTGTATATAGCTCTCAAAAGCTCAAGTGATAACTCTGAAGATATTGTTTATCAGAATACGCATACAATTAGTGGTAGTGACAGCCTTTTCTACACACCTGTGACAGTTGGTAATACAGTGACTCTAAATGCTATGCTAGACAGTGGGTCTATGGCTTGTACAATGAGTAAGACGGCAGAGGGAAAGCTTAGAGAGGTTGGAGTTGCTACAGAGCATAACCAGTTCAGTTCAAATGTGGTGCTTGTTGGCTGTGGTGGTCGCCGTGTCAAGCCTGAGTCAGCTTTCAACGTGGAAATGGAGGTGTATGGCTGTAGGATTATGGTTCCCACTCTGGTAGTTGAAGGCCAGCATGATGAGTTGATACTAGGCACCAATGTTATTAAATATATCCTCCGGCAGTATAAGCAATGTGATGGCTACTGGAAGGCTGTGTCTACGCCCTGTCCTGCTGGCGATCCAGAATCTGAACAGTTTCTCTCGATGCTCGCTGGTCTGAACCGTTGGCGAGGTGACGTCATACCTGACAAGATAGGCACAGTCAGGTGCAACTCAGCCGTGTGTCTTGAGCCTGGTCGGGAGTACCTGATGTGGGGCAAGCTACCCAAGTCCACTATTGTGTCTCCTGGTAGCGCTGTGATGACAGAGCCCACATCGTGTCGCTCAGCTCCAAGAGGGGTTCTGGTGGCCAGAGTTGTTACTCCTTTGTGGGGAGACGGATGGGTTCCATTGAAGCTGATCAACTCGTCCGACAGGCCCGTCTTGGTAAGACGCAATGCTAAATTGGCCGACGTCTTCTCCTGCATTGCGCTCGAGGACATGGATGAGACCGGACCTGCTGAGGTCCCACTACTCAGTTGCTGTCAAGTAACCCCGTCCAGTGAAAATGCGGCCCGCACTGTTGATGAGGAACTGAAGTACATGGGATTGAGTGGGCTCGACATACACTCCTGTGACGTGTCTGAACAGTGTAGAAGCAAGATGGCTGACCTGGTTGTGCGCTACAAGGACATCTTCTCACGCCATCACCTGGATTGTGGAGAGGCAAAGGGCTTCATACATCGCATTCACCTCTCAGATCACAGGCCATTCCGGCTCCCATTCAGACGAGTGCCCCCCAGTCAGTATCAGAAGTTGCGCCAAGTACTGAGTGAGATGGAGGAGAAAGATATAATCAGGAAGTCAACCAGTGAATATGCATCTCCGTTGGTTCTTGTATGGAAAAAGAACGGAGATCTCCGTATCTGTACAGACTTTCGCTGGCTGAACAAGAGGACCCTGAAGGATGCTCACCCTCTCCCTCACCAGGCCGACTGCTTAGCTGCACTTGGAGGTAACTCCTTGTTTAGTACTATGGATCTAACCTCAGGGTTTTATAACATGCCACTACACGAGGATGACAGAAAGTACTCTGCCTTTACAACACCTATGGGCTTGTATGAGTATAATCGCCTCCCGCAGGGCCTCTGTAATAGTCCTGGGAGCTTCATGCGTATGATGACTAGCATTTTCGGAGACCAGAACTATCTGAGCTTACTGGTTTATCTGGATGATTTATTGGTGTATGCCCCTGATGAGAGGACAGCTCTGGAACGCTTGGAGATGGTGTTCAGTAGACTGCGTGGTCATAACCTGAAATTGGCCCCCAAGAAGTGTTTTTTTCTCCGGAAATCCGTCAAATTCCTCGGCCACATAATTAATGACAACGGTGTGTTGACTGATCCCAGCAAAGTTGAGAGCATCGCAAAAATGACAAGTGCTGACCTGATGGAAGCGGACGGTGTAACCCCCTCACAGAAACAAATCAGATCTTTCTTGGGGATGATCAATTATTACCAGCACTTTGTGCCTAGCTTCTCCGCTATTGCAAAGCCTCTCTTCTCTCTGTTGACGGGTCAGAAGAGAAAAGGGAAGGAGAAACAGTCCAAACAAAGGTCACAAAGCAGGAAGTTGAAGGTTACTGACTGGACCCCCGAAACGGAGCAGGCTTTCCAGAAGCTGAAAACGGCGCTGGTTGAGACGGCTGTCCTGGCTCACCCTGACTTCAGCCGTCCCTTCATGCTGTCAACGGACGCGTCCCTTGATGGCATCGGTGCTGTCCTGTCGCAGATCCAAGAGGGTGAAGACCGAGCGAGGCCAATCGCATTCGCCAGCAAGTCCCTCTCTCAGTCTCAGAGAAACTACCCAGCCCATCGGTTGGAATTCCTAGCCTTGAAGTGGAGTGTCTGTGACAAGTTCAGCCATTGGTTGAAGGGGCATGATTTCACTGTTTGGACGGACAATAATCCATTGACTCATATCATGACGAAGCCCAAGCTGGACTGCTGCGAGCAACGATGGGTGGCTAAGTTAGCGAGCTATAACTTCGACATCAAGTACGTGCCAGGCCCACAGAATGTTGTCGCTGATGCCTTGAGTCGTGTGCCTTTCGTCAAGCAGAGAGTCGGTCACAGATTACTTGAAGAGCCCTACAAGAATCTCCTCTCCGAAGTCCAGGATGTGTCGAGTGCTTCTGTACAGGACGCCTTCCGGTCGTCCAATGATAGTGGTGACACTCCACGCCAGGCAGAGAGTTACGCTCAAAGTGTCCCATCACCTCTGCATGTCCACGCTCAGTCTATGGAGATGGATGAAGTGTCTGTTGTTCTACAGTCATATGACGATCTGTGGGAGGTCGGAGCAAGAACGCGCGCTGTAGCAGTCTTGCATCATTTGCCTCAGTTAGTCCCAGGTGGTCAGGACTCACTTCCTGCTTACAGTGAGAAGGAACTCCGGGATGAACAGCTCAGAGACAGAACTCTCTCTCGAGTCTTGTACTATGTGGAGAGACATCGGAGACCCTCCAGGAGAGAGAGAGATAAGGAATCAGTCACAGTCATGAGGTACCTGAAGCACTGGGAGAAACTTGTTGTGAGCAATGGGATACTCTACAGAGTCTCGAGGGATCAAGTCGTGAAGTCAAAACGCCGCCAGTATGTGGTTCCTGAGTCTAAGAAAGTTGAAGTTCTGAGAGGTGTTCATGACCATGCCGGCCATCAAGGTCAGTTCAGGAGTCTTGGCTTGGCCAGACAGAGGTTCTTCTGGCTCAACCTCGACAGAGACGTAAGAGACTATGTCCGTAACTGCCAGCGGTGTATTGTCAGTAAGACTGTTGAACCTGCTGCGAGAGCGCCTTTGCAGAGTATCACATCAACCAGGCCACTTCAGCTGGTTTGCATTGATTTCTGGTCAGCGGAGGACTCAAGGAACAAGTCAGTTGATGTGTTAGTTGTTACTGACCATTTTACAAGAATGGCCCAGGCATTCCCCTGCAAAGATCAGTCAGCCAAACAGGTGGCGAGAGTTCTATGGGACAAGTTCTTCTGCGTCTTTGGGTTCCCAGAACGTATCCACAGCGACCAGGGAGCTAGCTTCGAGAGTCAACTAGTGAGTGAGCTGCTCAGAGTCTCCGGTGTCAGAAAGTCGCACACAACCCCGTATCACCCGATGGGTAACGGTAGTGTGGAACGTTTCAATAGAACTCTCGGTAACATGATCCGAGCGCTTGAACCAGAGGCAAAAACCAAACTGGCCGAGGCGTTTGCAAACTCTGACGTTCATGTACAATAGCACAGCGCATGAGTCAACTGGCTATGCACCTTTCTATCTGATGTTTGGGCGTACTCCTCGTCTCCCTGTCGATATACTCTTCCGGACAGTCCTGAATGATCCAGCTGTGGTCAGCTACGACAAGTATGTGATGTCTCTCACGAAGGATCTGAGAGAAGCTATGGTCATAGCCCAGGAACATGTCATAAAAGAACAGCACCGTCACACAGAGCTCTACAACAGACGAGTGAAAGGGCCCACCATTGACGTCGGAGACCGTGTGCTGTTGGCGAACAAGAGAGAGAGAGGAAAGAGAAAGGTGGCTGACCGTTGGGAGTCTACTGTATATACTGTGGTGGATAGGAACTCTGAGACTCACACATATAGGATACAAGACACTGTCACTGGACGAGAGAAGGTAGTCCACCGTAATCTATTGTTGTTGGTGAACTTTCTGCCGGTGTATGATACGAGTGTGATCTCTGACCCAGTTTCATCCCTGTCCGCTGTTCATACATCAAATGAGCCAAGTGACATGTCCGTGTCGGAAGTGGAACAGGATTCCTTGCCTGGGGAAGTGAGTAGAGGAACCGCGTTCGAGTCGGAGAGAGTGGATTCCTGTCCTGGGAGTGAGGGAGGGGAGGTTGAAGACATGGAGTATGGGGGTAGAGCTGTTCGGGAGAGGGATGTTCCCTTGACTGTTCCAGAGCCCAAGGATCCCAAGGGAAGAACCCTGGAGTGGGTCACCCAGTTACCATTCCCTGACCACTCACGGACAGAGGCTACTAACACTGTAGTGTCTTCAGTCTCGTTTGCCCCTCAGAGGGTTCCCGAGCAGATGGCTGAGGAGCAAATGGTAGATCAGTCCATTAACTCTGATTCTAGATTTGTGGTTAGCGCTGATGATTGTACTGATGTTTCTGGTAACACGAATCAGATAGATGATGCTAGTGACACACAGCGTACTGACACTCTAGCTTCTGTTACACAGTGTGAACATCCTAGTACAGTCACACAGGTCAAGTCCAAGTTTGGTCGCCTTATCAAACCAGTTGACAGATTGATTTATACTATGTCAGGACAAGACATTATCCAAGACACTAAGTCAAACATTCGAGCTGTTTGTAGGTCAGTGTTTCAGGCTTCCCACAGTTAGATAAGCCGAAGCTCAGTTCAGTGCATGTATACACTGTGCACACTGACATCCTATGACATATAGGTTTGTTCGTTATTCTGATTGTTTCATAAGAGGTTGTGGCCTCTTGAAGGCTAGTAATACACAGTGGAAAAAAAAAAAGGGTCTTGTGGGGTGTAGAACGCATCCTACCGCCAGTAGTTGGTTGGAGAGATAGTTTACCTCTCTTTCCACTTCATCCTTATAGGATACTTTTCAAGTTGGCTGTCCTGTCCTTTGGCGGCCCTATGTAATAGTGTAAAAAGTAAAAAGTAGTATTTAAATGTATAGTTGCTGCTCAAGGTTGGCGAAATTCAGGGGAGGTGGGTGTAACAGAGTTGGGAATGTATGTTTAGTTGTGGTGAATGTAGATGAGTTTCGCCGTGCTTGAGCAGCCCTGGTTATTGTTGGAGCCCCCCTTTGGAGTTTGGGTGTACTGCAGGTCTGCGCGTTCTTTTGTCCTTCTCTTGTTGCCGTACTCACGGTGGTACCAGAAAATGGCCGCCATCTTAATGGGTATGTGCGCATGTAAAACGCTCCTCGTGTTTTGTTGTTTGTATGGAGAATCTTGTAATGTAGGGTGAAAATGTTGGTGTAGTACTGTGCTGTTTGTTTTTACATGTATTGTGATGTATTGTGATGATGTGAAACAGAACATTTATTGTATGTTATTTTGAACGCGCAGATTCACAAGAGTTGCAGAACAGAGAAGAATTGTGTTTTATATGCCTTCTCTGCAGGTATGTTGCTCCACATGTTGTTTGTAATTGTTATTTGTAATGTTTGAGGGAAATTTGTGTTCTTTCTGTAAGCAAATTATCCTGATGTAAAATATACATAGACGGTGGTAGAGAACATGGCCGCCACCTTAATGGATTCACAAGCAGACCAGAGAAGAATTGTGTTCTATATGTCTTCTCTGCAGGTCAAATAAAAGAATTGAATGAAAGAAGTTTGGCTGTTTGACCATCGTTACAGTAGCAACAGCAGAAAGCAGTGTTAGCAGAAAGCAGTGTCTTTTTTCAGAGGATTTTCAATTCAAAATGATGTATAATTATAACAAATGGTTATTACAACAGGAAGCTGTGGTGCAGGAGTGTTACATTTACAATGTTGACATTTAGTGACTTCCAACAAGCACGTTTGTGTTAAGTTAGTGAATGATCGTCACCAGTCATCTTAAAGACCTCCAGCGAGAGAGGTCTCATTAGATTCCAACACATAGCATTGTCTCTAAAGAATGTTTTTTATCAACCACGAAGGGACTCGAACCCTCAATCTTCTGATTCGAAGTCAGACGCCTTATCCATTAGGCCACGTGGTCTTTCCTTAAAGTACTTAAGAAGAAGCCACCATTGTTCTTCTTTTGGAGTTCTGTTGGCTCTTTGTCTTCCAGAATGAATTTGTTGAACTGAAACTGATACTTAAAATATACTTTTTTCGAAGTGTTTGTTTCTAAATCACAGAATGTATCTAATCATTTATGTACCATACAGAGAGCTTGTTAAAACAACTAAGATTTGCTGGGCATATTTTGTAGCAACAGCAGAAAGCAGTGTTAGCAGAAAGCAGTGTCTTTTTTCAGAGGATTTTCAATTTAAAATGATGTATAATTATAACAAATGGTTATTACAACAGGGAAGCTGTGGTGCAGGAGTGTTACATTTACAATTTTGACATTTAGTGACTTCCAACAAGCACGTTTGTGTTAAGTTAGTGAATGATCGTCACCAGTCATCTTAAAGACCTCCAGCGAGAGAGGTCTCATTAGATTCCAACACATAGCATTGTCTCTAAAGAATGTTTTTTATCAACCACGAAGGGACTCGAACCCTCAATCTTCTGATTCGAAGTCAGACGCCTTATCCATTAGGCCACGTGGTCTTTCCTTAAAGTACTTAAGAAGAAGCCACCATTGTTCTTCTTTTGGAGTTCTGTTGGCTCTTTGTCTTCCAGAATGAATTTGTTGAACTGAAATTGATACTTAAAATATACTTTTTTCGAAGTGTTTTTTTCTAAATCACAGAATGTATCTAATCATTTATGTACCATACAGAGAGCTTTTTAAAACAACTAAGATTTGCTGGGCATATTTTGTAGCAACAACAGAAAGCAGTGTTAGCAGAAAGCAGTGTCTTTTTTCAGAGGATTTTCAATTCAAAATGATGTATAATTATAACAAATGGTTATTACAACAGGAAGCTGTGGTGCAGGAGTGTTACATTTACAATGTTGACATTTAGTGACTTCCAACAAGCACGTTTGTGTTAAGTTAGTGAATGATCGTCACCAGTCATCTTAAAGACCTCCAGCGAGAGAGGTCTCATTAGATTCCAACACATAGCATTGTCTCTAAAGAATGTTTTTTATCAACCACGAAGGGACTCGAACCCTCAATCTTCTGATTCGAAGTCAGACGCCTTATCCATTAGGCCACGTAGTCTTTCCTTAAAGTACTTAAGAAGAAGCCACCATTGTTCTTCTTTTGGAGTTCTGTTGGCTCTTTGTCTTCCAGAATGAATTTGTTGAACTGAAATTGATACTTAAAATATACTTTTTTCGAAGTGTTTTTTTCTAAATCACAGAATGTATCTAATCATTTATGTAGCATACAGAGAGCTTGTTAAAACAACTAAGATTTGCTGGGCATATTTTGTAGCAACAGCAGAAAGCAGTGTTAGCAGAAAGCAGTGTCTTTTTTCAGAGGATTTTCAATTCAAAATGATGTATAATTATAACAAATGGTTATTACAACAGGAAGCTGTGGTGCAGGAGTGTTAAATTTACAATGTTGACATTTAGTGACTTCCAACAAGCACGTTTGTGTTAAGTTAGTGAATGATCGTCACCAGTCATCTTAAAGACCTCCAGCGAGAGAGGTCTCATTAGATTCCAACACATAGCATTGTCTCTAAAGAATGTTTTTTATCAACCACGAAGGGACTCAAACCCTCAATCTTCTGATTCGAAGTCAGACGCCTTATCCATTAGGCCACGTGGTCTTTCCTTAAAGTACTTAAGAAGAAGCCACCATTGTTCTTCTTTTGGAGTTCTGTTGGCTCTTTGTCTTCCAGAATGAATTTGTTGAACTGAAACTGATACTTAAAATATACTTTTTTCGAAGTGTTTGTTTCTAAATCACAGAATGTATCTAATCATTTATGTACCATACAGAGAGCTTGTTAAAACAACTAAGATTTGCTGGGCATATTTTGTAGCAACAGCAGAAAGCAGTGTTAGCAGAAAGCAGTGTCTTTTTTCAGAGGATTTTCAATTTAAAATGATGTATAATTATAACAAATGGTTATTACAACAGGGAAGCTGTGGTGCAGGAGTGTTACATTTACAATTTTGACATTTAGTGACTTCCAACAAGCACGTTTGTGTTAAGTTAGTGAATGATCGTCACCAGTCATCTTAAAGACCTCCAGCGAGAGAGGTCTCATTAGATTCCAACACATAGCATTGTCTCTAAAGAATGTTTTTTATCAACCACGAAGGGACTCGAACCCTCAATCTTCTGATTCGAAGTCAGACGCCTTATCCATTAGGCCACGTGGTCTTTCCTTAAAGTACTTAAGAAGAAGCCACCATTGTTCTTCTTTTGGAGTTCTGTTGGCTCTTTGTCTTCCAGAATGAATTTGTTGAACTGAAATTGATACTTAAAATATACTTTTTTCGAAGTGTTTTTTTCTAAATCACAGAATGTATCTAATCATTTATGTACCATACAGAGAGCTTGTTAAAACAACTAAGATTTGCTGGGCATATTTTGTAGCAACAGCAGAAAGCAGTGTTAGCAGAAAGCAGTGTCTTTTTTCAGAGGATTTTCAATTCAAAATGATGTATAATTATAACAAATGGTTATAACAACAGGAAGCTGTGGTGCAGGAGTGTTACATTTACAATGTTGACATTTAGTGACTTCCAACAAGCACGTTTGTGTTAAGTTAGTGAATGATCGTCACCAGTCATCTTAAAGACCTCCAGCGAGAGAGGTCTCATTCGATTCCAACACATAGCATTGTCTCTAAAGAATGTTTTTTATCAACCACGAAGGGACTCGAACCCTCAATCTTCTGATTCGAAGTCAGACGCCTTATCCATTAGGCCACGTGGTCTTTCCTTAAAGTACTTAAGAAGAAGCCACCATTGTTCTTCTTTTGGAGTTCTGTTGGCTCTTTGTCTTCCAGAATGAATTTGTTGAACTGAAATTGATACTTAAAATATACTTTTTTCGAAGTGTTTGTTTCTAAATCACAGAATGTATCTAATCATTTATGTACCATACAGAGAGCTTTTTAAAACAACTAAGATTTGCTGGGCATATTTTGTAGCAACAGCAGAAAGCAGTGTTAGCAGAAAGCAGTGTCTTTTTTCAGAGGATTTTCAATTCAAAATGATGTATAATTATAACAAATGGTTATTACAACAGGAAGCTGTGGTGCAGGAGTGTTAAATTTACAATGTTGACATTTAGTGACTTCCAACAAGCACGTTTGTGTTAAGTTAGTGAATGATCGTCACCAGTCATCTTAAAGACCTCCAGCGAGAGAGGTCTCATTAGATTCCAACACATAGCATTGTCTCTAAAGAATGTTTTTTATCAACCACGAAGGGACTCGAACCCTCAATCTTCTGATTCGAAGTCAGACGCCTTATCCATTAGGCCACGTGGTCTTTCCTTAAAGTACTTAAGAAGAAGCCACCATTGTTCTTCTTTTGGAGTTCTGTTGGCTCTTTGTCTTCCAGAATGAATTTGTTGAACTGAAACTGATACTTAAAATATACTTTTTTCGAAGTGTTTGTTTCTAAATCACAGAATGTATCTAATCATTTATGTACCATACAGAGAGCTTGTTAAAACAACTAAGATTTGCTGGGCATATTTTGTAGCAACAGCAGAAAGCAGTGTTAGCAGAAAGCAGTGTCTTTTTTCAGAGGATTTTCAATTTAAAATGATGTATAATTATAACAAATGGTTATTACAACAGGGAAGCTGTGGTGCAGGAGTGTTACATTTACAATTTTGACATTTAGTGACTTCCAACAAGCACGTTTGTGTTAAGTTAGTGAATGATCGTCACCAGTCATCTTAAAGACCTCCAGCGAGAGAGGTCTCATTAGATTCCAACACATAGCATTGTCTCTAAAGAATGTTTTTTATCAACCACGAAGGGACTCGAACCCTCAATCTTCTGATTCGAAGTCAGACGCCTTATCCATTAGGCCACGTGGTCTTTCCTTAAAGTACTTAAGAAGAAGCCACCATTGTTCTTCTTTTGGAGTTCTGTTGGCTCTTTGTCTTCCAGAATGAATTTGTTGAACTGAAATTGATACTTAAAATATACTTTTTTCGAAGTGTTTTTTTCTAAATCACAGAATGTATCTAATCATTTATGTACCATACAGAGAGCTTGTTAAAACAACTAAGATTTGCTGGGCATATTTTGTAGCAACAGCAGAAAGCAGTGTTAGCAGAAAGCAGTGTCTTTTTTCAGAGGATTTTCAATTCAAAATGATGTATAATTATAACAAATGGTTATAACAACAGGAAGCTGTGGTGCAGGAGTGTTACATTTACAATGTTGACATTTAGTGACTTCCAACAAGCACGTTTGTGTTAAGTTAGTGAATGATCGTCACCAGTCATCTTAAAGACCTCCAGCGAGAGAGGTCTCATTCGATTCCAACACATAGCATTGTCTCTAAAGAATGTTTTTTATCAACCACGAAGGGACTCGAACCCTCAATCTTCTGATTCGAAGTCAGACGCCTTATCCATTAGGCCACGTGGTCTTTCCTTAAAGTACTTAAGAAGAAGCCACCATTGTTCTTCTTTTGGAGTTCTGTTGGCTCTTTGTCTTCCAGAATGAATTTGTTGAACTGAAATTGATACTTAAAATATACTTTTTTCGAAGTGTTTGTTTCTAAATCACAGAATGTATCTAATCATTTATGTACCATACAGAGAGCTTTTTAAAACAACTAAGATTTGCTGGGCATATTTTGTAGCAACAGCAGAAAGCAGTGTTAGCAGAAAGCAGTGTCTTTTTTCAGAGGATTTTCAATTCAAAATGATGTATAATTATAACAAATGGTTATTACAACAGGAAGCTGTGGTGCAGGAGTGTTACATTTACAATGTTGACATTTAGTGACTTCCAACAAGCACGTTTGTGTTAAGTTAGTGAATGATCGTCACCAGTCATCTTAAAGACCTCCAGCGAGAGAGGTCTCATTAGATTCCAACACATAGCATTGTCTCTAAAGAATGTTTTTTATCAACCACGAAGGGACTCGAACCCTCAATCTTCTGATTCGAAGTCAGACGCCTTATCCATTAGGCCACGTAGTCTTTCCTTAAAGTACTTAAGAAGAAGCCACCATTGTTCTACTTTTGGAGTTCTGTTGGCTCTTTGTCTTCCAGAATGAATTTGTTGAACTGAAATTGATACTTAAAATATACTTTTTTCGAAGTGTTTTTTTCTAAATCACAGAATGTATCTAATCATTTATGTAGCATACAGAGAGCTTGTTAAAACAACTAAGATTTGCTGGGCATATTTTGTAGCAACAGCAGAAAGCAGTGTTAGCAGAAAGCAGTGTCTTTTTTCAGAGGATTTTTGTTATGCACACCTTAAAACTGGAAAAGCCAAATGTGGTGGAACCCCAGAGAAACAGAGACAGAGGCCAGGAGAATATACAATGATTTATTAAGGATGATATACACAAAGAAATAGGCCCTACACTAACTAGTGGAAAAACAAACATACGGTGTGATGCAGGCGATAGTTATGGGGTGAGTAATTATACTATGTGTGTGTGCGTGTATGAGGTCAGGGGTGTTGTATTATGTGCTGCGATACTACCCTAGTGAGCAAAGTCCGAGATCCAGAGGGGGTAGTCAAGGGGAATGTCCAGGGGTCGGGCCAGGGAGAGTGATCCAGGAGAGAGTAGTCCAGAGGGGAGTCCAGGGGTCGAGCCAGGGAGGGAAATCCAGAAGAGAGTAGTCAGAGGGGGTCCAGGGGTCGAGCCATACAGATAGTTATGTTCAAGCGTTGGATCTCCGTCTGTAGCAGGGTTAAGTAGGCGGCTGTCCAGTTGGTGATTGGGACAGCTGGGCTGAAAGGTAATAGCCCACACCTGCTGCAAACAGAGCCAGAGATCCGGCCCACTCAATCCGGCCGGGAGGGGGCGCCAGAACGAGGCTCACGGGGGCGTGTCAGATTAGGAGGCACAACAGTAGCCCCCTCCTCAGGGGAGGCACCGGACGACGGACCCAGGGCCCCGGGGTTGGCTCGGTAGAAATCCTCCAATAAGGACGGATCGGCGAGATAGGACGCAGGCACCCAAGTCCGGTCCTCGGGCCCGTAGCCAACCCAGTCCACTAGGTATTGAAACCCGCGACCCCGGCGGCGGACCTCCAGTAGTTTGTTTACCGTCCATACCGGGTCCCCATCATCCAGGACACGGGGCGGCGGCGGAGCCGGGCTGGGGGAAGACAAAGGGCTGGCAGCCACAGGTTTAAGCTGGGAGACATGGAACACCGGGTGTATTTTGAGGGAGGGAGGAAGGGTCAAACGTACCGCCGTGGGGTTGACGATACGGTCCACGGGATAGGGACCAACGTACCGGGGGTTGAGTTTCCGGGTGGAGGTTTGGGAGGTCTGGAGGGGCAGGTCCCGGGCCAACAGCCAAACCCTCTGACCTGGCTGGTAGTCAGGGGCCGGCACCCTCCGCCGGTTCGCGCTCCGCCGGGCGCGCTCGGTGGCGCGGAGCAACGCCGCCCTGGCGGTCCTCCACACGTTGCGACACCGGCGGAGATGGGCCCTGGTGGTTGGGACCGCCACCTCCAGCTCCTGTTGGGGAAACAGAGGGGGTTGGTAACCCAGGGAACATTCGAATGGGGACATACCAGTGGCGGCGCTCTCCATAGTGTTGAGGGAGTACTCCACCCACGGCAGGTATTTCGCCCAGGAGGAGGGATTGTGGGCGGAGACACATCGGAGAGCGGCTTCCAGAGCCTGGTTGGCACGCTCGGCCTGCCCATTGGACTGAGGGTGGTACCCGGAGGTGAGACTGGTGGTGGCCCCAATGCCTCTGCAGAAGGCCCGCCAGACCTTGGAGACGAACTGGGGGCCCCGGTTAGAAACCACATCCGAGGGGATCCCGTGGAGGCGTACGACGTGGAGAGTTAGGAGGTCCGCCGTCTCGGCCGCTGTGGGCAGTTTCGGGAGGGGAACGAAGTGGACCGCCTTGGAGAACCGGTCCACGATGGTGAGAATGGTGTCGCACCCCTGGGAGACAGGGAGCCCAGTAACAAAGTCCACGGCGATGTGCGACCACGGTCGGCTGGGCACCGGGAGAGGCTGCAGGAGACCCGCAGGAGGCCGATGGGAGGCCTTACTACGGGCGCACACCGTACAGGCGGCCACAAACTCCCTGGTGTCCCCCCTGAGATTGGGCCACCAGAACCTCTTCCCGATGAATGCCGCCGTCCGCCGCTCGCCGGGGTGGCAAGCGAAGCAGCTGGAGTGGCCCCACTCCAACACCCTGGCTCGGACAGCTGTAGGCACAAACAAACGGTTAGGGGGTCCGGTCCTAGGGTCTGGTTCGGCCCGCTGAGCCTGTCTCACCAAAGCCTCGACGGGCCAGGTTACGAACCCCACCACCCGGGACGGGGACAGGATGGTATCTCCCCCCTCAGCGACACCCGAATCCGCCTTGGGGAACTGGCGGGAGAGAGCATCAGCTTTGACGTTCTTGGAGCCGGGACGGTAGGTAAGGGTGAAGTCGAAACGACAAAAAAAAAGAGCCCAGCGGGCTTGTCGAGAGTTGAGCCTCTTGGCGGACCCAAGGTAAGTGAGGTTCCTATGGTCAGACCACACCAGGAACGGTAGTTTGGCTCCCTCCAGCCAGTGTCTCCACTCCCTCAGGGCCTCGTGAACCGCCAGCAGCTCCTTGTTGCCCACGTCGTAATTTTGGGCCGCGGGTTCGTAGCGCCGGGAGAAGTAGGCGCAAGGGTGTATCTTCTGGTCCTCCCCCGACCGTTGAGAGAGGACCCCCCCGATCCCCGTGTCCGAAGCATCTACCTCTACGATGAACTGTCTCTCGGGGTCGGGGTGGATCAGCACTGGCGCGGAGGAGAACAGGTGTTTTAGTGTGCCGAAAGCGGTCTCAGCAGCGGCGGTCCAGCAGAAGGGCCGTGAGGTGGAGGTAAGCGCAGTGAGCGGCGCTGCGACCTGGCTGAACCCTTTAATGAACCGCCTCACAAATCCCGCGAACCCCAGGAAGCGTCTAAGTTGGGTCCGGTCCGTGGGCTGAGGCCACTCCACGACGGCCTTGACCTTGGCAGGGTCCGCCCGCATCTGTCCGTCCTCCACCACATTACCCAGGTAGGTGACCGAGCTGGTGTGGAAAACGCACTTCTCCCCCTTCACGAATAAGCGGTTCTCCAGGAGTCTCTGCAGGACTAGCCGGACGTGCTGGTGGTGCTCCTCCACGGACTGAGAAAAAATAAGAATGTCGTCAAGGTACACAACAACAAAAATGTTTAACATGTCCCGAAGGACATCGTTGACCAGGGCCTGGAAAATAGCAGGGGCATTAGATAGACCAAAAGGCATGACGCGGTATTCAAAATGGCCGAGGTGGGTGTTAAACCCGGTCTTCCACTCGTCCCCCTCCCTGATGCGGACTAGATGGTAGGCGTTACGTAGGTCCAGCTTGGTGAATACCTTGGCATGGGTGAGGGGTTCGAAGGTGGAGCTAATGAGGGGAAGGGGATAACGGTTCTTTACGGAAATGTCATTCAGAGCCCGAAAATCAATGCAAGGTCTGAGCCCACCGTCCTTCTTGGATACGAAGAAGAATCCAGCCGCGAGGGGAGAGGAGGAGGGCTGGATGATACCAGAGTTGATGGACTCCGTAATGTAGTTACGCATCGCCTCCTTTTCAGGGAGTGAGAGGCTGTAAAGTCTACCTTTAGGAAGGGTGGCACCAGGCAGGAGGTCTATAGGACAGTCATACGGGCGATGGGGTGGAAGGGAGAGTGCCTCGTCCTTGCTGAACACCTGGGCTAGGTCGTGGTAGATGGGAGGAACCCCGGTGAGGTCAGGCGGAGTGATCTTAGACTTGGGGTCGCTAGAGGGAGACAGGGCGGAGCGAAGGCAGGAGGCGTAACACGTACCTCTCCAGCCTAGGATCTGGCCCGAAGCCCAGGAGATGTGAGGTTCATGTCTCTCGAGCCAGGGTCTACCCAGCACCAGGGGAGACGTGGGGGTCTGAAGGACAAAGAACTGGATCTCCTCGGTATGATTCCCGGAGATCGTAAGAGATATAAGCCCAGTGGTGTGGGTGATAGTTCCTAGGGAACGGCCATCAATGGCCCTAGGCATGATGGGGCGGTCTAGAAGGACTAGGGGGATGCCCGCCTGGCGGACTAAGTTTTCATCGATTAGACAACCATCAGCCCCGGAGTCGATGAGGGCGCTGACAGACAGGGTGTCCTTCCCCCAGGTGAGAGTGGCAGGGAATAGGCGACTGGGGGTGACCTGGGGCTGAGAGAGAGAGGTGTTGCTCACCAGTATGCCCCCTACTGGTGAGCTGGGTCTTTTGGCCGGACAGGACACGCCCGGATGATGTGCCCCTCCTTGCCGCAGTACAGGCACTGTTTGTTGAGAAGCCTCCGTTCTCGCTCCTCTCGCGAGAGCCGAGAGCGGCCGATCTCCATGGGCTCCCCAGACCCGGAAGTAGCCACGAGAGGAGGCAGCATGGGCAGAGAAGGGGGCGGGGTCGTACCGGCGCGATAGGTAGTGGGGCGCGTGACAGCTCGCTGGACGCGGTCGGTGCGTTGTACCTGGAGGCGTGCATCCATCCTAAGGGCCAGGGTAATCAGCTCATTAAGGGTGCCGGGATCGTCGCGCACCAACAGGTCCTTGATGGAATCATGTAACCCCTTGTGGAAAAGGCTGAGGAGGGCTCCGTCATTCCAGCCTGTCTCCGTGGCTAGAGTACGGAACTCGACCATGTACTCGGCTACAGAGCGGGAACCCTGGGAGATGGCTAACAAGCGGCCGGTTACATCCTGCCCGTCCTGGGGGTGGTCGAACACGAACCGGAACTCCGCTTTAAACAGGGGGTAATCCGTGGAGTATCTTGAACTGCCCCCGACAGCGGCTATGGCCCATTTGAGCGCTTTGTCAGCGAGAAGAGACATGATAAACGCTACCTTGGCCCCGTCGGAGGAGTACTTGGAAGGCTGGTGCGTAAATACTAATTCGCACTGGGTCAGGAAACCCCGACAACGATCAAAGTCACCATGGAATGGAGCGGGGCTGACTAACCTGGGTTCCCAGTGAGCGACAGGAGGATAGAGCGAAACGGGGTTCACAGGATCGACCGGGGGATTAGTCATCTGCCCAGATATGGAACTCGTGTCAGGGGGTGGTCTGCTGCCAGCGGCGATGAGGTCCAGAGAACGCTGGATGGAGGCGAGAGACCCGGACAGGGCGTCCATCTTCGTCTCGAGACTATTTACAGCCCCGACGGTGGCACGGGTGGTATTCTCCAGTACGGCTATCTGGCCTTGGACCGTGGGGAAGGCCTTCTGGAGCTCGGCCTGCAGACTGGTAAGTTGCGTAGCATGGCTATTTACCTCTCTGCGTAAATCTACGACTAATGGGAGAACCCCAATACCCGGGGAACCACCCTTGTTCTCTGGAGTTCCACCTTGGCTCATAATGGCTTGAACATACTGTTATGCACACCTTAAAACTGGAAAAGCCAAATGTGGTGGAACCCCAGAGAAACAGAGACAGAGGCCAGGAGAATATACAATGATTTATTAAGGATGATATACACAAAGAAATAGGCCCTACACTAACTAGTGGAAAAACAAACATAAGGTGTGATGCAGGCGATAGTTATGGGGTGTGTAATTATACTATGTGTGTGTGCGTGTATGAGGTCAGGGGTGTTGTATTATGTGCTGCGATACTACCCTAGTGAGCAAAGTCCGAGATCCAGAGGGGGTAGTCAAGGGGAATGTCCAGGGGTCGGGCCAGGGAGAGTGATCCAGGAGAGAGTAGTCCAGAGGGGAGTCCAGGGGTCGAGCCAGGGAGGGAAATCCAGAAGAGCGTAGTCAGCGGGGGTCCAGGGGTCGAGCCATACAGATAGTTATGTTCAAGCGTTGGATCTCCGTCTGTAGCAGGGTTAAGTAGGCGGCTGTCCAGGTGGTGATTGGGACAGCTGGGCTGAAAGGTAATAGCCCACACCTGCTGCAAACAGAGCCAGAGATCCGGCCCACTCAATCCGGCCGGGAGGGGGCGCCAGAACGAGGCTCACGGGGGCGTGTCAGATTAGGAGGCACAACAATTTTCAATTCAAAATGATGTATAATTATAACAAATGGTTATTACAACAGGAAGCTGTGGTGCAGGAGTGTTACATTTACAATGTTGACATTTAGTGACTTCCAACAAGCACGTTTGTGTTAAGTTAGTGAATGATCGTCACCAGTCATCTTAAAGACCTCCAGCGAGAGAGGTCTCATTAGATTCCAACACATAGCATTGTCTCTAAAGAATGTTTTTTATCAACCACGAAGGGACTCGAACCCTCAATCTTCTGATTCGAAGTCAGACGCCTTATCCATTAGGCCACGTGGTCTTTCCTTAAAGTACTTAAGAAGAAGCCACCATTGTTCTTCTTTTGGAGTTCTGTTGGCTCTTTGTCTTCCAGAATGAATTTGTTGAACTGAAATTGATACTTAAAATATACTTTTTTCGAAGTGTTTTTTTCTTAATCACAGAATGTATCTAATCATTTATGTACCATACAGAGAGCTTGTTAAAACAACTAAGATTTGCTGGGCATATTTTGTAGCAACAGCAGAAAGCAGTGTTAGCAGAAAGCAGTGTCTTTTTTCAGAGGATTTTCAATTCAAAATGATGTATAATTATAACAAATGGTTATTACAACAGGGAAGCTGTGGTGCAGGAGTGTTACATTTACAATTTTGACATTTAGTGACTTCCAACAAGCACGTTTGTGTTAAGTTAGTGAATGATCGTCACCAGTCATCTTAAAGACCTCCAGCGAGAGAGGTCTCATTAGATCCCAACACATAGCATCTTCTCCAAAGAATGTTTTTTATCAATCACTAAGGGACTCGAACCCTCAATCTTCTGATTCGAAGAGAGTCGCCTTATCCATTAGGCCACGTGGTCTTTACTTAAAGCAGTCAAGAAGAAGCCACCATTGTTCTTCTTTTGGAGTTCTGTAGGCTCTTTGTCTTCCAGAATGCATTTGTTGAACTGAAATTGATACTTAAAATATACTTTTTTCGAAGTGTTTTTTTCTAAATCACAGAAAAATGTAACTAATCATTTATGTACCATACAGAGAGCTTGTTAAAACAACTAAGATTTGCTGGGCATATTTTGTAGCAACAGCAGAAAGCAGTGTTAGCAGAAAGCAGTGTCTTTTTTCAGAGGATTTTCAATTCAAAATGATGTATAATTATAACAAATGGTTATTACAACAGGGAAGCTGTGGTGCAGGAGTGTTAGATTTACAATTTTGACATTTAGTGACTTCCAACAAGTACGTTTGTGTTAAGTTAGTGAATGATCGTCACCAGTCATCTTAAAGACCTCCAGCAAGAGAGGTCTCATTTGATCCCAACACTTAGCATCGTCTCTTACGAATGTTCTTCATCAACCACGAAGGGACTCGAAACCTCAATCTTCGGATTCGAAGTCAGACGCCTTATCCATTAGGCCACGTGGTCTTTCCTTAAAGTACTCAAGAAGAAGCCACCATTGTTCTTCTTTTGGAGTTCTGTAGGCTCTTTGTCTTCCAGAATGCATTTGTTGAACTGAAATTGATACTTAAAATATACTTTTTTCGAAGTGTTTTTTTCTAAATCACAGAATGTATCTAATAATGTATGTACCATACAGAGAGCTTGTTAAAACAACTAAGATTTGCTGGACATATTTTGTAGCAACAGCAGAAAGCAGTGTTAGCAGAAAGCAGTGTCTTTTTTCAGAGGATTTTCAATTCAAAATGATGTATAATTATAACAAATGGTTATTACAACAGGGAAGCTGTGGTGCAGGAATGTTACATTTACAATTTTGACATTTAGTGACTTCCAACAAGTACGTTTGTGTTAAGTTAGTGAATGATCATCACCAGTCATCTTAAAGACCTCCAGCGAGAGAGATCTCATTAGATCCCAATTCATAGCATCTTCTCTAAAGAATGTTTTTTATCAATCACTAAGGGACTCGAACCCTCAATCTTCTGATTCGAAAAGAGTCGCCTTATCCATTAGGCCACGTGGTCTTTACTTAAAGCAGTCAAGAAGAAGCCACCATTGTTCTTCTTTTGGAGTTCTGTAGGCTCTTTGTCTTCCAGAATGCATTTGTTGAACTGAAATTGATACTTAAAATATACTTTTTTCGAAGTGTTTTTTTCTAAATCACAGAAAAATGAAACTAATCATTTATGTACCATACAGAGAGCTTGTTAAAACAACTAAGATTTGCTGGGCATATTTTGTAGCAACAGCAGAAAGCAGTGTTAGCAGAAAGCAGTGTCTTTTTTCAGAGGATTTTCAATTCAAAATGATGTAGAATTATAACAAATGGTTATTACAACAGGGAAGCTGTGGTGCAGGAGTGTTACATTTACAATTTTGACATTTAGTGACTTCCAACAAGTACGTTTGTGTTAAGTTAGTGAATGATCGTCACCAGTCATCTTAAAGACCTCCAGCAAGAGAGGTCTCATTTGATCCCAACACTTAGCATCGTCTCTTAAGAATGTTCTTTATCAACCACAAAGGGACTCGAACCCTCAATCTTCTGATTCAAAGTCAGACGCCTTATCCATTAGGCCACCTGGTCTTTCCTTAAAGTACTCAAGAAGAAGCCACCATTGTTCTTCTTTTGGAGTTCTGTTGATTGATTGATTGAAAACTTTATTAGAAGATTTGCAGAAGTAGGTACATGAAAGTACATATTACATACAAGGTCAACTAACAGGATAAAAACCCAAGAAAGCCACTGGCTTATTTTAATTGGGGTCCTTGATTCTCAATTCATCGTTACATGTAAGACAGACAAAAAAACTAGTACTATCTACAAGATAATACAGACAAATAACTAGTACTATCTACAAGATAAACATACATCCATCATGGGAAGAACAATACAACAAAACATAAGGTATGTACAGCGGGTAGGACAGGTGGGGACATACACCACAGGTGGGGGCGGGGGACAAAACACAAAGTATGTACAGTGGGTAGTTCGGGTCTTTTAATTAGATTTTTGATTTAGAGGGTCCAGTTACGGATTGCAGCCTCCTGTAAATGTTTTTTGAGAGTGGTTTTGAAGGTGGGCAGTGTTTTGCACTCCTTTAAGATTATAGGAAGGGCGTTCCACATTTTTACTGCATAGTTTGCAAACGAGTTTAACCCCTTGTTTGTGGTGCAACGCGGTTGAACGTGGTTCGTGGAGCTTCCTCTGGTATTGTATGTGTGGACGTTGTTCACTTTTTGGAAGTATGTTGACAGGTACTTGGGTGTCTTTGTGGTGTAGCGTATCTTGAAGACCAGTAGGCTCTTTGTCTTCCAGTAGACCAGTAGACCTGTAGGCTCTTTGTCTTCCAGAATGCATTTGTTGAACTGAAATTGATACTTAAAATATACTTTTTTCGAAGTGTTTTTTTCTAAATCACAGAAAAATGTATCTTATAATTTATGTACCATACAGAGAGCTTGTTAAAACAACTAAGATTTGCTGGGCATATTTTGTAGCAACAGCAGAAAGCAGTGTTAGCAGAAAGCAGTGTCTTTTTTCAGAGGATTTTCAATTCAAAATGATGTATAATTATAACAAATGGTTATTACAACAGGGAAGCTGTGGTGCAGGAGTGTTACATTTACAATTTTGACATTTAGAAGACACCTTTATCCAAAGTGACTTCCAACAAGTACGTTTGTGTAAAGTTAGTGAATGATCGTCACCAGTCATCTTAAAGACCTCCAGCGAGAGAGGTCTCATTAGATCCCAACACATAGCATTGTCTCTGAAGAATGTTTTTTTTTATCAACCACGAAGGAACTCGAACCCTCAATCTTCTGATTCGAAGTCAGACACCTTATCCATTAGGCCACATGGTTTTTCCTTAAAGTACTAAAGAAGAAGCCACCATTGTTCTTCTTTTGGAGTTCTGTAGGCTCTTTGTCTTCCAGAATGCATTTGTTGAACTGAAATTGATACTTAAAATATACTTTTTTCGAAGTGTTTTTTTCTAAATCACAGAAAAATGTATCTAATCATTTATGTACCATACAGAGAGCTTGTTAAAACAACTAAGATTTGCTGGGCATATTTTGTAGCAACAGCAGAAAGCAGTGTTAGCAGAAAGCAGTGTATTTTTTCAGAGGATTTTCAATTCAAAATGATGTATAATTATAACAAATGGTTATTACAACATGGAAGCTGTGGTGCAGGAGTGTTCCATTTACAATTTTGACATTTAGAAGACACCTTTATCCAAAGTGACTTACAACAAGTACGTTTGTGTAAAGTTAGTGAATGATCGTCACCAGTAATCTTAAAGACCTCCAGCGAGAGAAGTCTCATTCGATCCCAACACATAGCATCGTCTCTAAAGAATGTTTTTATCAACCACGATGTAACTCTAACCCTCAATCTTCTGATTCGAAGTCAGACGCCTTATCCATTTATTTTAAATTTTTTATCTTATCAAAAATGCATAATTTACATTATGTACACATAGGTAGGCATCAGCCCCCTATCTCAAACTCAAAGAAACCAATAAAATAAGAAAACCCAACGTTCAAACCAACAAACATAATAAAAGCATCAATTCAAACCAACAACAAAAAACAAACAAACAAAACAATTCATTCAAAATCATATACCAACCCTCCATCCTTCCCCACAGTTATACATGTGCTCCCTTCCCCAAACACCTTCTCAAATGTCTCCTTCCCCACATACATCCTTATCATACCTACATCCCTTCTCACCAGATCCTTAAACACCTCCCACACATCCACCACCCTCTTTTCATAATGAGCCACATTCCTTCTCAGCCTGACCGCATACCTCCCGTGACTCAATACATAAGTCAGCAAATTCACATTACACCCTTTCTTCTTACCCACCACCCCAAACAACCACAACTCCTTCCAATCCATCTCCTCCACATACCCTCCTTCCCAGTTTCCACTAATCAACTCTTTAATCTTCTCCATATATAACCCCAGTCTCCCACACTCCACATATTGGTGCATAAATGTCTCTGCTGCTTCCCCACATACATCACACATCCTATCAACATTTGCCTCAAACTTGCTTATAATAACATTGTTAAAAATCCTGTTGTGCCTCAGTAAAAAATCCATCTCCTCACATTCTATGGAGTTCCACTTCACCTTCAAGTTCTCCCATACCCTTCCCACCCTCATCTCTGGAAATACTCTCTCCCATACTTTCTCTGCAGCCGGCCTCCTCACCTTCCCTTTCCTCAGTGTCCTGTATATCCTCCTTGTCTTCACACCTCCCATTTTAATTTTGACATCCCCCTCACCTATAAAGAACCCTACCTCTCTTCTCTCCCCTTCTTCCTCCACTTCCCTATCCACCATTGCCCTCCACTCCACTGGCATTCCTTCTTTAATTTTTTCTAACATATGCCCCCTCGAGTCTGCCCCCTCGCACATCTCATCTCCCATTTCCTCTACTGCATCCACCACCACCATTGCAGGCATGAATCCGGGTACAAATTCATACACCAAATCCCTCACCTTTCCCAACCCAGCCCTCATCATTGCCCTATCATACAATTCCTTCCCTTCATATCTTATTCTTGGGTTTAAAAACACTGGTTGCTCCCACACCTGTCTCACATTTTCACATTCATAAGATACCCATTGTAGAAACTCCCCCCATGCCTCCAAAACCTCCCTATCCGCTTGTTAAGTCGTGACGTGTTTCCGGGGCCAAAGTTGGCTGAGGCGCTGTCTTCGAAATGGAGAAATAATAATAATAATTAATTATATTTATATAGCGCTTTTACGAGGCTCAAATACCCTGACAATATGGAGAAAACGGGAACGTGCTGTGTCCCTTGTTGTATGAATAGATCCGAGTCTAAAAAACGATTAAACTGTCATTCTACGGCTGTAGTTCAGAGGTACTCTGGTGCGGATAATTTCTGGTTTGAACCCGGAAATGGCTAAACGTCACTTTTGACGTCAGACTTAACAAGCGGATAGAAAGGTACTACTCCCTCTAACATCTCCTTCTTCATCTTCATATACACCCCACTCTCCCCACACCCTCCACTCTTACTGATGGCCTCAGCCATGAATATTTCCCATGCAAACTCTCTATCCCCATATAGATACTTCACCATCCTTTTCACCCTCATAGCCTTCTTTTTCACCTCCAGATTCATCAACCCCAATCCTCCATCCTTACATTCATTCATTAATACCTCCCGTGCAATCCTTATCCCTTTCCCCTCCCATACAAACTCATTCACCAATCCTTTTATGCTAATTGAATGCTCAGGTGTTGTTAGGAAGCCAATTGACTGTACATGTGTATCTGATTGGTTGCTTAGGTGTGTTTTTAAAGCAAATATTCACATGGGGGCTAATATTTTTGACCACCCCATTTTTCACTATATTTGATATAAAGCAAGCCTAAAAACTTATTTCATATTCTAAAATATAATCAAACATATACGGCGACACAATCTACAGGTCTGCATGCAAAGCTACACTCTCCACGCTCGACACACTGTATTACTCCGCCATCCGGTTCGCCACTAACGCCCCCTACAGTACCCACCACTGCACTCTTTACTCCCTGGTCAACTGGCCCTCCCTTCACACCCGCCGTCACTTGCACTGGCTCACCCTCATCTATAAAACCCTCCTCCACCTATCACCCCCCTATCTGTGTCTCCTGCTTCACCCTCTGCCTGTCACTCGCAACACCCGATCCTCACTCCACATCCAACTAAAAATTCCCAAATCCACCACTTCCCTTGGCCGTGCATCATTCCAGTTTGCTGCCCCCTCTGACTGGAATGCTCTGCAAAAAACCCTCAAACTGGATAAACTCATCTCCCTCTCTGCCTTCAGACTCACTATTTCAGACACCCTCACTGATTCCTGCACATGCTTCTCTTCTCTGTAGGGCAGCACTTGTATCATTCCCTTTACACACCCCCTCTGTCCACCTGCACTTGTTTTTATGCCCCCATACGCTCATGTCTGCTCATTCTCTGCTTTTAAGCTTTTCTGTGTTAATGTTAATACTGTTTTCTAATGTTTGTTGGCCTGTTTCGTAAGTGCTTATTGCTGTTGTTGTATTTGGTGGCTGTCTCAGTGGTTATTGTTGTACCGTATTTATGTTTGCTTGACTGTGTCTCAGTGTGTATCGTTGTATTGGTTTGTTTACTGGCTGTCTTAGTGTCTATGTTGTATCGCTGATTGGTCGTGTCCCAGCGCTTATTGTTGTATTATTGTCTTTCCTGACTGTGTATCAGTGCTTACTGTTGTATTGTTGTGTTTGCTTGGCTGTGTCCCAGTGCGTTTTGTTGTATTGTATTGTCTTGTGTTGCCTGTCTGCTTTTTGGCTGTGTCCCAGTGCGTTTTGTTGTATTGTATTGTCTTGTGTTGCCTGTCTGCTTTTTGGCTGTGTCCCAGTGCGTTTTGTTGTATTGTATTGTCTTGTGTTGCCTGTCTGCCTGCTTTTTGTGCTTACTGTTGTATTCCATTCTTGATGTCCGTTAGTGCTTTTGTTGTATTGTTTGTGTTACATGCATGTGTTTAATGCTTATTGTGCTTTGTTTTTAACATGTTTTATCTTTCAGCCCTCCTCCCCTTTCCCCTTATTGCAGGCCGGCATTGTAAATAAGAATTTTGTTCTTAATTGTCTCGCCTGGTAAAATAAAGGTTAAAAAAATAAAAATAAAAAATCTCTACAAAATCACTAACCTTTTCTCCCTTTACCCCCTCTAACTCTGTTATACAGTTCCTACTCTGTTTCACCTTCTCTAACCCTAAAAAATACCCTGTACATTTCTCCCCCTCCAATGCATACCTTGCCCTACTCCTAACAATCGCCCCTTTGCATTTCTTCTCCTCAAACTCCTTCCAATCTTCCCTAGCCTTAACATACCTCCCCACATCATATCCTACCTCCTCCTCTAATCTATCTGCCTCTCTCCTCAATTCCTCCCTCAACCCCCTCTCCCTCTCCCTCTCTATTCTATTCCTATTCCTACCATATCTCATACTAATCTTCTTAATCTCCCCCTTTAAATGTTCCCACCACCTCCCTGTATCATCCTCATACATACTCCTCTCCTTCTCCCTCATCACACACCTTTCTACCTCCCTCCTATATTTCTCCTCCTTTACAAAATCTGCATTCAGACACCACACTCCTCCCCCCCCTCCTTTCAACCTCCACACCCAACACACACTCTAACTGCATGATCACTCAGAGTGTTCATCCTGTACCTCACCTGGCTGAAACCTTCCCTCATCCCTTCTGATACCCACATTAGATCAATCCTGCTCTGTTTCAGGATGCCTCCCACCACCTGCCTCCAAGAGAAGTCCCTTCTAGCAGGATTCCTCTCCCTCCAGATGTCATCCCCATCTCCCTCCAGATATCATTCCCATCTCCCTCATTACACGCAATAGCACCCCCCTAGAAGAATCACCCCTAAACATACAACTCTTAGAGGCATCTAACCGGCTGCACCACACATTAAAGTCTCCCACCACCATACAGTTCTCCCCGCACTTCCCTCTCAACTCTTAAAAAAAAAAACTTCTCTCTCTATCCTCATTTGGTGCATATATATTCACCACCCTGTAGCTCTTCCCCAAATATTCAAACTCAATCCCTATCACCCTCCCATTCACCTCATCTGTTGTCTGCCTCAACTATTACACTACCCCCTTTTTCACCAGAATCGCCACCCCCTGGATCTATTCCCACCGTTGTTCACAAACACCTTCCCTCCCCATCTCTTTTCAACTCCCCCCATCTCCCCTTCCACCCAATGTGTCTCTTATAGACACACTATATCTGCATCACACATTTTCAAAACCTGTTTAACTTAAACACATTTTTCACACCATTTGCATTTAACGAAAAAATAGACAACATAATTATAATGAATACATGAACCCACATCATTAATTACATTTTCATTTTACCCTCATATTTCCCCCCCCACCTTCCTTTTAACCTTCGCTCCCAACGGCCTCCTCCTGCCTGCCTTTAACCCAGAAAAGTCCTCTTCATCACTTCCTAAAACAGACCCCTCATCCTTTTCACCCCCCCCCCCCCCCTACTTTGCCTTGTCCGTACCCCTTCTCTCCTTCCACTGTCCCTCTCCAGCTCTGCTCCTCCTCTGTTGCTCAAGTCTATTGACACACTGTCCAGACTGCTGGTCAGCTGGTCTTCCTCCACACCGCCAACAGGCGTCTCCTCCACCACCACTTCCTCCTCACCCTCTTCCTCCAACTCTTCTCCCACCACCATCTCCTCAATCACCTCCTCCACGTTCACCTCCTCTCCGTCCACCACCACCTCCTCCTCCACTGCCGCCGCCTCTCCGTCCACCGCTTCTCCGCCCACCGGCTCCTCGTTCACCACCTCTCCGCCCACCGGCTCCTCGCCCGTCTCTCCTTCCTCCTTCTCCTCCTCTCCGCCCTGGTCATCACTCCTTCTCCTCCGCCGCTCCCTTCCCTCCTCACACTCCCTCGCATAATGCCCCTGTTTCCCACATCTGTGGCACATTCATGTGTCAGGGCAGGGCAGTCTTTCTTTATATGTCCAGGCTGAATGCATATTCTGCATACTCTCACTTGCCTACTCATACTCTCACTTGCCTTAAAAAAAAACTCTGCTCCTTCAGCCATCTGAAACTTTGTGGAGTATGGCAAAGATGTTATTGTGCCATTGAATTTTACCTTCAGAAATCTCGCCCCGTCCGCCACATCTGTTCCAGGCCACATCCGTCTCTTTATAGGGGATACAGCTGTCACTCCCCAACCATCTAGTTTATTCAATATCTCCTCATCCGTCACATAAGCAGGCAGGTTCATGAAGGATATCACCACCTCATCATTTATTAGTTCTTTTGATGATTTTTTCTTTTGCTGTAACCGACCCCATTGTCATTTCATAAGAGTTTCTCCCCTTCACTCTGCATGCCTCCACACTTCCACACACCATCTTGGTTGTTTTCAACAACTCCATCAAAGTTACTTCCACTTCTCCCTCCACCTTCACAATCACTGTCAATGCCTTCTCATCATTTCGTACCTGCTTCTCTCTTTCTTTCGCTGCTCCACTGCCGATGTTCTTTTCATTATCCTTCTCCATTCCATTTGTTATTTCCATTGTATCCATCCCAAGGTGCAAAATATCCTTTCTCAGTTGATAGAAACTTGATTTCACTTCAAAACAATAGTATATTACGTTTGTTTGCTCCACCGTGTGCTCTCAGTCTTCCTCCCACCAAGCATTCGAAGTCACTCCCGGAGCAAACAGCCAACGGATGCTCTGCTTGAAAAGGGTGGTTTCGCTCCGGTTAGAAACGACGCATCGAGGCTGTCCATAGGAAAACAACAGCATGCATGTTGATCTGGATAAGAGCAGGACGAACGGGCAATTCTAAATTTTTCTGACCAATCAACTACCACGTCTGTTGCTTCGATTGCGTATGTTACTTCGTTTACATAAAGGGCTGTGAGAACGCAAATCAGAGAAATTATTTATGCAACAATGTTGCAAACTCATCCACTTGCTCCGGGTCCTGATTCAGACTTTCATGTGAGAACATGACCCAAGACACACGGCGGGAAGCGCGAGACGCAGCTACTTCTAATTTAAACCTGGGACACTGTAAACAGCTGGGAGTTAATTAGTCTCTTATGTAGGTGTGGTTGATGAGTCCTATAGGTTGACACCTTAAACGACCGTCCTGATTGGATATCAATTGACCGTTGACCCAAGCTTAGTGTCCTCACAACTTTGTATGCTAATATAATCTAATCTAATGCTTGTAATATCTTAACATTACTTGTAAAAAATAATACTAATAATAATAATAAATCATCATCATCCTTCCTTCTTCTAGTGACTGCCAATGGCACCTTACCTTAAAAGTAGTCCTACTTTTTTAGGTGGTGGTGCCTGCAGACTATTAGAGTTGATGTTGATGACCAGAGAACCACCATGTAGCTATCTGAAGTGAATTAGTTAGCAGTTATCAAGTGGGCTAAAACCATCTAAATTCATATCATACAGTAGTAGCAAGGTGATTTTTTGTTGTGAGCAGCAGGGACAAGCTAATATAAAATAAACGCAATTATCATATGTTAGGGAATGTTTGCATAGCTTGATATTGTGGCGAATGTTATCGCCTGGTTACGCGTTACAGCTAGCTAGCTAGTCACGGATACTGTTATGTTCACTACTGTTGTTCACTGCGTTGTTGTTGTTCATTGATCGGCCGCTTGGCCACAACTGATTTGCATATTAGTGGCCCCAAAGGGCACATTCTATGTAAGTTTTATGGGTCACACCGTAGCTGTGTCGTACAGGAGGAAGTATCGGGTAGTTCAAGTTCAAGGGGATAACCCAAGCTTTAACCGTGCCTTCGAATGTGTGACTGTGTCAGTGTTCTATGGCAGTTTACGGTCAATAAAAGCTTGCGTGATTACATTGTGTGCGGAGTCCAATCCATATCCACGCTACAATATTAACCAAAATAAGAAAATAAAATATTAATAAATGGACATGACATAGCCTACCTCTGTTTTGTGCACGTTTCTCCTCCTCCTCCTCCTCCTTTCTTCGCTTCCTCCCTCGTGCACCCGAGGGTTTAGTCCTTTTCATGCTTTATATATTTAGTATACTAGCTGCTACTAGCCTACTAGCTTGTAATTCTGAATGTTGGAGAGAGGGCACGTTAGGGGCGGGGGTTCAAGTTAGACCTTGTTACTAATTGAATGTAGGCATTAGTCAAATCAAATAAAGTGTATTTGTACAGTGCTACTTTATGTGTAGTAGAATGACACAAATGACTTAATGCAGTGGTGTAACAGTATGGATGTGCTACTAATAAATAAATAATTCATATTTATTCATATGTATTCACTTGGTAACACTTTACTTGAATCCTCCATCATAAGGTCTTCATAACAGTGTCATAAAGTTGACATTAGAGGTGTATGTTTGGATTTGCCTGCAGGTGAAGGAACAACAAGCGCAACTCTACAGCCTACAGACATCCCATCAACAACAACAGGCACAACCACAAGCACAACACCAAGCACAACACTACAGCCTACAGACATCCCATCAACAACAACAGGCACAACCACAAGCACAACTCTACAGCCTACAGACATCCCATCAACAACAACAGGCACAACCACAAGCACAACTCTACAGCCTGCAGACACCCCATCAACAACACCAAGCACAACACTACAGCCTGCAGACATCCCATCAACAACAACAGGCACAACCACAAGCATAACACCAAGCACAACACTACAGCCTGCAGACACCCCATCAACAACACCAAGCACAACGCTACAGCCTGCAGACATCCCATCAACAACCACAAGCACAACACCAAGCACAACACTACAGCCTGCAGACATCCCACCAACAACCACAAGCACAACACCAAGCACATCTCTACAGCCTGCAGACATCCCATCAACAACAACAAGCACAACTACAGCCTGCAGACACCCCATCAACAACACCAAGCACAACACTACAGCCTGCAGACACTCCATCAACAACCACAAGCACAACGCTACAGCCTGCAGACATCCCATCAACAACAACAAGCACAACTACAGCCTGCAGACACCCCATCAACAACACCAAGCACAACACTACAGCCTGCAGACACTCCATCAACAACACCAAGCACATCTCTACAGCCTGCAGACATCCCATCAACAACAACAAGCACAACTACAGCCTGCAGACACCCCATCAACAACACCAAGCACAACACTACAGCCTGCAGACACTCCATCAACAACCACAAGCACAACGCTACAGCCTGCAGACATCCCATCAACAACCACAAGCACAACACCAAGCACAACGCTACAGCCTGCAGACATCCCATCAACAACCACAAGCACATCTCTACAGCCTACAGACATCCCATCAACAACACCAAGCACAACGCTACAGCCTGCAGACACCCCATCAACAACAACAAGCACAACACTACAGCCTGCAGACACCCCATCAACAACCACAAGCACAACGCTACAGCCTGCAGACATCCCATCAACAACCACAAGCACAACACCAAGCACAACACTACAGCCTGCAGACATACCATCAACAACCACAAGCACAACTCTACAGCCTGCAGACATCCCATCAACAACACCAAGCACAACGCTACAGCCTGCAGACACCCCATCCACAACAACAAGCACAACTACAGCCTGCAGACACCCCATCAACAACACCAAGCACAACACTACAGCCTGCAGACATACCATCAACAACCACAAGCACAACACTACAGCCTGCAGACATACTATCAACAACCACAAGCACAACTCTACAGCCTGCAGACACCCCATCAACAACAACAAGCACAACTACAGCCTGCCGACACCCCATCAACAACAACAAGCACAACTACAGCCTGCAGACACCCCATCAACAACACCAAGCACAACTCTACACCCTGTAGACATCCCATTGTTAGGAGAATATATTTTTCAAGGTCTGTTTATTTGACTAGCACCAGCTGCTTGTTTTACTGTTCGTTTCTTATCAGTTTTTCTATTTTAATATGCACTTATCAGTATTTGTATCTGTGGGGAGCATGGCGCGTTCTGGCCTGCAGAGGGAGCCAGACTGTCGTTGGGGGGGGGATGATGAGCTGATTGCGGACAGGTGTCAGTGATCAGGTGTCAGTGATACCCTGACCCCGGCTCCGCTTACATCTGGCGCCCTACGTGGGGCACAGAGAGGGGGTCGGCACACACCCAGAGGACTATGGATTCGTCGCTAGGCCAGGTGGTGGCGCACCTGGCCCGGATACAGCGGTCGCAGGAGGCGATGGCTGCGGAGATGGTGCGGGGACAGGCGGAGCAGCGGGCCATGCTCCGCGAACTACTGGACCGCACCAAGCCACCCGGGGGAGGTCCCCGGGTTCGGGCCCAGAGGAGGGGGGTGCCGTTCCCGACACCTCCGCTGACAACCACCTGCCTCCGGTTCCAGCCCATCCCCGGTCCCGCGCCCTACCCCGACCCCGGCTCCGCGCGGCCTGGGTTACGGCCTGGGGTGGAGCCACGGCGGGAGCCACCAACGCCTGCCCCGAGGACGGGGCGGGCCACCGGGGGGAGGAACGCACACGGGGGGCCAACCTCCACCCCACAGACGGCCCCACATGATCCACCAGCGCCTGGTTCGACCCGGGGCATTGTTAGAGGCATCGCGGATTTTGGTGAGGTGTGTGCATGGGGATGTTCACGAGTATCCGGTAGTCACCATCGAAATTCGTTATGGGGGGAAAAAACATAGTGTTCGGGCGGCGGTTAGCTCGCGCCTCACGCACCCTCTAATTTTGGGTTTAGATTGGGCTGGGTTTCCGCAGGTATTAGGGGAAACTACGGGGGTGCCTGCACGACCGACAGGGAGATGTGGGGCGTGCGCAGTGCTCTGCGCTGATGCGGGGGCGTCCGACGCTGCCGAGCTGCCGGAGGAGGCGGTGGGTCCAGCACCCGCGGATCCACCGCCTGCGTTCCCTCCAGTAGCCGACTTCCCCCTCGAGCAGTCTCGCGACGTCACTCTACGCTCAGCCTTTGACCAAGTGATAAGTATTGATGGTGTGCTGGTACGGCCAGACGCTGTGCGCGCCCACCCGTATTTTGTAGTGATTAGGGACAGACTGTATAGAGTGAGTCGTGACATTCGCAGAGACGAGGAAGTGACCCAGTTGTTGGTACCTAGGAGCCGCCGGGAAGCTATATTCCAGGCGGCGCATCATAACCCTATGGCAGGCCACTTAGGATACGACAAAACACTCTCCATGGCCCTGCCATGGGTTGTTACTCTGATGTGGCTCCGCCTCCTCGTCTGTGTGAGCGGTGAGCAGAGCGGGGAGATGTGTGGCTCCCTGCAGTACGGTGAGAACCCCAGGACCTGGCTGTAGGGTGTCATCCCCCAGACAGAACCACAGGTGCTCTACCTGTATGCTGCTCCTCTGGTATGCACACGTATGCACGCACGCACGCACTCACGCACTCACGCACACACGCACGCACACACACAGCCTCCCCTCTGTGTCTCTTTTAAGGCAGAGGGGGGCAATTGAGTTATAGACTCAAAAGCAAGACAAACCAGCATTACACCAGACAAAGGTATGCACAGTATATGTGTGCGTCTGTATGGGGATGTCTTAATACCAAACATGTTGATGTATTTTTTCCCCGTTCATGTGTAACACTCAAGAGACGATTTAAGAATATTTTGTGGAATTGAAAATGTATGTGTTACGGTACATGTGGGAAGACGGTACATGTGGGAAAACTAGGGTTAGGGTTAGGTGCTACGTCGACTTGGTACATGCTGGCATGTCTAACCCTAACCCTAATCCTATCCCTAACCCTAACCCTAACCGTAGCACCCTAGCACCTAACCCTAACCCTAGTTTTCCCACATGTACCGTCTTCCCACATGTACCGTAACATATGCACCGTATAGTTTGTATTTGGAATGCTTCATCATGTGAAAATGAAAGTAAAGCTGCTTTATATTGAATAACGTTATTCATTTAATTCAAGAGAGGATGGAGGATGGAGAGTATGGATTTCATGATTTCACTGATTCCCAAAGTTTACGGGTATATCTAATTTCTCTAAAGGGCATTATGGATTATTTTTAGGTTTGTTTCTATACAATCGTTGAGCATTATTACTTCTGGGATGGGTAGTGCTTCTATGGGATAACATAACACACATATCACATAACAAAACACATTCTACGGCCCCCTTTTCTTTTATACACAGCAATTAGTGAACTATACTTTTTAAACAAACACAAATAAATAAATAGAAAGTCCCACTGAGAGAGGGGAGAAATCTCGGAAAAGGTTTGTAGTCCCCATTAGTCTGCTGTTATGCGGCATTCATGCAAATGTGTAAATTCTGACGTTCCGAGTTCAAATTAACTTGGGTTTCATCTTTGTACAAGAGTGTCCTAGTTCAGAGTGTGTTGTGAACGTTGCAGCATTAGTACTCAGGAGTGGGACATTAGTCTGCTATAGTGGAGCACTTCTTCAATACAAAACGACAGAAACCTGAGCAGGATTCCATGGTTAACTCTCCTCAGGTCTACAAAAGTCTCTGTCAGGCACCATTATTATGTTCAGTGTAGGTGATGCTCTTCAGATAAAACTGGCCTTAATTCTCTTTCATCCTGATGGCCAAAACAAAACAAAACAACAAAAAGGGTGCAGCTCTACTAATTAAAGTACTCCTCAAGAGGCACGAGATCGAGCTATAAAGAGGTCCTGGATGTTTTTTGCTTGGCTCCAATACCAGAAAGGAGGGATAGGCAGGATCAAGGAAACAAACAGTCATAAGGTGTACATTCTTTGATAGGAGGGCTGTGGTTAACAGTCCAGTAGAACATCCAGTGTCGTCGTACATGACTGTCAGTTGTATTTCTTCCTTGTTCGGTCACTCAATCCACACCCTCGCTCTTACGGCTTACGGTAGGGTGTCTGGTTTGACTGACCTCAAGATATACCTCAAGACCCCCCAGGACAGTCGTCAAGTCCATGTGGGCCACGGCAAAGAGCCAAAGTCCAGTTGTCTTTATCAGTCCAGCTTGTTTGTAGGGCGGTTGATGTTCTCCTAGCACCTCAGCTGCAGCAGGGGTGGTCTGTGACTAACAGGGTGTCATAGCCATAGGTCTCCAGCAGGTGAAGCAGGAAGAGCCTGTCTCCATGGGGGTCCAAGCCCATGGCCCTCACACTCTCCTGGGTGAGGGTGGGCTCGGGGCTCCCCGCCACCTCACTCAGCGTCTGGAAGATACGATTGTTCTGCTCCAGGAAAAACCTGCAAGGGGATCAGTAGAAGACAAGAGGGTCAAAAATATAACAATTCTTCCGTCTTCTAGCATTGTGACTGCCAATGGCCCCTGGCCCTAGCATAGATTACTTTTTCTTACGATAACTGATGGATAGAATCTATGACCTTTATGAAATGCAGACTGGATGTGTTAGTACTCAAATAAGTTTTGTGACTGTGCAGTTCTAAATGTGTAATGCTATGTGTAATGTCCACTTGGGGCGGCTGTGGCGCAGGAGGTAGAGCCGCCGTCTAATGATCACAAGGTTGGCAGATCGGCGGTTAGAGCCCCGGCTGGCCACATGTCGAAGTGTCCTTGGGCAAGACACTGAACCCCAAATTGCTCCCAGTGAGCGGGCTACCTTCCATGGTAGCTTGCCACCATTGGTGTGTGAATGTGTGTGTGAATGGGTGAATGAGAGGCCGTTGTAAAGAGCTTTGGATAAAGGCGCTATATAAGTGCAGTCCATTTATATGTCGGTGGGTTGGGTCCCAGTGAACACTTACAGGATGAAGAGGTCCTCCTCACTGGACACACAGTCTCCGTTCTCCTCCTGGGAGTACAGCAACATCTGCCTACACAACCATATAGTCAACAACACTCATTATCATCACCAATATCCCCACTGTTACAGATTATCATCATATCAGCAATATCTCCTCTGTTACAGATCATCATATCAACAATAAAATTGGGGCGGCTGTGGCGCAGGAAGTAGAGTCGCCGTCTAATGATCACAAGGTTGGCAGATCAGCGGTTCGAGCCCCGGCTGGCCACATGTCGAAGTGTCCTTGGGCAAGACACTGAACCCCTAAATTTGCATGGCAGCTTGCCGCCATTGGTGTGTGAATGTGTGTGTGTGAATGGGTGAATGAGAGGCCGTTGTAAAGAGCTTTGGAGCACTGCACATAAGTGCAGTCCATTTACAATATCTCCTCTGTTACAGATCATCATCATATCAGCAATATCCCCTCTGTTACAGATTATCATCATCATATCCCCTATGTTACAGATTGTCATCACCAATATCCCCTCTGTTACAGAATATCATCATAATATCACCAATATCTCCTCTGTTACAGTTTCTCACTGTCCCATCGTGCTGATACCTTGCCGTGGTGGGGCAGCTTGTGTGCTTCTATGACTCTGAGAGCTATACCGGCCGGGGTTTACACCCCTGGCAGGTTCAACCAAGCCGGGCAGGTTTCAGAGGAGGGGCCAGACGAAAAGCAGCACCTGGTCCTCCAGGTTGGGGGTTGGGCGTGGGGCCAACAACCCCATCCCGTAGAAAACAATCCGTTACAAAAACGTTGACAACAGAACAGACCTCAGCCCTGGAAGAAGAAGGATCCTCAATGAGAGGAAATATGACGCTGTGTGATGAAAGCTGTCAAGTCACAGAAGTCACAGAGCCGAAACCCCTTCTGTCAACCAGAGACACAGGAATTGGAACATGGAACGTCAGGACCTTGTATGAGACCGGAAAAACCATACAAGTAGCAGCAGAAATGAAGAGGTACAAACTAGATCTTTTAGGAATTAGTGAGTCACGATGGACACAATCTGGACAACAAAGACTGCAGACAGGAGAGCTGCTACTCTACTCTGGGCACGAAGAAGACAAAGCCCCTCACACTGAGGGGGTTGGCCTTTTGCTATCAACAACAGCAAAGAAAGCACTGATTGGATGGGAGGCACATGGATCAAGAATTATAACAGCCACCTTCAGAACCAAGAAAAGGAAAATCAAGTTGAACGTGATACAATGCTATGCACCAACCAATGACAGTGACGATGGAAAAAAGGATGAGTTCTACAACAGACTGCAGAGCATCCTGGATCAACAAAAAGGAAAAGACATCAACATTCTCATGGGGGACTTCAATGCAAAGATTGGCAGAGACAACACAGGCTTCGAAAAAGTGATGGGAAAGCATGGCCTAGGAGAAATGAATGAGAATGGAGAAAGATTTGTGGACACCTGTGCCCTGAACAACCTGGTTATCGGAGGAAGCGTCTTCCCACATAAGAGGATCCACAAGGCAACCTGGGTATCACCGGATGGAGTGACCGAGAACCAGATAGACCACTTCTGCATAACCAGCAAGTTCAGGAGATCACTACAGGACCTGCGAGTAAGGCGAGGAGCAGACATAGCATCAGACCACCACCTACTAAGCGCTATGCTCAAATTGAAACTGAAGAAGCACTGGATGGAAACAACATCAAAGAAACAGAAATTCAATGTCCACCTCTTAAAAGACACACAGACAAGAGAAGTGTTCACACTGAAGCTGAAGAACAGATATCAAGCCTTGCAAGATCTAAGCAGTGACGAAGGAGACCAGCAAGACCAATGGAAACCCTCATAACAACAAGGAAGTGATTGGAATAAAGAAGAGAAACCATAAAGAGTGGATATCAGCAGAAACACTACGCAACATAGAAGAAAGGAGACAGAAAAAGACAGAAGTTAACAACAGCCGAACAAGGGCAACCAAGGCAAAAGCCCAAAGCGAGTACACTGAGGCAAACAGAAAGGTCAAAAGAAATGCCAAGAAGGACAAGCGAAACTACATCGACAACCTGGCTAAAGAAGCAGAAGAGGCAGCAGCAAAAGGAAACATGAAGGAACTGTATGACACCACCAAGAAACTGTCCGGAAAGTTCAGCAGACCAGAACGACCAATCAAAAACAAGGAAGGAAAGACCATCACAAGACTGGACCAACAGCAAGAGGGATGGGCAGAGTATTTTGAAGAACTCCTGAATAGACCGACACCACATAACCCCCCGGACATTCAACCTGCGGAGACTGACTTAGTCATCAACTGTGGAAAGCCCAGCAAGCAGGAAATCCAACAGGCCATTGCACAACTAAAGAATAGTAAGGCAGCAGGACCAGACAACATCCCTGCCGAGGCACTGAAGGCAGACATAGACACCTCGGTAGAGATGCTACACCCCCTGTTCGAGAAGATATGGGAGGAAGAGGAAGGGCCAACAGACTGGAAAGAAGGCTACTTGGTCAAAATACCTAAGAAAGGAGACCTCAGCCAATGCCACAACTACAGAGGAATCATGCTTTTATCAGTGCCAGGAAAAATCTTCAACAGAATCCTCCTCGAGCGAATAAAGAAAGTGGTGGATCCGCAGCTAAGAGACCAGCAGGCAGGCTTCCGACCCAATAGATCATGTGTAGACCAGATTGCAACCCTCCGAATCATAGTTGAGCAATCATTGGAATGGAACTCTCCATTATACATCAACTTTGTAGACTACGAGAAGGCATTTGACAGTCTCCACAGAAACACCCTCTGGAAATTGCTTCGACACTACGGCATACCAGAAAAGCTTGTCAACATCATGAGGAACTCCTATGAAGGAATGACCTGCAGAGTCATACACAGCGGGCAGCTCACACGAAGCTTCCAAGTGAAGACCGGAGTAAGGCAAGGCGGTATACTGTCCCCCTTCCTCTTCCTCCTGGCCATTGACTGGATATTGAAGACCACAACGGCACAGAGGAGAAACGGGATCCAGTGGACACTCACAACACAACTGGACGACCTAGACTTCGCAGACGACCTTGCCCTACTATCCCACAGTCGACAACAGATGCAGGAGAAGACAAACATACTGGCAGACACCTCAACACAACTAGGCCTCAACATCCACCAAGCAAAGACCAAAATCCTAAAGATCAACACAAACAACGAAGACCCAGTAAACCTGGAGGGAACAGCACTCGAGGAAGTAGAATCCTTCACCTACCTAGGTAGCATCATAGACAAGAAGGGTGGCACGGAGGCAGATGTCAGAGCAAGAATCAGCAAGGCAAGGGCCTCATACATCCAACTAAAGAACATCTGGAGCTCCAAGGTAATCAGTCAGCGGACAAAGATCAGACTCTTCAAATCCAACATCAAGCCAGTACTCCTATACGGATCAGAGACGTGGAGGACAACCAAGATCACAATGACTAGAGTGCAGTCATTCATCAACAGATGCCTGAGGCGGATCCTGAACATCCACTGGCCAGATACCATCAGTAACAACGATCTCTGGCAGAGGACGGGCGAACAACCAGTGGAAGAACAAATCAAGAAAAGAAGGTGGGGATGGATCGGCCACACACTACGCAAACCAAACACCAGCACCACAAGACAGGCCCTTAGATGGAACCCCCAAGGCAAAAGGAAGAGAGGCCGGCCCAAGAACACCTGGCGCAGGGACTTGGAGACAGACATCACACAGAGTGGACTAACATGGAAACAGCTGGAAAGCAAAGCACAGGACAGAGGACCCTGGCGAACTGTTGTCGACGGCCTATGCTCCTCCAAAAGGAGCGATAGGCGTAAGTAAGTAAGTACAGTTTCTCAACTGGAAAGGTACCACAGTCATTATCTTCATCATCATCATCATCATCATCAATATCCCCTCTTACAGATTCTCATCTAGAAAAGTACCACTATCTTCATCATCATCATCATCATCGTGGTCGTCATGGTGACCCATACCTACCTCTGCTCAGTGAGTTTGCGGTACTTCTCCTTGTCTGCGGCGCTGAGCCTGAGCAGGGGCTTCAGGCCCTCCCTGTACGACTTCACGTTCTGGTTGTCTACATAGACATCGTACAGGTCCTTCTTCTCCTCAAAGATCTTCTCGGTCGTGCCTACACACACACACACACACACACACACATTTTAAATGCTTTATTTATGTCCACATACATGTACAATATCTAAAGGACATAAATACTATCAGTGCATTTTGACATTATGAAAACAGTCAGTTACAGTAGTGCTGAGCCAACAACCAGTGATGCTACACACAGGATGTTATTCACACTACACCTCGTTCCAAATTATTATGCAAATTATATTTTTCTCTGATTTTCCTAAATAGTCGATGTAAATGACAATCAGTATAATTTTCAAGTCATCAACCGTTAGAGTATAATTCAAATTTTATTGAACAAACCTCCCAATGATAACAGTATTTTTTTTTTAAATAAAAAACTCAAAATGCACTGTTCCAAATTATTATGCACAACAGAGTTTCAAAACATTTTATAGGTTGTAAAGAACTAAAAATGGTAATTTGATGAATTTAGGGTTAGGAGGTCATATTAGGAGGTCATATTTACTGAAATCAAAAGCTATTTCAAACAAAAACATCTTAACAGGACAAGTTACATGTTAACATAGGACCCCTTCTTTGATATCACCTTCACATTTCTTGCATCCATTGAACTTGTGAGTTTTTGGACAGTTTCTGCTTGAATTTCTTTGCAGGATGCCAGAATAGCCTCCCAGAGGTGCTGTTTTGATGTGAACTGCCTCCCACCCTCATATATATTTTGCTTGAGGATGCTCCAAAGGTTCTCAATAGGGTTGAGGTCAGGGGAAGATGGGGGCCACACCATGAGTTTCTCTCCTTTTATGCCTATAGCAGCCAATGACACAGAGGTATTCTTTGCAGCATGACATGGTGCATTGTCATGCATGAAGATGATTTTGCTACGGAAGGCACGGTTCTTCTTTTTGTACCACGGAAGAAAGTGGTCAGTCAGAAACTCTACATACTTTGCCAAGGTCATTTTCACACCTTCAGGGACCTTAAAAGGGCCTACCAGCTCTCTCCCCATGATTCCGGCCCAAAACATGACTCCGCCACCTCCTTGCTGACGTCGCAGCCTTGTTGGGACATGGTGGCCATCCACCAACCATCCACTACTCCATCCATCTGGACCATCCAGGGTTGCACTGCACTCATCAGTAAACAAGACTGTTTGGAAATTAGTCTTCATGTATTTCTGAGCCCACTGTCATGCTGCAAAGAATACCTCTGTGTCATTGGCTGCTATAGGCATAAAAGGAGAGAAACTCATGGTGTGGCCCCCATCTTCCCCTGACCTCAACCCTATTGAGAACCTTTGGAGCATCCTCAAGCAAAATATATATGAGGGTGGGAGGCAGTTCACATCAAAACAGCAGCTCTGGGAGGCTATTCTGGCATCCTGCAAAGAAATTCAAGCAGAAACTGTCCAAAAACTCACAAGTTCAATGGATGCAAGAATTGTGAAGGTGATATCAAAGAAGGGGTCCTATGTTAACATGTAACTTGACCTGTTAAGATGTTTTTGTTTGAAATAGCTTTTGATTTCAGTAAATATGACCTCCTAACCCTACATTCATCAAATTACCATTTTTAGTTCTTTACAACCTATAAAATGTTTTGAAACTCTGTTGTGCATAATAATTTGGAACAGTGCATTTTGAGTTTTTTATTTAAAAAAAAAATACTGTTATCATTGGGAGGTTTGTTCAATAAAATTTGAATTATACTCTAACGGTTGATGACTTGAAAATTATACTGATTGTCATTTGCATCGACTATTTAGGAAAATCTGCGAAAAATGTAATTTGCATAATAATTTGGAACGAGGTGTAAATTATGATTACAGTGGATTTGACAGATACAGTATCACTACTGTAAAACAGACAGTATCCAGCTCAGGGGTACAAGAAGCACCGCCTTCTCCATACTGAGCGGCTACCAATAATAGCAGATACTGAGCAATACTTTGCTAACTGTTTGGCCCTTCTCTTAGATAGACCAGCCATTTGAAGGCCTCTGACAACAAGCTTATGAACATGGCCCAGGCTGCCAAATATGAAAACTAAGGGTGTGTTCTCACTAGAACATTTGCTTCACTTGGAATCGGAGTTTAGGATAAAATGTGTTTGCTCTGCGTCGTTTGGAGCTGTGAGAATGCGCATTCGAAGTCGCTCCCGGAGCAAACAACCAACGCATGCTCCGCTTGAAAAGGGTGGTTTCGCTCCGGTTACAAACGACGCATCCATCACTTTGTTCGCTTCGCTTTTGGTGAGAACGCTGCTCAAGGCAGTCCATAGGAAAACAACAGCGCATGCGTGTTGATCTGGATAAGAGTGGGACTAACGGGCAATTTTAAGTTCCTGACCAATCAACTACCACGTCTGTTGCTTCGATTGCGTATGTTACTTCGTTTACATGAAGGGCTGTGAGAACGCAAATCAGAGAAATAATTTATGCAACAATGTTGCGAACTCATCCACTTGCTCCGGGTCTCGATTCAGACTTTAATGTGAGAACATGACCTAAAATGTTACATCTGTAACCCAGTTGTGATATGGCCTGCTCCAGCTGTTGGTATTTCAAGATCTTGGTTGAAAAGGCTTCCTCTCGGCTGTGGTCAAAGGTGCAGCCAACTTCTAGAATAAGCACCTTTCTGTGATTTTCATTGACAATGACACACACACACACACACACACACACACACACACACACACACACAAACACACATACATACACCAGGGTTAGTGATATAAGGTCTGACAGCAGAAGGAAGAGGTCACATACACAGGAGGGTCTCTGAGTGCATACTCACTTGCTACCGAGGGTCCTAGTCCATCCTCACTTCCCACCTAGGGGTCTCTGAGTGCATACTCACTTCCCACCGAGGAGTCTCTGAGTACATACTCACTTCCCACCTAGGGGTCTCTGAGTGCATACTCACTTCCCACCTAGGAGTCTCTGAGTGCATACTCACTTCCCACCTAGGAGTCTCTGAGTACATACTCACTTCCCACCTAGGAGTCTCTGAGTACATACTCACTTCCCACCTAGGGGTCTCTGAGTGCATACTCACTTCCCACCTAGGAGTCTCTGAGTACATACTCACTTCCCACCTAGGGGTCTCTGAGTACATACTCACTTCCCACCTAGGAGTCTCTGAGTACATACTCACTTCCCACCTAGGAGTCTCTGAGTGCATACTCACTTCCCACCTAGGAGTCTCTGAGTACATACTCACTTCCCACCGAGGGGTCTCTGAGTACATACTCACTTCCCACCTAGGAGTCTCTGAGTACATACTCACTTCCCACCGAGGGGTCTCTGAGTGCATACTCACTTCCCACCGAGGAGTCTCTGAGTACATACTCACTTCCCACCTAGGAGTCTCTGAGTACATACTCACTTCCCACCTAGGAGTCTCTGAGTGCATACTCACTTCCCACCGAGGGGTCTCTGAGTACATACTCACTTCCCACCTAGGAGTCTCTGAGTACATACTCACTTCCCACCTAGGAGTCTCTGAGTACATACTCACTTCCCACCTAGGGGTCTCTGAGTACATACTCACTTCCCACCTAGGAGTCTCTGAGTACATACTCACTTCCCACCTAGGAGTCTCTGAGTACATACTCACTTCCCACCTAGGGGTCTCTGAGTGCATACTCACTTCCCACCTAGGAGTCTCTGAGTACATACTCACTTCCCACCTAGGAGTCTCTGAGTACATACTCACTTCCCACCGAGGGGTCTCTGAGTACATACTCACTTCCCACCTAGGGGTCTCTGAGTACATACTCACTTCCCACCTAGGAGTCTCTGAGTGCATACTCACTTCCCACCGAGGGGTCTCTGAGTACATACTCACTTCCCACCTAGGGGTCTCTGAGTACATACTCACTTCCCACCGAGGGGTCTGAGTGCATACTCACATGCTACGTAGGCCAGCTCATTCTCCAGGGTGCTGATGTCCGCCACGTTGACGTAGAAAAAGGGGCGGAACTCTGGCACGGCCACACCCACTCCAGGGATGGACACATTGGCCAGACAGCAGCAGCAGTACACTGAGGAGGAGAGGCCAGTTATTAGTAAATGTGTGTGTGTGTGTGTTTGAGAGAGAGAGAGAGAGAGAGAGAGAGAGAGAGAGAGAGAGAGTGTGTGTGTGAGTCTCTGTCTGTGTGTGTGTGTGTGTGTGTGTGTGTGTGTCAGGGTTTCCGTTAACCGGTAATTACCGATCTTTGTCCGGTAAAATTTGTTGAAGTCCGACAAATTGAAAACTCGTCGGACATAATGTCCGGTGAAAATAATTCCCTCTAAGCACAATTTGAATACAATTCGCTAAAGCGAATTGTATTCAAATTGGCTTCGGGCCACCATTTTCAGCTGAGCACCAAACACACACACACACACTCATACACACACAACACTGCCCGAGAGAGAAGGACCCGCCCCCTTTAGTTAGCCTAGGCTAACTAAAGGGGGCGGGTCCTTCTCTCTCGGGCAGTGTTGTGTGTGTATGAGTGTGTGTGTGTTTGGTGCTCAGCTGAAAATGGTGTCCCGAAGCGGAGCGCCTTAACTTTATCGCACAATAACAAGGATAACAAACGAAACGGACAACATTTACACTAAGATGGAGACAAACTTCAGCGATATGATCTAACAGCCGGTCTTCAGGACGACATACAGACCCGTATGAGCTTACAGGGCTATCCCCTATCTATCTGAGAAAAGGCATAGGCCTAGGCTGTAACATCGAACGGAAATTAGCCTATACGCATTGCAAGTTAATTTAAAGCCTATTTATTTTCAAAGAGTTTTATTCTATTTTATTTTATCTGATAAAAGGCATATGAACGGAAATTAGGCTAGCCGTGTCACGCCAGAAGCCTACATGCTTGCACTGTTCAATAAAATGTTATACATCTAGACATTGTGGTATTTCTTTATATACGTATCCCAGCCTGCCTATCAATTGTTTCTCAATAAACAGTTATGTTCTCCTCATTGTCATACTCCCGAGTCCGATTAAGTATGATTTGACAGGCAGCTAAACGAAATGCCTTCCCAACCAGCGAGACCTGGTTATAGAAATGACGTTGTTTTATTGATAAAAAAAGGGTAAAACTGGAAAGAGAAAATAGAAAACTCACATTAATCCCAAACAATTTAACAAACATCAGTTAACGTAATGGGGAGTCCGTTCATTGATCGATGCTGTCTGTTCAGTTCCCAGTGAGGCGCCCGTTCAGCGCTGGACATAATGGCATAGCGCGCATGCGAATCATGTTATATTATTATATATTATATAGCTCGCATCTAATCGTATCGGATGAGAAATAGACATTAAATGGCATATATAGGCCGCTACACAACAGTAATCACCGCGACAAACAGCTATATTATATTTTAATATGATGACCGGAATATCTCACGTTTGTCCGGTAAATCGAAATCTTCCCGGACACGATGTCCGGCGGCAATTTTTTCTAACGGAAACCCTGGTGTGTGTGTGTGTGTGTGAGAGAGAGAGTGTGTGAGTCTCTCTGTCTGTCTGTGTGTGTGTGTGTGTGTGTGTGTGAGAGAGAGAGAGAGAGAGAGAGAGAGAGAGAGAGAGAGAGTGTGTGAGTCTCAGTCTGTCTGTCTGTGTGTGTGTGTGTGTGTGTGTGTGTGTGTGTGTGTGAGATAGAGAGAGAGAACGCGAGAGTGCGTGAGCCTCTCTGTCTGTCTCTGTGTGTGTCTCTGTGTGTGTGTGTGTGTGTGTGTGTGTGTGTGTGAGAGAGAGAAAGAGAACACGAGAGTGCGTGAGTCTCTCTGTCTGTCTCTGTGTGTGTGTGTGTGTGTGTGTGTGTGTGTGTGTGTGCGTGTGTGTAATCCTCACCCCTGTAGCAGACCACTCCTACAGGTGGAGGGGAGAAGATGAGGATGCGTCTCCTCAGCAGAGCCAGCTTCCACAGCACCATGATCTGCTCCCCGAAGAACTGGATGAACTGGGACATGCAACCCGCAGGGTGGGTGATCTATACACAGAGACAAGGACCGTCGTGAAAGAATCGAATCTCTCGAGTTTTACTTTTTTAGGCTGTCATTGCCTTTCAACTCATTATACCTTCTGCCCGCCTGACTACTATAGGATCTAGAGCCTTCAGCCGTTCTGCTCCCCGCCTCTGGAACTCTCTGTTACCTAACATACGCAATATTGACACTCTCACCACTTTCAAATCCAGTCTTAAAACACACCTTTTCACAATGGCTTACTTGGTTTGATCTCCTGTATTTAGTTTGTTGTTATATCTGATTTTGCTGTTTTTATCTCATTTTGCTTTGTTGATTTTAATGTTTTGATATGTGGTTTTAAACTGTCTTGTAAGGCGTCCTTGAGAGCCTTGAAAGGCGCCCATAAATAAAATGTATTATTATTATTATTATCGTCATTGTCATCGTCATCAAACATATCATCATCATCATCATCATCTTCATCATCATTACAATAACAGATCACTAACGTATTCAAATCCGCCTCACCTTCATCTCAGGGTGCATGCAGTGGTGGAGTGAGGCCCCCCAGGCGCTGGCTGGACATGCAGTAACAATGCCTTCCCCGCCAGGGGGCAGCACTGCCCTCTTATCCTCATAGAAGGCCTCCAGAGGAGAGTACTGGCCTGGGGACTTCAGCTGGAGCCTGTGAGTCATTACCATACAGTAGCTGTAAAGATGTATTCTTGATGATTGATTAATGGGTGGTGACCGAGATTGATGGAACCCAAAGTAATTAAAGATTCTTGCTCAAGGTAGACAATTGAAGAAAGATGTATTCCTGTACAGAGCTGTAGGTAAGCTCTCTCATAGGGGGAGAACACACACAGTTATGGCCACGCAGTGTGTCTCTTATAGACAGAATATTGATGGATCAGCAAACAGCTGTCTAACACAAATTATACCAATGGCAATGGCTCCGTTCAGTCTACTTGACCCTGAAGGGTACCCCAGCCATGTCGTTCTAACTCCCCCATAAGGAGCTGATTCTCTGTCAGTCCTGAGTATCCTGATGACCCATTGACCCAAAGTCTAAGTTTATCTCTAGTTCAGTTCAAGTTACAGGCAGAGAATGAAGGAGAGAGTGAACAGTCTAAATGACACATTGGTTTGATTAGTTATTTCAAAGTCTATGCACAAAGAAAACACATCCTAACAGTAGCTAATGACTATTTATACCTCAATGGTAAGTGAAGACCAGCGGTAAATAGAATGATACACTATAATCATGTTACACTGAGACAGGCAGACACCAGACAGAAACAGAGAGTGGATCTTGGGGATTGAGACAAGATGGATAGTATGAGGCTGAAATGGGGGTGGGACTGAAGCAGGGCGTGAGAAGGCAGTGTCACATCCCAAGGGTTGACCATAGCCTCTTTGTAGCCTTTGTTTTTGTTAAAATTATTTCCATGTCCTCTGACTTTTTTTTAAATGGGTTTTTAGGTTACATTAATCCTTCTATGGACCATTTTACCCAAGTTTAACTAGTAGTAATCCAATATTCCGTCTGTATCTGTATCTAACATAAAGTGAGTCTCAGTCAGGTAATCTAGGTGGTAGTCTAGGGGTGGATTACTATGTGGAGGGTTCTCCCTGTCATGCCAAGGTGACAGAGTAGGTAGAAGTTGTCCCCTAACCACTGATTCAGGATCAGATATCTTTCAATTCCCCTAGTGGTTGAAGGGTTAGTTCACTATTTTACACCTTGGGTCAGATGGTGAAATCACCTCAGATGAACACCTGTAATCTGTAGCACTTTGAGATTTCCTTATGTAAAGTCCATTACAAATAAAATGCATTATTATTATTACTATTATTATTATTATTATTATTATTATTATTATTATTATTATTATTACTCTCTGAATTGTTTGGAAGTCACTTTAAGGTGTTTTGGCCATAACATTCACTCCCATTGTTTTTCTTGTTTTTAAAAAAAAAATTATCGATAGCTGAAGTTAGTAGGAACTATGGATGACAGTTTCTCCTGACCCATAGACTACTTTCAAGGTAATGAACGATCTAACAGCTATAAGGTGTAACATAGTGAACCATCCCTTTAAGGTTAGGATTGAGGGGAGGGTAATCTGGGTAATAAAGGCAAATTCTGCCTCAAGCTATGCTGACATAAGGATGGACTGGGAACTGCCTGATGGAGTCTAGTGCAGTCCTTCCTCACCAGTACAGAACAGTAGTCCCCTAGTAATGCAATGACCATGTCACTCACAGTACATAACTCCTCTGAGATTGAAGGGGAGAAAAACAGTCATAGTATAAGAGGATGAGTCAGGGTGACCGAGGCAGGAGACAGGGCAGGATAGAGTCACAGTGCAGGGAACCACAGAGGAATAGAGGAGAAGAGAGACAGAGAGAGAAGAAGAAGAAGAAGAGAAAGGGCTATTTTCAGCAGAATGTGTGACAGACTGCAGTGTGACTCCCCCTGTATGTATGAGGTCATTACCAATAGCAAAGGGCTGAGTGAGAGAGGAGGAACATACAGAGAGGAGAGAAAGTGAGAGTCAGAAAAAGAACAGAGAGAGAAGTGAGAGGGGAAAGAATGAGAGATGTAGAAAGGGAAAGGAAAAAAGTGTGTGTGTGTGTGTGTGTGTGTGTGCTTGAGAGAGAGAGGGAGAATGAGAAAATGATAGAGAGAGAGAATGATAGAGAATTGTAAGTAAATTAAATTAAAATGTGCTCCTACTCTTACCTGACCTGGTGCTCCAGGAATCCCATGTAGCGATAGAGCAGTGTGTAGGAGGGAGACAGGATCCCCACCGACTTCATCCTGGCCCCCCTCTCCACCTCACTCTCCACCGCCATGTTGGCGAAGCACGCCAGCCCAAAGTAACAGCCCTTCCGGAAGTATCTGTGGAGGGAGAGAAGAGGAGAAGGGATGGGAGGGAGATGGGGAGGGAGAAAGAGAGAGAAAAAACATGTAAATCTTGCCAACAGTGAGTACTGTATGTGCTGCCAGATGGCAGGTCTTTCTGCTGACCATCTCCTGTGCTGCTTGACTCTGCTGCCAGGCCAGGGGGTGGGGGGGTGGGGGGCGTCTCAGTACTCAAGCATTCCTCTCCTCGTCTCCTTCCCCTGTTCTAGAGCAGCATTAGGACTACCACTGGCCCCTGGCCCGAGCATAGGTTACCTTTTTTTTGTGATGACTGATAGATGATTCACTTACTTAGACCATTGTGTTTGTTTGTAAGTTGCTTTGGATAAAGGTGTCTGCCGAAAATTTAAATGTACTTCAGTTTTGCTAAGAACTGGATGGGTGGAAGAAAATCTCTGAAAATCCCATGTTTATTTTCACCTATCCTGCAGCCTCCGCAGTGTTTCCCATACATACATACATGAGACTGTGGTGGGCCGCCATAGTGTCATTTGCCCCTGCAAATGACACTATTTTTAGCACAGTTTTTCTACTTTTCTTCCACTTTCAGCACCGCTCGTGCTGTTCCCTAAAGAGCAGGTTCGCAGGAAGGCCAGAGCTAGGTTACCCCCCCGCATCACTCTCCACAGTCTCACAAAATCCTGTGGGAAACACTACTGATGTGAACAGAATGAAGACAGGGAACGAAGGAAGCCAGAGACTTATATAAGGGATCAGGGGAGGCTGGGAGAGCTAGAAATGGAGGACAGGCTCATTGTAATACATGGAAATGGAATGACGTGGGTTTGATACCATTCCTCATTCCGTTCCATGTATTACAATGAGCCCCGTCCTCTGATTTCTACCTCCACCAGCCTCCCCCTGTAATGGAGGTAGGTGTGGATGATGTGGACTCCACTAAGAAGATCACCAGGAAGCTGGCTGGAACAGCTAAGGGGACCGCACTGTGGATGTCCTCTGTGAGTAATGAGGTCCTGATGGGGGAGGGACAGGTCCTGTCAGAACTGCAGAGTCACTACCCATCTTCCATCGGAGACTGAAGACCCATCTCTTCAGGTTACACCTTAACTGCTCCTCCTGAGACTTCTACTACCCCCAGCACTGTTTCTCCGGAGACACCGGCTTTTCCCATTTACTGTGTCCCCCAAGACTTCTACTGCCCCCCCTGTACTGTTTCTCTGTTTATCCAGTGTCTATACAAAAAACAACAACAACTGTATTTTGTCTTTTTGTTCCTTCTATCACTGAGACTGCCAATGGCCCCGGGCCTGAGCTAGATTACTCTTCCTGCTACGACTGGTGGATTGATGATTCACTTGCTTAGTCAAATTTATTAATTGTAAGTCGCTTTGGAATAAGGCGTCTGCTAAATGCCAAAAATGTAAAAAAATATGTAAAATGTGGGTTATGGAGGTTATGCAGGCAGGGACTTACATGAAGTCACTGGTAACTCTGTGGGAGCCGCTAGCCATAGCCTTGAACTCTACTCCGTCCAGGTCGATGTCTTGAGGTAGACACCATTCCAGCATGTTACCTACACACACACACACACACACACACACACACACACACACACACACACACACACACACACACACACACACACACACACACACACACACACACACACACACACACACACATACACACACACACACACACACACACACACACACACACACACACACACACACATCGTATCACTACAACTGTTACTACTTCTAGGCTTACACAACATGATTACAGTACCTGCAACTACTGATTTTTTTTAATGGGTCAATTGCCTCTCCCTCTCTCGCCTTCCTTCCCTCTCTCCCCATATCTTAGTAAAATGATTGTGGTGAGTATATTGATTCTACAAATTATGCTGTTTCTCAAGTACCCTGATATCACTGTAGTAGACGTCATGTAAATTCCACTGTAATCAACATCGCCTGATTTGACATAGACTCTCAGCCAGCTGTGTAAATATGGTTATAAGAGTAAATAGAAGAGTTGACTGTACAAATATGGTTTTTAGCATAATTAGTTTTTCAATGTTTGTTTGGAGAACACAATAGTGTAGTTAAAGCTGATTGGCTGCTATAGTATGGTACTGAAAAAACAAGTTGTAGCTGGAAAAGAACAAATCTGCAGGCCTAGGTGAACCACTGGGCCTCAGGCTTACAGAAAAACTGCCATAGGCCGCATGGATCAGGCTGTCTGTCTCTATGAATTAGGCTGTCTCTGCCATAGGCCCAATGAATAGCGTCATCGATTAGGTCTCCTGGATAAGTAATTTGATCAGTGAAGCATTCCACAGAGACACGCTCACTATCTCTCTCTCTCTCTCTCTTTCTCCTTCCCTCATTAATAATGAATAGTCTCAGGCTAACTCAAGTCTACAGAACGCATTGATAGATTCACAGATGCTGGTTAGATTTGTTATGTCTGAGATGTTAAATTGACATTCTTCTTCTTTTTTTCTTTTTTTTACTTTTCAATACAATACCTGCTCATCTCCTCTGCGTAGAAAAGACCTGACATGTCTATGCATGCTTTACACATGCTCACGTTCTTAATTTAGGGCCTTTGTTCACAGAGAAACACTCAGGAGGGAAGCAATCCCAGATTACCACACCCCAATGATGATAAAAAGAATCATCATAATCTAACCCAGCATCCCTTCTTTGGATAAACTAGGCATTTAATCATCATAGGCTTACCCTTTCTATGTGTTTAATAGTTTTTTTGTTTTGTTTTTTACACAATATAACGACCAATAATAATGTATAGCCTACTGCTTCAACTAAAGAAATGTTATGTGTTATGCAATGGACTACAATATAGTGATGTTCTTCTCATTGAGCAGGACCCATGCAGCAACGTGGAACTCACCTGATCGTGTATCAAATGTCACCACAAAGACCGCCACTATCTGGTCCTTTTCCTCCCATTTCACCATGCTGATATCGAGCGGGAGCCCTGCTTGTCCTGTGTCCGGGGTCTGGTCATCTTTTTGGGGACACTGCGCTTCACATCCCGGCGGGGGGGTGAGGACCTTGGTTGTAGAGTGGGCTGTGGCTGTGTCTGTGCCTCTGCTGTTAGTGTCAGCAGCTGTTGAAGACCCTGGACCCCCCGGACTAGTGCTCCACCCTATCCCCGGAGCAGTGCAACCTAATGCCCGACTGTTGGAGGGGCTCGACTCACCGTCCTTCTCTTGCTCCGGGGTCGGAGGAGGCAGCTCCGCCGGAGGGATCTCCTCCCAGTCCAGCAGAGGTGCGCGGTCAGACCGCTCGACCATCACGGTTCAGTTGTCGGCGACTCCCGGCTTATTTAGTGATGAGGATGATGGTGGTGGAGGATGTTGCACACAATCAAGAAGCGAAAGGTCCATTCATAATCGATTACACCTCGGCAAATGTACACATTCACATTCGCAATTCCGTCATGTGGTTTTAATTCTGCTAATTCACTGGTTATCTACGAAATGTAGTTCGTGCACGATACCTGATTGATTTTGCATGAGCCTGTCTGATCTGATGAATGTTATGATGCTGGAGGACAACGCCTCCGTTCTGTTGGTGAGCATTCACGATCCTGTAGTATCATCCACGTTTTGTGAGACTGTTCCAGTGATTTCAAAACGTTGCAAAACGTTGGCATCTTGAACACAACCCCTACAAACCGTTTGAAACAGTTCTCAATACAGACGCACATTCCATATCTAATAATATTTAGCTGTGTACCTCGCCAACAAATAACTAGTTACGTTTGATATCGCAATTAATACGATTTTATTGAATCAATTGAGTGACTATTTTTGCTTTATTAAAGATGTTGATATTATGTGGAATGTGCTGACGTTGAAACAGGACACACGGTACGTGACGTGTATCAGCGACACGTCACTGAATTCCTCCAACCACCACGGAAGCGGTGCAGCTGTGTCGAGATCACAAACAACAACATCGTTTAAAGTCTATACAGTCTCGTCAGAATGGGTATGTTTTTGAATATTGGAAAAAGCCACATGACCAGCTGCATCAACATTGTATGTGTAATACCTACAGATAGATGTTTGCGTTGCGTGTTCAGCTATTCTTCCTGCCCCTCCTACGCAACATGGAACTGGGTCGCTAGCTAAGCTAGCAAGTATGAAACACGAAAGATGTGTGACACTGATGACTAACTTACACTTGTCAACTAGTCACTGTAGCATTCTAGCCGCCTAACTGAGTCATAATAATTGAGCGTATTTCAATGTCTTGTCTGTCAATCGTAGGTACCAGTTGATTCATCAGCTAGCTTCAAGCTATCAAATTAAACTTAAAACTGCTGGAATGTAGATGTGTGTACGTGTCACTAGTATGACAAAGGACATAAAGTTCTTATTAAGAACAAGAGCATGTGTAGGCGAGTCTCCTGTATGTAGGCTAATCTTAGCACGAGGTCTGGACCTTAATGACACAGAGGGTAGTGCACTTCCTTGTCTCTACAAGCCCCTCTTCCCCTGGTCTCCCTCCCCCAGCCTCTACACCAGGCTGACTCTACTCTCTAAAGCCCCTTTCACACATACAAGCCTTCCCAGTAGATTCCATGCAAAGTGTGAATTGGACTGACCAGGGAAATCAGCACAGGCAATTTCCCTGGACGAGACCATGTATAAGTAATGTGTGAACGGTGCAAATGCCTGGCAGACCCAGGTTGGGATTCCATGGAATTTACAGGGAACTATGTGTGAAAGGGGCTTATGTAGTCACACTGTATAACCCATCTCATCTCATGCCCATGTCCTGGCCTCTTTAGGTGGCTTCTTCTCCAGTCTGTTCTCGGGCCTGTTCGGCACCAGGGAGATGAGGATTCTCATCCTAGGCTTGGACGGCGCCGGCAAAACCACCATCCTGTACCGCCTGCAGGTTGGCGAAGTGGTCACAACCATCCCTAGTATGTCATGGTTATGTTAATTCCATTTCTAGATGTACCTGTTAAACAGGACTGAACAATGTCAATTACCTTGTTTCGACCGTGCCCTTTGAAAGTGTCTAATTCTATATGTGTCTACTTCTGTGTGTGTAAAGCAATCGGGTTCAACGTGGAGACTGTCACGTACAAGAACCTGAAATTCCAGGTGTGGGATCTTGGAGGACAAACAAGTATCAGGTAATGTATTTGCATACTTGATAATTTGATATTTCAGAAGCCTCATCAGCTTCGATATGTACACTGGGGACCAGCAGGGAGCAATAAGAATAGAGTATGGACTGCACCTATATAGCGCCTTTATCCAAAGCGCTTTACAACGGCCTCTCATTCACCCATTCACACACCAATGGCGGCAAGCTGCCATGCAAGGCGCCGGCCTGCTCACTGGGAGCAATTTGGGGTTCAGTGTCTTGCCCAAGGACACTTCGACAACCGCTGATCTGCCAACCTTGCGATCATTAGACGGCGGCTCTACCTCCTGTGCCACAGCCTCCCCTAGAGTAGTACTTTATTCATTTAATTAACTAATAAATAAATTAAATCAGCAGCAGAAATACACCGGACCACACACAGGCAGTACATATAGACACACAGTAAACAACCAATCAACATTAGATAACTCATTCATAAGCTCCCTCTCTTCATCTAACCTCCTGTCTGTCCCTCAGGCCATACTGGCGGTGTTACTACTCCAACACTGATGCCGTCATCTACGTCGTCGACAGCAGCGACAGGGACAGGATGGGCATCTCCAAGTCGGAGCTGGTGGCCATGTTGGAGGTCGGTGTTGGAATCATAGAATTAATGATTAATTAATTGATTTTGTGATTCTACTTCTATGCAGGGGTGCAAACTGGTGATGGCCCAAAAAGGTGACACTTTAAACAGGAGTTTAAATAAGTTTAAATTAAAGTTTGTTTGACATTTACTCATCCTGTGTGTGTGTGTGTGTGGGGTGGTCCAGGAGGAGGAGCTGAAGAAGGCCATCCTAGTGGTGTTTGCCAACAAGCAGGACATGGAGCAGGCCATGACCCCCGCTGAAGTGGCCAACTCCCTGGGCCTGCCCTGTCTGAAGGACAGGAAATGGCAGATCTTCAAAACCTCCGCCACCAAGGGCACAGGCCTGGATGAGGCCATGGAGTGGTGAGTAGGGGTGGGACGATTAGAAAATGTAATGTCACGATTATCGTGGGCAAAATAATCGCGATCCACGATATTATCCCGAGATTTTTTTATTTTTATTTTTATTATTATTATTTTTTTAATGCCAATAAAACACTGTAATCACTTTAACTTAGATTTTGTTGTATTTTTAGGACATTTTAAGTCAGTAATTCAAATTCAGATTCTAGTGGCACATATCTCTGGCCATAATCCGGGTCCTTAATGTGGTATATGAGGTCAAAATCCTAAGTATGACAAAAATGGCTCAAATAGCCCCAGCCTATTTTGAATAAGGGTTAAGAAAGAGCAATTCCTTTTCGGCCAATCAGCACCTTTCATTAACGTACCCAAGGAAGTTTAAAGAACGCACTCCCAGTGTTGCCAACTTCCAGAGCCCCTTGGCGACTTAATTAGTCAAAAGCGACCAGCGACAAATCTAACTTCCTTTTCTGGTCATTTGGGGAATTATTGTAAAGCATCTAACATATCCTGTATTCCACGGTTCACGTTACAACCGAGCTCAGGAGAGCCGAGTAGGGATACAGTCTATGGCGAGCGAGGGTTGCCGTCTCCTCTCTCCCTCAACACTCACTCCCGCGGCCAGTCTGATAGCAGCCGCGGGGAGCGTACCGTTGTGCGCGCGGCTCATGTGAGGAATTGCAATTATATTACAGTAACAGTCGCTAACTTGACTGCAAAAGTAATGTAGACTAGGCTGAAAAATAGCGCCAGACATTTGTTAAACACAGTTTATTCATAACATACGATTATGACGATTATTCAAATAATTAAAATTCTCCACGATTAAGTTATCGCGGGTGTTTTTATCGCGATTAACGATAAAAACGATAATCGTCCCATCCCTAGTGGTGAGACGCACATCTGTTACTCTAGACCAGTGACACTCAGTCCGGGTCCTGGAGAGCTGCAGCCTGCTGCTATCACACCTGGGCCCAGTTGTTCAAAATGTTTAATCTGGATCAGAATGACCCCGATTCTTTTTTGCTATCAAGGATCAGATCGAGCTGGCTGATTTCCCCTATACAATTCAAAATCAGTCAGATTAGATCTGATCCTGGATCATTCTGATCCAGATTAAACGTTTTGAACAACTGGGCCCTGGAGAGAGGACCATTGTGTCTTGATCTTATGGCCCTTTTCCACTACAGCGCCAAAGCAGGCCAAAGCAAGCCAGCCCGCTTCGGCCTGCTTCTTTTCCCCTTTTCCATTAGTCGTCCCAGGTCGGCTCGGCTCGCTTCTTTAGCTCCACATCGAGAGCAGGTACTAAATTTTAAAATCCGGATCTTTTTGCCAGGCTGCGTGTGACGTGTGACGCTGCACACCGTTGATTGGTCAATGGAAATCGTCATCCCATGTCCATAGATTTCTTCACTAACCGCCATCTTGAAATACCACATTCGCTCTAGGAAAATGTCACTAGAGTTTCTGTAATAGCTTATTAATAAAGATTCGAAAAATTATGCTGACCATCGTATTATCTTAGTTTAATGTCATTTCAATGAATCATAGAACTTTTATTTACAACAAGCACAACACAAAAATCGCTATTATGCACCGTCTTTGCCCGTGAATAACACCGGCTGTGGAGGTGGTACAAACACAATACTCCTTTGCTAACTTCACCATCTGTCTACGGTCATTTTGAGCCCTCAACCACCGCGCTGACACCCCGAGAAGTTATGCTTTTAACCGTAAACTCGATGAACCGGGAGTTCACCCGGCCGCTGCTGCTCGCAGCACCGCTTGTTGCTGTTTCAAAGTCCAGTTGACAGCGGGGGCAGAGAATATTTCTACCCCGGAATTCCATTCAAATGCCCGCGTCAGTCAGCCTTTTCCGTAGAAATACATCGCTCCGTTATCTAACGTTACATGTTTTAAGGCTGATCTGTGCATGATAGTGCTGCATTATGTTGATCTATTTATATCGATCTATAAACGCGGAGATTGGAGCCCCGCACCAGCAAGACAGCGCTGCACTCGTATCTATCAGCCTGTCTGTATAATGATGTCGTTGAATGCCGATGCTGAGATACTGTGCTGATGGACCATTCGCTGACTGTCTTAATAAATCAAGTACAGAGATTCCAACCCGTGTTGAACATCCTATTTCCTTGTCAAATCGTGTATGCTGTCATTGCTGTGCACCTAATCTATCCTGAGATGACAACGAATTTAAGATCACAATCCTCAATAGATTGATTCCATCGTTTTACCGACAAGAAGATTCTACAATCTATCAGCCTTTCCGTAGATATCGCTCCCTGTATAACGATATATATCTAACGTTACATGTTTTAAGGCTGATCTGAGCATGATGGTGCTGCATTTTGACATAATTCTTATCGCATTTCCCCCCGTTGTGCTGTGCCGTAGTCCAGCGCTTCATCATCCCCCTTCACCCCTTTCCATCCCTGGCGTCATTTGATCAATGAACGTGGTATTATACATATTTACATATTTGTTGTTATTTATGGAAGTGTCCGGTTGCTGGAGGAACCAGGACGCCGGCTACACTGCACAGTTTAGCCCGAAATATATAGAGAGAGTGCAGCACCGCAACTCCCGTTGACAGAGAATCGTTTTACCAGGGAATTCGCTCCACGCTGTGTCGACGGTGATAGGAGTGTAGGATCGACTCCATTCGAATGGTTTTGGATTCCATGTCTTCTCCTCTATCCGGACACGTTTGAATTGTTATCCTAACCCACGGTAAACCGAAGTTATTAACCCGCAAACGGCACCGTGTTTGTCCGCACACAATGATACTACAGTTCATAAAGCAGACAAGTGAAGGCAGTGGTTTTAAGGGTTAAAAAAACATGACTTTATTATGTAGAACAACATATGTGCAGAACAAAATCCAATAGAAATGATTCAAACATGCAGACAATCAGGCAGTAGCCATCTCCTGAACATAACAATGATGCTACAGTGAGGTACAGTACCCATCTCCTTACGATAGCCCACATAAGTTTCTTTCTCTTTTCAGCATTCCTCTTTCGAGTATCCTTCCTTCTGTCTTCTCTCTTTCGTTTCCTCTCTCTCCCTCTCTCTCTTTCTCTCCAAAAAACCATGGTTTAATAATATACCACAGGCATAGGATAGCTGCAACTTCCTCCATGCTGCTATTGTTGGGGCTGTGTTGTGTTGTGAAACTGTCTCGTGTCTCGTGAAAATATACGTCACCACCATGGCGCGCTGTTATGACGCGTAACTCCGCCTACTATCGTCTACTCCTCCTACTAGTCCGGGTCGGTTTGTGTATAATGGAAAACCAGAACAGATCAAAAGCGGGCTAAAGTGACCCGACCTGACCCGGGCTGGGCTGCTGATGGAAAAAGGCCATTAGCCAGTGACTTCACTGCTTTGTAATGAGTGTATTCAAGGAAGGTCAAAGTCACATGGAAGTGTTCTTTCTGCTTCAGTGTTTTTTTCCTCTATATTGAGTGTTTTTTTCCTCTATATTGAGTCATTTAAAGTAAAGAAAATATCTTTACAGGGTGATTCCAATTCCAAAAATAATCATTGGGCCGGGTTTCACAGACAATGCTTAAGCCTAATCCTAGACTAAAAAAAGCATCTACAATGGCGATTTTTATATTGAAAGTGTGATTTAATCCAGGACAAAGTCTTTACTGTGAAACCAGCCCATGTGTGTCATGTAAAGTACGTACCTGCCTGCTCCAATACACCCACGTTTGACATTGTGTAACATGCATCTTTGTGTGTGAAGGCTTAACAATGTTTACTCTCCATAGGTTGGTGGAGTCTTTGAAGAGCAGGCAGTAGACAGACACGCCCCTGTTCTATGTAAATACTCCTGACTCCTGTATAGAACCTCCCGGATTGGACCTTTCTGGACCCGTGACTGCACTCCTGCCCCGACCCCTCCCCAACCCACGCCTGAAGCCTTTCCAGACGAGGAGAGAGAGAGAGGGGCTGCAGTAATGCCAAAAACAACATTCAAGTCCTGAATTGGCTTCGGTGTTTGTTTGCAGATCTGAAGGGGGTCAGAGAGTAGACTCCGGCATGGTTTTAGGTCAACAGCATAGAGTTCTATCCCTAGAGGAGGCACATCTGCTGGGGGGGGGGGGGGGGACCAGCAGACACACTGGAGCCGGGTTGGTACAACACAAGCGAACACTCCAGTACGACAGGTGACGGTAAATCACCAACGTTTAGTTTGAGGCCGGCCAATCAAATGACAGAAGATGAAGAAAGTCGCCTGGCGCCCCCCCCCCCCCATATAATCACAGTTGGTTTAGGTAAGTGCTCCCTCTAGGTATATAACTCTGTGCTTGAGCGTAGTGTCCACTATTTACACCCACACCTTCAGATCTGCAAACACAGAGAGCAAAGGGTTTGTTCAGGGACTGGACTTGATTCTGACAGAAGTGAAAGAGCGCACCATGACCCCGGCCCACCCAGGAAGAGTGAACATTATTGCTGAAAAGCCCATCCTGAATAATGTGTTACTGCAGCTGGTGCTGTTTTTGTATTGTACTACTTGCGATTTCATTATTTTGTTTTTTTTTCATTTCAAAACTTCTGCGGTGTTTGCGTTTAGTTAGTCAAGACCTGTTTTTCATTGGAATCTTCAGACTAAAGCTTTTGGTATGTTGTTAACTAGTAATTTAACACTAACTGGTTGATTGTACGCTAAAGCTTTCACTATTTATATGAGCTTGTACAGTGGAAAATGACCCTCAGTCAACAACAAAAAAAAACGGTATTTGCACTGAATAAACCTTTTTGGTGTTAAATGTTTCTGTATGCAAGTTGACCTCATTTCCCTGAATTCTTAACCAATAGGCACGTCGTTAGCTCTGGGCATTGGGGGCTCAAGCGTTTTCTGAATAGCCCCGGAAACTAAAACTAAAAAAAGTCGCCATCTACCGTATCGCAGATGATTCAGCGCAAGCTACCACCTGTCAAACAACAACTCCATGACCACCCCTCCGTCAATGAAACGTGAGCTGGTTTAAGCCCCCGATACCCAACATGACACTGTTAACTAAAACTACGTCAGTAGTTCAGACAAAGTATGGAGTATTTAGTTATTTTTAATTAAAAAACAGAGTTGTACATGTAACCGCACAATGTAAAGCCCCCCCTAGACAATAACAATTCTCAAAACTGTGAGACTGGATGCTTATAGAGTGATGTCATCAGCAAAAGACAGGCGGCTTACTGTACCACAGATATGTCATTTTCGACTGATGATGTGATCACTGTGCTGCGGACTGGAGTCACAACTAGTCCGGTCCTGTAATTGACAGCTCATGTTTGCCTGGTACTGTCCTCCATTCCTCATTCTCTTTGAGGAGAGGAGACGAGACGATCATTTGACCATAGCTAGGTCCTTCAGACTCCTCTGTCTCTTAGCTTTGTAACCTGGCCGCAGAAACTCGATCTTCCTCTTCTTGGCCTCCATCTTGTTCTTGTGTTTCTTCATCTTCTTCTTGGCAGCCACGTCAGGATTAGCCACTGCCTAGGAGGGGGGAAAAAGAAAAAGTAATAATATTTACATTGCGCACCTATGTGAGCCTGCTCAACTTATTCCAAAAAACCTAACTTATAATACATTTTTTAATGCTTATCGTTTGCTGATTCGAAATCAGCAAGATTGAGGGGAAAAAAAGAAGAACTTTGTATTCTGGTCCCAGTTTCTCTGATCCAGGATCAGATCGATCTGGCCTATTTCCCCAATACGACTCAAAATCAGCCAGATACATCTGATCCTGGATAGCAAAAAAATATAATCATATGATCCAGGTTAAAAGATTTGAACAACTTGGCCCTGGTCCTCCGAATGTAGCTTGTTGACTACGACCCCCTATCATACCTGCATGGCCTTGACTACGACCCCCTATCATACCTGCATGGCCTTGACTACGACCCCCTATCATACCTGCATGGCCTTGACTACGACCCCATATCATACCTGCATGGCCTTGACTACGACCCCCTATCATACCTGTATGGCCTTGACTACGACCCCCTATCATACCTGCATGGCCTTGACTACGACCCCCTATCATACCTGTATGGCCTTGACTACGACCCCCTATCATACCTGCATGGCCTTGACTACGACCCCATATCATACCTGTATGGCCTTGACTACGACCCCCTATCATACCTGCATGGCCTTGACTACGACCCCCTATCATACCTGTATGGCCTTGACTACGACCCCCTATCATACCTGCATGGCCTTGACTACGACCCCATATCATACCTGCATGGCCTTGACTACGACCCCATATCATACCTGCATGGCCTTGCTTCTCTTGCGGGAGGCCCTCTTCTTCGAGGCCTCCCTCTGGACCGCTGAGAAGGCCAGGGAGAACACCTGCAGGCCCACCTGCTTCTTCAGCAGCTCGATCAGCTCCTGGGACAGGTTCTTCAACGTGGGGTCTGTGGAGACCCAAAACACAGCCGTCAGTCAGAGAACAAGCAAACAACAAACAGCAAGCAGACATGGGCCTGCTGTCCACCCCCCGCACCAACCTACGGACCTTTGGGGACAGAGCCTTCAGCGTGGCTGCACCTACCCTCTGGAACTCTCTCCCCATAGTGATCCGCAACGCCCCGACCCTGGACTCCTTCAAATCAGCCCTTAGGCCCCTAGTCACTGTTTCTGTTTTGTCTGTCTGACCATTCCCCTTTAGAACTGTAAAGCGTCCTTGGGTTTTATGAAAGGCGCTATAGAAATCGAAGTTGTTATTATTATTATTATTATTATTATTAACAACGACACACAACAAAAAGTCAGCTTTCAAAAACAAGGGGGAAATATTACTTAAAATAAGCAAAATTATCTGCCAAAATTTAAAAGATATCTTAAAAACTAGTGCAGTCAGTCAAAAAAACAAGCACATATTGCCTTGGTTTAAGATATTAAATCTTAGATTTACTTTTTTTTCAGTGCACAGCAATCACTGGCTGAGCGATGAGGTGTTGTGGACAGAGATGAGAAAGGACAAGAAGAGAGGTAGATAGATAGATAGATAGATAGACAGACAGCGTTCTGGCTACCTTGCTCTGCGTAGGTGCTGTCCAGCTCTCTGTAGAGAGGGGCGATGATGGTGGTGAGATAGGGGCCCAGGCGGTCTTTGCCCAGGTTCACAGCGATGGCACCCAGGAACTTAAACACGCACGTTCTCTATGGGTGGAAAGGAAATAACAAATCATCTTAAACACACATTTACTCCACTGTGTGTGTACGTACGTGTGTGTGTTTGTGTGTGTACCTTGAGGTGTATTTTGGGGGTGTCTGCTGCCTCTCTCTTGGCCAAAAGTGACAGCTTCTTCATCACCCACAGTAACGAAGGAGGACGGTCATCCTTATCATCCTC